>NC_143055.1:2653125-2970000 GCF_052426305.1 Pelodiscus sinensis | reverse complement strand
TGCCTAGTTTATCAATAAGAATATCGTGCGAGACCGTATCAAATGCCTTACTAAAGTCTAGGTATATGACATCCACCGCTTCTCCCTTATCCACAAGGCTCGTTATCCTATCAAAGAAAGCTATCAGATTAGTTTGGCATGACTTGTTCTTCACAAACCCATGCTGGCTATTCCCTATCACTTTATTACCTTCCAAGTGTTTGCATATGATTTCCTTAATTACCTGCTCCATTATCTTCCCTGGGACAGACGTTAAACTGACCGGTCTGTAGTTTCCTGGGTTGTTCTTATTCCCCTTTTTATAGATGGGCACAATATTTGCCCTTTTCCAGTCTTTTGGAATCTCCCCTGTCTGCCATGATTTTTCAAAAATCATAGCTAAAGGCTCAGATACTTCCTCTATCAGCTCCTTGAGTATCCTGGGATGCATTTCATCAGGACCTGGTGACTTGCTGACATCTAACTTTCCGAAGTGATTTTTAACTTGTTCTTTGTGTATCCTATCTTCTAAACCTACCCTCTCTCTGCTTGTATTCACTACGTTAGGCACACCTCCAGACTTCTCGGTGAAGACCGAAACAAAGAAGTCATTGAGCATCTCTGCCATTTCCAAGTTTCCTGTTACTGCTTCTCCCTCCTCACTAAGCAGTGGGCCTACTCTGTCCTTGGTCTTCCTCTTGCTTTTAATGTATTTATAAAAGGTCTTCTTGTTTCCCTTTATGCCTGTAGCTAGTTTGATCTCATTTTGTGCCTTTGCCTTTCTAATCTTGCCCCTGCATTCCCGTGTTGCTTGCCTATATTCATCCTTTGTTATTTGTCCTAGTTTCCATTTTTTATACGACTCCTTTTTTATTTTGAGATCGTGCAAGATCTCCTTGTTAAGCCAAGCTGGTCTTTTGCCGTATTTTCTATCTTTCCTACACAGCGGAATTGTTTGCTTTTGGGCCCTTAACAACGTCCCTTTGAAATACTTCCAACTCTCCTCAGTTGTTTTTCCCTTCAGTCTTGCTTCCCATGGGACCTTACCTACAAGTTCTCTGAGCTTATCAAAATCTGCCTTCCTGAAATCCATTACCTCAATTGTGCTGGTCTCCCTTCTACCTTTCCTTAAGATGTTAGTATCTTGTCAGCCTTGAGCAAGATAATGGAGTGGGTGACACAGGACTTAATGAATAAAGAAATTAGGGAGTGTAATGTAATTAATGCAAATCAACATGGGTTTATAGAATAAAGATCTTATCTCACTAATTTGATTTTGTAATGAGATTCCAAGTGGGTTGATAAAAGTAACGGCACTGACGTAACAGACTTCGGTAAAGCATTTGATTTGACACCACATGCCATTTTGATTAAAAAAACTGTAATTCTGTAAAATGAACTCAGCACACATTCAATGGATTGAAATCTGGCTAAGCGACAGATCTCAAAATATAACTGAGAGTTGGGAATTGTCACTGAGCATCCTCTGATAACCCACAGGGACAGTTCTTGATTTTATGGCATTTACTATTTTTATCAATGACTTGAAAGAAAACATAATATCATCATTAGTAGAGTCTGCAGACGACAAACTGGGGGGTGGGGGTAGTAAATAGAAAAGACAAATCTCTGCTTTTGAGCAATCTGGCTCATTTGGAAAACTGGGCACAAGCAAACAATACACCTGTCCATGCAGCTAAATGTAACTGTGCACGTCTGGGAACAAAGGCTGCAGGCCATGCTTACAGGATAGGGGGCTCCCGCGATGCTGGGAAAGATTTGGGGGTGGTGAGGAATTGAATTCTCTATTGCTGGCCATGTACCGAGATCTGCGTTAGGAATTATTTTGGAGAGGTCTCTGGCCTGTGTTACACACTAAGTCCAATTAGGCTATCACAGTGGTCCCTTCTGGCCGTGGACTCTATGAATCGATAACCGGGGGATCTACGCTTTCCTTCCTTGTCGACTGCAGAGGTAGCGAAGGACCATGACTGGCTCGGGCATCACTGTGCCGGGTGCTGCACACAGTAATGAACAGCCCTGGGAAGCGGCAGAAAAGCGACACAGCCCACTGCAGCCAGGTGGAACAGCCCTGTCAAATCCCTGGAGCCCATCAGCTTCTGGCAAGGCAGAGCGTCCCCTTGACAGACGATCTCTCTGACACTAAGTGGATAGTACAGATGTAGACAGTGTCTCCTGTAACCAGGCTAGCCTGCAGTCAGTAAACAGCAGCTGCAGCTTTGCTCATGGCGGGTGGCCCTGGAGGCTCGATTCGCTCCTAATACAATTAAGCCCATGACTAACTTTCCTCCTCAGATCTGACTCGGGGCTAGGCCAGGTGACATCTCTATGCAAATTGATGTGGCATGGCTCCGTACAGCGCAGGGGCAGCCAAAGTGCAGCGCCGCCTGGGAACTTTGTGACTCAAACGTGGCTTTCCTTGGCTGAAACCAAAGGCCGGCAACCAGCTGGCTGTTCTGGGGTGGTTTTGGCTGGGATGTAGCCCCACCTGCAGCCCAGGCGATCATGACCCACTTCCATTATTGCTCATACCCTGGGGGCCAGGGAGAACTGAACCAGAGGGCCCGGCTCGAGGCTGCTCCTTCACGGGGATGGAGGCGTCCTGGCGAAATGAAACAGGCTACTTCCTCCCGCCGGAGGCTGAGTGCGGCACCTGGTGTCAAGGGAGAAGTCAACCTGGCGAGCGAGGGCTGTGATTCCAGCGTGTGCATGGGCAGTGGGGGAAGGTAGGGCTAGGGGAGCCAAGCCCCCAGCCCCGCCCCTTATGCTGAGGCACCGCCCCCCACAAAGCCAAGCCTCCTCTCCACCCCCTTCCCCCACACCACAGGAGGCAGGGCAGCACACTGTCCCCATCCCCCGGCAATGGGAGGGCAGGCACTGGGGGTAGCAACACTCTTGTGATGGTGCGTTGGGGTTTTCCTGTCTCCTGCACCCCCGTAGTGGCACGAACAGACTCCCCCAGCCAGTAGAATAGAGGGAGTTTATTGCTCCTCCAGGATACAGCACAGCACAGATGTAAGCTGGTTCCAGGGCAGGCCTAGGATGCCTCAGCCCCCCCTTGAGATGGGGGAGACTGGACCCCTAAATTCTAGCCCCTTTCCCTAGGCTGTCTCCTCCATGATACCAGACAGAAACTAACTCTCTTCCAGCCCTGCCCCCAGCCAGGGCAGCATCCACCTTCCTTTGTTCCTCTCCATGGGGAGTAACTGGTAGAACAGGTACCTTCCTGTCCCATCAGCTACTGCAGCCAGCAGCCAGCGGGGGTCACCCACAGCCCAGCATAGCAACCAGCAAGGTACCCCCCACTACGTCCCAAGTCCAGCCCCCAATACACCTACAGCAGGCACCCTGGGGGCGGAGTGAGGGCGGGGCCAGGCTGGCGGTGTAGGAAGGCAAAGCCTTACCCTGCCTTGCACACCGGCCGCCCATGCCCGTGTGCACACACTCGGGCTCGCACAAGTATATCCAGGGAAGTGCCGCTTTGCCATGCTGAGTATGAACCCATCGGAAACCCGGGGGCACATACTCAGCACGGCTAAGCGGCGCCTGCCCGGCCTCTCCACTGCTACACTTCCTACTCGCCACAGCAGGAGAAATCATGTCCTAGCTTGTCGGGCAGACATAGCTTCAGAGACTCTGCCTGGCAGGCCCCATACAAGCCCCGAGACAAACCTCTCTGCACAGCCCTCCAGCTCCTTCGGCCCCTCGGGCGTACGATCTGGGGCGCAGCAGGCAACGCCCTTTGGGTGTCTTTGGAGTGTGCAAGGAGCAAGGGGGAAGAATTACGGCAGCAGCGAACGGGAGCCATGGACCGAGATGAGGAAAGTGCCTGGGAGCGGTCCCAGACAGTGAGGCGTATTCGGCGGCAGCAGAACAGGAAAGACATTTCGAGGGGACAAGGTGAAAGAGGGAACAAGGCGAATAGAGGCTCCAGATTTCGTGGTGCTCTAGGCAGCTGCGTGTGCCTGTGGTCACCACTGCTGGGACGGGACAGCAAGGCCTGGGTGGGGCAGCATGTCAGGGTCCCCCGCCTGCTGCACCCCCGTAGTGGCATGAACAGACTCCCCCAGCCAGTAGAACAGAGGGAGTTTATTGCTCCTCCAGGATACAGCACAGCACAGATGTCATCTGGTTCCAGGGCAGGCCTAGGATGCCTCAGCCCCCTTGAGATGGGGGAGACGGGGCCCCTAAATCCCAGCCTGCTTAGCTGCTTCCTCCAGGATACCAGCCAGAAACTAAAACTCTCTTCCAGCTCTGCCCCCCAGACAGGTGCTGGTCTCCGCTTTCCTCCCTTTGTCTCTCGCTGGGAGGCTGAGCCAGGGTGTCTGGGTTAATCCACACGTGGGAGAGTCAGTGAGAATCTCCCATCCCAGCGCAGGGGGACCCCGGGTCACAGAGCAGACAGCCCCCCACTATGCCACAGTGGGCAGCACTGGCTCCGGTGGCCAGCACCATCCAGCAGAACCCCCGCGGGCGGTGCCCAGCTGCCGCTCACTCGCTCCGTCTTTCTGGAGTCTGGAGCCGGGAGGAGAGGACCGGGACAGGGCTAAGGGCAGGTGTGGGGTTGGCAGCGGAGCCCTGGGTGGCAGCTGGGCCTCTAAGCACGGGGCGACCAGCAGCTGGGAACCCACGTATAATGTGGGGGTGCTGCAGCATCCCCCAGTTCCTGCGCCTATGCCTCCCCGCCTGCTCCTGCGCCAGCAGCCCCGAGCACAGCACCCCCCGTGCAGGGCACCCGAACTCCATAAGCGCCTACCCTCAAACGCTGCTCTCAGTGATGGAAGCCGCCCACTGCACCGACTGAAGGTGAACTCCACGCGAGAAGTCGATGGAGCTGGGGCGACGCAGCGTCAGAGCAGACACGGGGCTGCTGACGCCGGCTGTTGCTGCCTTAAGAAGCTGTTTTCAGTGGCTGCCAGCGCTCGTGGTGAGGACACGCTCTCCCATCCCACGGAGCGTAGTGCGGACATGCCAAAGCGACTGAATTCCCGGGGTGGCAGTATGCCGTGTTACTTGGGCTGACTTCATTTTGTAGGGTAGATTTGCCCCCAGATTCACTGGGCGGTGGCCCCGTCTGCCAAGTGGTCGGAGGCTCGCAAAACCTGAAGCACTGGAGAAGTTAGCCCAGGGCCTAATCCTGCAAAGGTGCCGGATTAACCGGGCACTAATTGTCTTTCCCATCCCCAATAAAGCTAGAATTGCAACCAGGCCAGCAAGAGACGTTTGACTCAAACTAGAAAGCAAAAGCCGTCAGGAGAGCGCCTGGTTCTCACACTGATCTTACCTTCTCTACCTTCAAGAAGTGCTGTTCGGTGCGCTGACAGTGACTTTTGAGTTGGTTCAGCTTGTGCATTTCACGAGCAAAATTGTGCTTCTCTATTTTCCACATGGCGTTACGCAGATATCTGGAGAATCACAGACCAATCAGTTTAACTTCAATATTAGGAAAGCTAATGGAGAAAATAATCTAGTAATCAATTTGCAAACACCCAGAAGATAAGAACATAAGAACGGCTGGACTGGGTCAGACCACAGATCCATCAAGCCCAGTATCCTGTCTGCCGACAGTGGCCAGCACCAGTTGCCCTGGAGGGGGTGGACTGAAGACAACGATCAGCAAGTCTTGGGGCTGGAATCTCTGAAGCCGGAGGGGGGGGGGGGGGCTGCACTCACCTAGCACAGCTTCTGTGGGCCCTTATCTTGCACAGGTCAAAGGGTTCCTGCCCCTCTAGATCTTTGGCATGGACATCAGCTCCAGCTTCCACCAGCTCAATGATGCAGTCCAGGCGCCCTTCGCTGGCAGCCTTGTGAAGTGGGGACATTCCTCCCTGGTTCTGCCTGAAACACAGACGGCCAGTCCACGTTCCAGACTAGATTTCAGCGCCTGCCTTTGGGTTTGCAAAAGAATATCTCCTCTCCTTGGGCGCGACAAGCTATGTGGGCAGAGAGGAGAGACAGCCACAGGCCCCCTGCCAGGGGCGGATGAGAGTTTTGCGGGGCCCAGGGCAGCACAATATCGCGGGGCTCCCCCTTTGGAGAAAAAACAGAACAAAGGGGTCCCCCCCATGCCCACTCCTTCAGTAGCCCCACATTGATCATGTGAGCTACCCCCTCCTCATCCCCTCTCCTAACACCTCCCTCTACACACCTGCCCTGCCGCTCTCCTCTGGTGCTGGTCCCGCCCCTGCAGTGTCTGCCCTTCTGCTTCACCCCCAGAATCCCCTGCACCTTCCCTTAGCCCTGCACCCTCCTGGTGCCTCCCCCTTCCCTCACTGCCCCTGCCCCCTTTGCCCTCTTTTTCCCTGATGCCCACCCCCTCACCACTCTCTGCCCCCATTCCCCACATGCCCCTGTGCCCTCTCACATGACTTGCTCCATCCCCGCCTTCCTCACGCCCACCCCTCCTTTCAAGCCTTCTCCAAGCACTTCCCCCTCCCCCCTCTTGCCCCCAATGCCCTTACCCTCTCCTCGCCCAGCATCACCCTGTCCCCCCTCCCACTAACACCTCCCCTCCTGCCCTTTTCCTCATTGTCTGCACTTGGCCCCCTGGCATTTGTCTCACCTCCCCTTTCTTCTCTTGACCTGCCCCCCTCCCCTCAGCACAAGCCCCTTCCTCTGCCATCCACCTTCTGCCTTCCAGTGTGCAGGGGGGGGGGGCCGTGGCCCTGGCCCCAGCTCCAGGCCACGTGCCGAACCGTACGGTGCAATGGTGGGCCACGCAATTTTAAAGTCCTGGGCTGTGGCATCATGCCACGCCATGCCACGCCACACCACGCCATGCCCGGGCATCTCCCCTCTCAGCTGTTGCGTGACGTTTCAGCACGCCGCGCATGCGCTCCCTCAGCCCCACGTGGCCCGTACTGGCCGGCGCTGGGGAATTTCAAAAGTGCAGGGCTGCGGAGCCCCGCCACAATCCCCCCTTCCTCCTCCAGCAGCTGCCAGCCGGCCCTTCGGCGGATGGCCCACCGGGATATTCCTGGTATCTCGCCAGGTCAGTCCGCCCCTGGCGCTGGCGCGGGGCCTATTGAAGCACGGGGCCCGGGGCAGCCACCCCGCTCGCCCTGCCCTATATCCACCGCTGCCCCCTCCAGTCCCTCCCCGGCCACTAGAGGACTGTTTGCTATAGGTTTCTGGAGCTTTGTTTGGCCTGGATTTAAAGGTCCCAGTGATGAGCTGCTGCTACTTCTTTTAGGAGACTCTTTCCCATCCTCTGAAGTCAAGAAAATCCTCAAGTCTTTTTTTTTGGAGGGGGGAACAGTTTACACCAGGAGAATTTTGGCCAGCTTGTGAATTTCTTCTAATTACAGCCAAACGCTTGTAACCAGGCAGAGTTTCTTTCACTCTGGTTTGCATGCAGGTCACACACTTTTTGGGTGGACTGCTTGACATGAGTTGATGGGGTGGGAAGTGACTGGATGTTCCTACCTGATAGAAGTAGGCCACCTCCGCAGAGGCTAAAGGAAAAATGGATTACAGAGACTGCACTCTTCTCTCATCCCTTCAGGTTAGGATTCAGGTACCTTAAGATGGAGTGGTGGAAATTTACATTGCCGTTTCTTTTGCTATATCTGTTCTGAGAATCAACCCAGGACTCGAGCTTCCAGGCCTGCCAAGCCAGCATCTTTAGAGTGCATGAACTCCACACAGATTAAAAGAAACCCCCCCCCATTAAGAGTTACCAGATCTCACGCCCTCACTCACACATTGATGTCGGCTCCTTTTTCGATGAGGTACTGCAAACACTCCAATGCGTTGGGGCCGCTCTCCTTGTTCATCACCAGATGGATGGGTGACCATCCCGTCAGACTGGGCAAGTTCACGTCCACCTCAAAGTTTTCGATGATCAGTTTCAGGCACTCCAGCCGGCCATGTAGAGCTGCTAAATGGATGGCTGAGAAGCCCTAGCAGGAAAGAGGAAGCAAAGAACAGTTCTAAAGGTTTCTTGTCAGACGTTTCATACCAGAGAGGTTTGGGGCAGTGTTCTGAGCACAAGAGCCCCCCCGCATTCTAATTTTGGCTCTGATCGTAACTGCCTCTTGTGACCTTGGGAAAGCACATTGCCTTTCTGGGCCTCAGTTTTCCCCCACTGTAAAATGGGGCTAATAATATTTGCCTATCTTCTTGGTGTGGTGGTTTATTCTTTTTTGTTATGTGTGTGTGTCTGAGGACCAGTGATTAGCTATGATCACGAATGGTGGGTTACAACAGAAACGGTATCTGAAATGTAACAAAAATGTCTGTACCCCAATGCTTTATTCACACACACACACACACACACACACACACACACATATCTTGGTTGTGTTTATATATTGCAATGGCCACACACATCCAGGGATAGGACCTTCAATGCTGACACACACAGCTTTCCCACCTGCACCAAACAGCCTCTAAAATTGTGAATATGTAGAAGGCTATTATAATTACTCAGGACAACCCCTAGAGGGCATGATGATCACGTGTACCAGCTGATGTGTGATACAACGATATCTATAGAGACATTATCTTAGTACAGGTGTGACAACACATGTAAGATACTAACCCTAGAAATCAGTAATTTACAAAAATAGCCCTAAAATAGCCTATTTCCCTCTTGTTGCTGAAGCACCCAGAAATGTTGACTGCTTTAAGGGCAGGTGTATGGAGAAACCACGCATTAAGAAAGGATGTCAGTTTCTTCAGGAATTAAAGGTAGATACTCAACATGAACCTGCAGATTATTTAAGGTGCCTGTCTCCCCGGCGTTACTTTAAATACCTCCGCTTACTGAAACTGCAATAATTACAAAATAAACCCCCAGATTTACATTTTATGAGAGAGTAAAGTAGCCCATCAGTTATACTTGCGTCCAGTCAATTTCACTTCACTGTCATTTGTTTACTTGCAGGAAACACTGCAGAGAAATGTTTAACTTTCCCCTCCCTAAAAAAGTATTTTCGCTATGTTTTTTGTTTCCTGACACTATTCTCCTTAAGGATTTTTAAACACACCCACTTCCCCTCATTTGTGTTGCCACAAGCTAATGTCCCAATTTTGCAATCAGGCCAATGTGTGGAGAACACTGCACTCACGCAGATCCCCGTCTGGGCTTCATACATGCAGAGATCCGCCTGTGTGGATCCAGCCGCAGGATCAGGAACTAAAGGGTCTGGTCTGGGGTGGAGCTGAGCCCCTGCATTTCAATGTCAATGATTTCAATGGGAATTCCAGGTCCTGAGCATTTCTCCGGATCGGGCCCTGCGCGGACAGTGTCTTTTAAAAGGTCTTACGTTCAGCCAGTGAGGATGATCGCTGGTTCCTGAGCACTATCACTGAGGGCGTGATCCTGACCTTTGGATTCAACTGGAATCTCTCCAATACTTCCGCGGAAACAAGGACAGAATCCAAGGAACTCCATCTGTGCTCTCACAACAAGGCCCAGTCCTGCATGGTGCTCAGCACGTTTTGCTTCCCCTCAAGTCAATGGAAGTTGAGGACACTTGGCACCTCGCAGGGTCAGGCCCTGTAATGAAGCAGTCTTATTTTTTTGTTTGGTTTCTGCTGATAAGCACAGATCCCAGGAGCGACGCTGAATTGTTGTATTTGTCGCCAGCGCTCAGTACAAACACAGCCTTAGGCCGAGTGCAGTTTATTCCCGCTATAATGTCACAATTGCAGCTGTGTGGTAAAAGCACTAATTTTCACAGTGGGAACATTTGGTGGCAAAGAGGGAAACACTTAACAGAACTGTGCTCTCAGCTAAACGACTCTGCATTTATTCTGCATGAGAGCCGACCAAAAAGGCTGCTAACTACCCGCTCCTTCCATTCAGCAGCGCTGTCAGTGGGGTTCATTCACAGGCAAGCCCATGATCTGTAGATCTAGTGCCAAGCTGTTCGCCTCGAATCCAGACGCCCGGGTCTCTCAATGACATTACACACTCAGGGCCTCAGCCACGGGTTACCAGGTGGTTTCAAAAAAAATACTGGACACACTTGACATTACATCACAATCTACAGTACATCTTAGTTAGAAAATACTGGACAGTTCTATTTTCTCAATTTGTTTCCAGAACAGAAAGCTCAAATACTGGACTGTGTGGTTCAAAACCGGACACCTGGCAACCCTAGAGCCTAAACTTTCTGAAGTCAATCCTATTTGGGGTCAGGAAGGAATTTTCCTCCAGGGTAGATTGGCAGAGGCCCTGGAGGTTTTTCGCCTTCCTCTGTAGCATGGGGCACGGGTCACTAGCGGGAGGATTCTCTGCATCTTGGGGTCTTTGAACCATCATTTCAAGGACTTCAATATCTGAGATATAGGTGAGAGGATTATTCTAGCAGTGGGTGGGTGAGATTCTGTGGCCTGCACTGTGCAGGGGGTCAGACCAGATGATCAAAATGGTCCCTTCTGACCTTAAAGTCTATGAGTCTAAGCTTTCCAGTGGCTTCCTGGGCTCTGGATCAGGCCCTGGCTAGACACACTGCTAGAAATGCAGCGTTGAACTTGCACACTGCAAGCAAGTCATCCATCCATGAAACTAATCAGAGAATCTCCCTTGCTAATTCAACGTGATCGCCATGAAGACTCAAACTCCGTTGCAGGAGCACTCAGGCTATGTCTACACTCGCGGCTTCTTACACCAGTAATATGCAAATGAGGCTAAGCGTGGAATATCGCCGAGCCTCATTTGCATTCCTAATGAGCCACCATTTTTTGCAGAAGAGGCTCTTGCGCAAGAAGGAGCTGTCTACACGGCCCCTTCTTGCGCAAGAAAACCCCTCTTGCGCAACGCCGTTCTTCCTGAAAAGTACTAGGTGTAACGGCGTTGCGCAAGAGGGGTTTTCTTGCGCAAGAAGGGGCCGTGTAGACGCTCCTTCTTGCGCAAGAGCCTCTTCTGAAAAAAATGGTGGCTCATTAGGTATGCAAATGAGGCTCGGCGATATTCCACGCTTAGCCTCATTTGCATATTACTGGTGTAAGAAGCCGTGAGTGTAGACATAGGAAAAATACTTCCTACAGCAAGGAAATTCAGCTGTCCTTTGAGCGAAAGGACTACGGTACTGCTGTTTGGAAAACCAACTGTTCAGTCTTATTGTCCACCCAGAGGAGCAGTATCATGCCACTGGTTCTCAAGCACAAATACCACTGAAATCCATGTTAGACTCTGCACCCTGTTTAATGAGGGTTTGTTCCTTACTGTTTATTTCCTACTATTGCTCACCTGCTCTAGCGTTTAGAGGAAGAGAGACAACAGGTGGATCATAGGACAAATTCAGACCACCGGACGCTGTTGAATGAACCTTGAATCTTTTTATTTACTTATTCTTATCACTAGGGTTATATTTTTAGTATTACTGGCTCAGGAGTCTGGACCTTGACTATACTTTTTGACGAAGACATTTGGACCTGGACAAAAAATAATGGATTATCCCTGTTTTAGCCCCTCCAGTGCTAGGGCTTGCAAAATTAATTCATTGTCTATAGGTGTGACAGACAGGAAGTCCTCCCAGCTGGGTAAATTTTCTCAATGCAATTCCATTACTCCTATTTATAGTTGACCTATGCGATTCCTCTGCTTCTTTGGTAATTACACCCTTCAAGTACGTACACACGGTTATGCTCCCCTCTGAGTTGTCTCTTAGCTGCCCAGCACAGAGTCAATGTAAGTGTCCTCAACCCTTCCAGCCCGTTAATCATGTCGATTGCTTTTTCTCTTATTTCCCTCCAATTTGCAAAATATTTCTCTGGCAATAAAGGTGCCAGAGCTGGACGCAGCAGTCTCGGAGCTGGCCATCCCGCTTCAACAGGATTAAAGTGTCTCTTGCCTGCCTGCTCGGTGGCATGCTGACTGCGTAAACGTAGTAGAAACGAATTCATCTGCACATAGAGGCAATTTCGGAGCAGGTGTGGTAGGGTTCAGGCTGGTCGGGCTCTGAGAGGGTGTGGCGGGGTCACCAGCCCCGCCCCCTTTGACCCCAAGGCCTGGCCTTTTAACTGCAGGCCCAGCGACCTTGTCCTTTATGGGATCCCCTCGTCGTCCGGGATCTGGGAGGAAGGCGTAGGGGGGCCCAGGACCTCCCTCTCCACCGGGCCCCAGCCCAGGGTCCTATCAGTGGTGGGTGGTTCCCACCACTGGCTCAGCGGGGGGTTCTCCCCGAAACTCGCCGAGCCCGCTGGGTCCTTTCCTGGTCCCCGCCCTGGGTTGCTTCCTACCCCCTCGCCCTGGCCACCAGCGGTGCCACCTGTGGAGCAACGTTGGCAGGTGTGGCTTGGGAGACAGCAGAGGTTGGGGCAGCGACAGCTTCTAGGGGGGCTGCAAAGTGCAGCTGGCATTGTGGTCTGGCTCGTCCCGGAGACAACAGCAGCAGGGGTAACTGGTCCAGCGCCTCTTGTTCCAGCTGTAACGGCTGTGGCTCTAGTGTCTGGAGAGACGCTCCCCTCCAGCGGCCTGCCCCAACTGAGCAGCCCTGCAGCCTTTTATACCAGAGCTGTGGGGGCGGGGTGTATTCTACCCAATAGACGGGCTCTCCGCCCCCATGTTCAGTGGCCAGCCCCGTCACAGAGGGATACGATTTTCAAATGTGGGTGTCTACCATTAAACACGAAGGCTGTGTCTAGATTGGCACGTTTTTCCGCAAAAGCAGGTGCTTTTGCAGAAAAACTTGCCAGCTGTCTACACTGGCCACTTGAATTTCCGCAAGAACCCTGACTCTGTAATGTGCAAAATCAGCGCTTCTTGCTGAAATACTATGCTGCTCCCGTTCGGGCAAAAGTCCCTTTTGCGCAAAGCTTTTGCACAAAAGGGCCAGTGTAGACAGCTGAGATTTGGTTTGTGCAAAAAAGCCCCGATGGCGAAAATGGCGATCCGGGCTTTTTTTGCGCGAAAGCGCGTCTAGATTGGCACGGACGCTTTTCCGCAAAAGGTGCTTTTGCGGAAAAGCGTCCGTGCCAATCTAGACGCTCTTTTCCACAAATGCTTTTAACGGAAAACTTTTCCGTTAAAAGCATTTGCGGAAAATCATGCCAGTCTAGACGTAGCCCAAGGGACAGATTTGTCAAGGTATTTACGTGCCTTAATATGCACAGATGCGCCCGGTAGAATTTCCTAAAGCTCAAAGACACCTCAGTCTCACTGAGTTTTGCGGGCATGAAGCGCCTAGCGGCTTTTGAAAATCCCATGCAACACTCATTCCCATCGGAAGGTGCCTAAACATGTTGAAAAATCTGGTTCTAAACATCCAGCCTGCTTTTTCAGAGGTGCTGAGCACCCAGATGCTACTGAATAAATTCCCATTACATAACAGCTGTCTGATGTAATTGGAAGCAGGAACAAGATGGGCTTGTGGGCTGGATGGCTCACAATGAGGCTATGTCTAGACTGCAGGCTTCTTTCGAAAGAGCCTCCTTCGAAAGATCGCGTCTAGACTGCAGGCGGATCTTTCGAAAGAGCAAGCCGCTTTTTCGAAAGAGAGCACCCAGAGAGTCTGGATGCTCTCTTTCGAGGAAGCCCTATTTACATTGAAGAACGCCTTCTTTCGAAAGAGGAACTTTCGAAAGAAGGCGTTCTTCCTCGTGAAATGAGGTTTACCGCCATCGAAAGAAAAGCCGCGTTCTTTCGAAATAATTTCGAAAGAACGCGGCTTGAGTCTGGATGCAGGGGAAGTTCTTTCGAAAAAAGGCTACTTTTTTCTAAAGAACCCCTGAGTCTGGACACGGCCCAAGTGTCTTGAAATGTTTCAAAGGTCAGATCGAATGTGAAGAGAGACTGTTTGGGGAACACCACTCGGCTCACAGCTTTACGGACCACCTCCCCTCCTGTCAGATCCCTTCTAATAACAATGAGGGAGCTGTGAGCTAGCAGCTCGCACACTGGCGTTGGAATGAGGAGGCCTGGGTTCTTGTGCCAACCCCGCTACTGACTTGCCGTATTCACTTGGGCAAGATGCTTCACCGGCTTGTGCCTCAGCTTTCCTATCTGTAAAATGTGCAGAATTATGCTCACCTTTTCAAGGGGGTCTGCGCACTGGATTTTAAACACTGTTTTTAGTTACATCATTAAAGTGGTGGGCAAACATTAATTGCAATTCCCCTGGGAGGTAGATAAGCAATATTCTAGTTCTATAGATGAAGGAACTGAGATACAGGAAAGGCAAATGTTTTGTCTGAGATCACCAGGCATATTAATAGGGAAACAGAACTCGGGAGTTCTTGCCTTCCTTCCCTATGCGTAGTACCCTCTGCTACACGGCGGTGAGTTTAGGGGGTCTCAGATCAGTTGCTAAGAGACAGGTGTCCAGCTCACAAGACCAGCATCACAGTGGGCGCCATGTTGTCACTCTTATCAGAGTAGCCAAGGACTGAACAGGCCAGGGGAGTCTGAACTACCTCCCGCCCCGTTATTAAATCGGCTGGCAGCTTTCGCCCCCATTACAGTCACTTGTCAAAGGGGATTTACATTGGTATCGACTTCGGTAGGCATCTCCGCTTTTTGCAGGCATTCCTGGAGCCAGTGCAGGTTTCCCAAGCTGGCCGCCATATGCTCATCCTTTCCTTCATACTCCTTCTTACAGACTCTGGCCATTTTGGGGGGGGCTCTAAACAAGAACACAGACACACACATATCACGCCATCTGTCCGAGAGACCTCTTCACTTCTGCCCAGGGGCCTAGAACGTGTGTGTGACGTAGTGGGGGGGAACTTGCTGGTTTCTATGGGTCTGTGGTAACCCCACTGGCTGCCGCTGGTATCACAGCCCAGAAGGACAGGGATGGGTCATTATGCAAAGGGGTCTCTCAACCAGTCCGACCAGCTAACCCCCATGGAGAGGAATAAAGGAAGGTGAATGCTGCCCTGGCTGGGGGGCAGGGCTGGAGGAGAGGGAGTTAGTTTCTGTCTGGGAGCATGGAGGAAGTAGCCTCAGCAACAGGCTGGGGGGTTTAGAAGCCAAGACCCCTGCCCCATATCAAGGGGGGCTGAGGCATCCTAGGCCTGTCCTGTAACCTGATGACATCTGTGCTGTGCTGTATCCTGGAGAAGCAATAAACCACCTCTATTCTACTGGCTGGTGGAGTCTGTTCATGCCATTTCGGGGGTGCAGGAGACGGGGGACCCCCAACGCGCCGTCACAGTGTGTCACTGAGCTAACTGGGGATTAGGTTGCAGTCTGGCAGCTGCAGAACGACACGATGGTTTAATGAGTCGGGGCAGGGCATCCTTTATATGGTCCATGTTAATGTCCACACAAGCTGATTTCTGCCCTCCAGTTCCTTTGGACAGCAGGGTCAGCTCTCCTCTATATCGGATTCACACAAGGCTACAGAGGTTTTCTTCTCACTTCAAAGTGTCCAGGGTCGAATTAAACTGAAGTAAGAAAATGTGTCTTGGAATTAATCATTTTAAAAATAAACCTCCAGGTTGCTAGTTCAAAGTTGAAAGCTCTCTTTCGCAGTGTGTCTGCCGGCCTTTTGATAACAACGAGGGAGCTGTGAGCTAGCAGCTCGCACACAGGCGTTGGGATGAGGACACCTGGGTTCTTGTGCCAACCCTGCTACTGACTTGCCGTATTCACTTGGGGAAGATGCTTCACCGGCTTGTGCCTCAGCTTTCCTATCTGTGAAATGTGCATAATTATTCTCACCTTTGCAAGGGGGTCTGAGGCAGTGGAAGGGAAAATGTGGCCATCTCTGAAAGGCTGTCACTGATCTAATGTACAGCAACCCTACCAGTTTGGAACAGGAAGGAAATACTATTATATTGCTCAGAAATCCCCCGTAGATCCTTCTAAGGCTCTGCACTGGGGAGCCTAAAGACCCCGGGTGCTCCCTGCTCAGACCTGTGTGGGCCGAAGAGAAACGAAAGGGACTTTGATCCCACACATCATACACCGAGTGGCTGAAGCGCCATGTGGCCGGGCTTAGCTGAGCTACCTGTTGGGTTTGGTCTTTTAGGCTGTAAGTTGCTGGTGCTGGGCCTGTCATTTGCTATCTGTTCAGCACCTAGTACAAGGGGGCCCAGACAGAGCCCTCTAGGCATGAGCGCAATATAATTTATGAAATGAAAAAAAAAAGACTCCACAAGTCCTGAAGCGGTAGGATAAAATATCGCGCAGCTGGAATGATTATTTTTGGGACGTGGACGAGAGGGGGTGGGCTTCTGCAGGGCCGATGTGATCTATAGACACACAACCCCTGCACACACACACAGTCTCAGTCCTCCCACCGTCCCATAGACTGACCTGCCTAGATCAGACCCACAGCGCCCCACTGACCCACACACCTACGCACCCATCCCGACTCACTCAAAACCCCACAGCTTCCTCACCGTGCCTGCTCCGCAGCCCCTGAACCAACCCTGCCTCGCACAACCCCCCAGCATTTCCACCCCAGCATGCAACCCCCTCGAGTGCGTCCACCTCCCAACCACACCTAGCCCAGAATACAACCCCCAACCACCCCATCCCCAGCCCACAACCCCCACTCTCACCCCTCAACTGCACCCCACCCCTCAACTGCGCCCCACCCCAACTGCGCCCCACCCACACTGTGCCCCACCCCTCACCTGCACCCCACCCACAACTGCACCCCACCCTCTACCCTCAGTCCCCAACTGTGCCCCACCCACAACTGCCCTCCATCCCAGGCCTGCAACCCTCCAACTGCCTCCCACGCCTGGCCCACAACCCCCTAACTGCCCCCTCCTCCAGCCTGAAAGCTCCCAACCACCCCCAACCTGACACACAACCCCCCGCACCTGTCAGCTTCCCCACCCCAACTCACCTCAAACCTGCAGCCACTACACAGCCCACACTCCCCATCCACAACCCCCAGCTGCCCCCACCCCACAAGCAAGCCATGGGCACACACACTCCAACCTAGTCCCCCAAACACCCTCACCCCAAATCCCCCAGCTGCTCCCCCCACACAGTGGTCACCCCAGCCCCCCACTCACTCCCCCATCCCCCTCACTCCTGCATCCTCCCCCACTCCCCCAACCCCCATGTATTCCCCCAGCCCCCCTCAATCCCCCAACCCCCACTCAATGCCCCAGCCCCCTCACTCCTGCATCCTCCCCCACTCCCCCAACCCCCACGTACTCCCCCAGACCCCTCACTCCCGCATCCCCCCACTCTCCCAACCCCCACGAACGAGTCGGGCGTGTCTGGCCCAGCCGGTTGCCATGGTAACCTCACCGCGTTTGGGGGGGGGCTCCCGGCACTTGCAGGCGGACTGACTCTGGTGCGACATGGCCGGGCCCCCCCATCACCCCACATTAAGGGGGCGGGGCCACGGGCACCGTTTGGCCGGGCTTCCCCGCCCCCTTTCTCTGCCACAGGGGGGCTAGTCTTTTGGGGAGCACTCCCTCTCCTCTGCCAAGGGGGGGCAGTCTGTGGGGGAGCACTCCCCACCCCTCCTCTGCCCCGGGCAGGCCAGTGTGAGGGGGGTGCGCTCCCCCCCTCCTCTACCACAGGGGGCTGGTCTGTGGGGCTGTGCTCTGCTCCCCGGGACCCTTCCTCTGCTTTGTGAGGGGCAGTCTCTGGGTGCTTACGTTCCCCCCTCTCCTCTCCTTTTGGGGGGCTGGTCTGTGAGGGGGCCACTCCTCCACGGGATCCCACCTTTCCCATGTGGGGCACCAGTCCAGGGGGGCTGCCCTTCTCCCAAGTCCCCTCCTCTGCCTGTGGGGAGTCGCACTCCCTTGACCCCTTCCTCTCCCGGAGCGCAGGCTGCATTCCCGCCCGGCTCCCTCGGCTCCCATGGGGGAAGGGCAGCGAGTCTCCATACCCTGGGTCCCCTCCTCTCCCACGATGTGGGGGGAGTCTGTGGCCGGCCATGCTCCTGCTTCCATTGGGCTTGTGGCCACAACGAAGTGAATCACAGAACCAGAGAACCACAGAACCCTAGAACTGGAAGGGACCTCGCGAGGTCACCAAGCCCAGCCCCCCGCCCACACGGCAGGGCCAAGACCTAGATCGTCCCTGACAGGTGTTTGTCTCGCTTGCTCTTACCTGTCTCCAATGATTGAGATCTCCCGAAAAGGGTTATTTTAATAATATTGGGCCTAATCTTGCCACGGGAACCTATCAGAACTCAGGGTGCTTGTGACGTAGTGGGGGTAACTTGCTAAGGCTGTGACGATCTCTGCTGACTGGGCATTATGCAAAGGGGGCTCCAAACCTGTCTGACCAGCCACCCCCCATGGGGAGAAACAAAGGGAGGTGGATGCTGCCCTGGCTGGGGGGCAGGGCTGGAGGAGAGTGAGTTAGTTTCTGTCTGGGAGCATGGAGGAAGCAGCCTCAGCAACAGGCTGGGGGGTTTAGAAGCTGGACCCCCCCCCCATATCAAGGGGGGCTGAGGCACCCTAGGCCTGCCCTGTAACCTGGTGACATCTGTGCTGTGCTGTATCCTGGAGAGGCAATAAACCACCTCTGTTCTACCGGCTGGTGGAGTCTGTTCGTGCCATTTCGGGGGTGCAGGAGGCGGGGGACCCCAACGCGCCGTCACAGTGCTAACCAGGGATTCTTAAAAAATCAATATAATCAATAGATCAGACAGCTCTATTACGATGAGACAAGCTTTCCAAGCCTTTGATCATTCTCATAGCCCCGTCTCTGAACCCTCTCCAATTTATCAACATCCCTCTTGAGCTGTGGGCACCAGAATTGGACTGGGCTCTTTCCAAGTAGTCACGTTGATCTCTGGTGAGTTGAGATGTCTTCTGGCGTGCTTTGTTAGGTGTCGTGCCATGGTGCGTGTCACAAGTCGATGGCTGAGAAGCATTCGGCACCTCTCAAAGCGCGGGTGATAAACACATCTGTTATAGAATTATAGAACACCAGGACGGGAAGGGATCTCGAGAGGGCATCGAGTCTAGTCCCCTGCCCCATGGCAGGACCCAGCACTGTGTAGATCAGTGGGTCCCAAGCTTTTCGGCATCACGCCCCCCTTTTGATTTTTGAGAAACCCTCCACCCTCCCCCTCCAAAAATAGCAGAAAAACGTGGGTAGCATTGACAGGTGTGTGTGTGTGGCTGGGTCGCCTCGTGCCCCCCCCCCTTATAATTTCTTCACGCCCCCCCCGGGGGACATGCCCCCCAGTTTGGGACCCCTGGTCTAGATCATCCCTCATAGATGTCTGTCTAATCTGCTCTTAAATCTCTCCTGTGATGGAGATTCCACAACCCCCCTAGGCAATTTATTCCAGTGTTTAACTGCTCTGACAGGTAGGAAGTTTTCCCTAATGTCCAACCATTGCTTCTTGTCCCATCATCAGAGGTCAAGGACAGCAATTTCTCTCCCCCTCCTTGTGATGCCCTTTTAGAGACCAGAAAACCGCTCTCATGTCCCCCCTCAGTCTTCTCTTTTCTAAACTAAACAAGCCCAGGTCTTGGCTTTTTTCTCCCCCCTCCAATTTGTTTCCTCCCCCCTCCCTCCTTCCCTTATTTATTCTTGGTTCTGGACTTCCAACACTCCGGTCATCTGACGAAGTGGGCTGTTCCCACGAAAGCTCATGATCCCGTCTCCATGTTTTGTTAGTCTTTAAAGTGCTACCAGACCATTAGTTGTTTTTTAAGTTTTTCAAGTCATATTTAGCTTGTGGTGCACTCTGACTCCTAGATCCCTTTCTGCAGGACGCCTTCCTAGACAGTTGCTTCCCATTCTGTATGCGTGAAATTGATTCCTTCCTAAGTGGAGCACTTTGCATTTGTCCTTATTAAATTTCAGCCTATTTATCTCAGACCATTTTTTCCAGTTTGCCCAGATCATTTTGAATTATGATCCTCTCCTCCAAAGCACTTGCAACCTGTCCCAGCTTGGTATTGGCACACTTTACAAGCGTCCTCTCTATGCCAATATCTAAATCGTTTTTTGAAGATATTGAACAGAACTGGCCTCAAAACTGATCCCTGTAGATCCCCACATGTTATGCCCTTCCAGCACGACTGTGAACCATTGACGATTACTCTCTGGGAACAGTTATCCAGCCAGTTATGCGCCCCCTGGCTAGGTTGTACTTCCCTAGTTTGTTAATGAGAAGACCCTGTAAGAAGAGCCTTGCTAATATATCCCAGAAAAATCCCACACTGCTTTCGGCGGCTCCCCTTGGTTGTGAACAGCAAACCACAGCCAACGGGAAACGTGAGGCTCCGTGGCTGCAGAGCCAGTAAATAAACAAACTGGAGCAGCTCGGTACGGCTTTCTCAGAGTGGGTCCATGAACCACGTATTTACACCTTTCACCCAGCATATTCTGGTGTAAAAAGTTGTGCATTCTGCTAATTTAAGTGGCAGGCTTGTTTATGCAAAATTTGGTAGCTGTAGCTAACTGGAAAGTATGACTTTATTTTGCACAAACTCTTCAAACTATGTAGTAGTTATAATTATATCCAGATGAGGCTATGGGGGTTACAGGGTGCTCTCCCAAAGTAGAGTGTCCCACGTCCCATATGAGAAACGACAGAGAATTAAAATCCCCCTTCACTTAGGCACAGACGCCCCATCCTGCTGGGGGGGTGCTTGACCTCTCGCTCCCCAGTCGCTGCCCTCACTCCACCTCCACCTAAGTTCCCCCAGCCCTGCCTCTTTCCCTCTCCTGTCCTGGCTCCTCCCCTGAGTATGTTGCGGAAGTGCTGGGAGGGCAGGGAAGGAGTAAGTCTTCAGGGCCGCCGGCGTGCAAGAGGCGTGGGGGAAGGAAACAAAGTGGGGGAGATTGGTACTGGTGGGTGCTCTGCATCCACTCATTTTTCCCCAGGGGTGTTCCAGTTCTGGAGCTCTCATGGAGTCGGTATCTATGCCCCTACCCCAGAGCACCAGGCCCATATCTGGTCCTCGTGTGAATCCCCCCCCACACTCCATTTCTGGGAAGCCCAGAAACATTGGCCCACATGAAAATGACACCGTCCCGCCACCCCAGAAACTAATGGAGAGCTCTCTCAGTTCCCTCTGCTCTGCTGCTCCCTGCGCCTCTGTCGCCTGTCCTCAGCTCTGCTTCTTCTCCCACAGCGACGGAAACAGACAGCAGCCCCATGAGATCCCTGTCTCCTTCTCCTGCCTTCTATTCGGCCTCCATGTTCTCCTCTTCCCACTTCCTCTCTGTTCTCGGGCTCCATCTCCCTATGGCCTCCTCTTGGAAACTCTACTCAGAATCCACACCTTTGACCTTGCCTCCAACTTCCACGCTTTCCTCCTGGTCCCCTCTGTCGCACACACCACCACCAAAGCTTCCTGCCTCCCCTGTCTAATCTCAGCACACACGGCTGCTGGTGCAAGAGAGAAGTGCGCAACTTAATACCCTTGGGCTGTGTCTAGACTGGCAAGTTTTTCCACAAAAGCGCCTGCAAACTTGCCAGCTGTCTACACTGGCCGCTTGAATTTCCACAAGAACACTGACTTTGTAATGTACAAAATCAGTGCTTCTTGCGGAAATACGATGCTGCTCCCGTTTAGGCAAAAGGCTCTTTTGCGCAAAACTTTTGCGCAAGAGGGCCGGTGTAGACAGCTCAGATTTGTTTTGCGCAAAAAAGCCCTGATTGCAAAAATAGCGATCGGGGCTTTTTTTTGCGCAAAAGCGCGTCTAGATTGGCCACGCACGCTTTTCTGCAAAAAGTGCTTTTGTGGAAAAGCGTCCGTGCCAATCTAGACGCTCTTTTCCGCAAATGCTTTTAACAGCAAACTTTTCCATTAAAAGCATTTGCGGAAAATCATGCCAGTCTAGACGTAGCCTTGCATTTTGCTGGCCGAGAAGCCAACATCTTGAAATACCTGCAGCCAGTACACCTCAGCCATTCTCTCTCTACCTGTAGCGTAGAACAGTGGTGCTCAACCTTTTTTAATTCACGACCCCCAGGGACAGGAAAATTTTTGTTGAGCAAAAAAAGAAAAAAAAAGCATCGGGAACATTTTGTTGCAGCTGCTCTAATTTAAAACGCCGGTCTGTTCCCCTGCCATTTCCCCTGCCCTTGCTGCGTAGCTGTCTCAACGACTTCACCACCTGCGTTCTTCTACAAAGACCTTTTACATCTGCACTTGAATCCTCTTACCCATTACCAGGATAGCTTTCCCAATTATCACCTCTAATACCATTAGCTCACAGACATCTACCCTTCCCCACCTGTAATATCATTAACTCACTGGCATTCACCTTCCTTCCCCCCCCCCCCCCCGCATCCCCCTTCTGTTCTGAAATGTGATTTGTCCTTTTCATATGTGTTCATTTTTTTTTAATTGTATCCTTTGGTACATATGGTTGTGATTATTTTCTTCCACTATTTGATCTGAGGAAGTGGGTCTGGCCCACGAAAGCTCATCATCTAATAAACCATCTTGTTAGTCTTTAAGGTGCTACATAGTCCTGCATTTTGTTTGGATTGGGTTAGCCCTAAAGGACACAGAGAGCTTGAATATTATAGCTGCTTTCTATTACCTTTTGCAACCTAAGTTTGCAACACATTTGTGTGTGTACGTGTGCGCACTTTAGCGTTGTAAATAACTCTCATTTCTTTCTCTTAGCTAAATAAACCTTTAATTAATGATAGGATTGGCTACAAGCACTGTCTTTGTATAGGATCTGAGGTGCAGTTGACCTGGAGTAAGTGACTGGTCCTTTGGGACTAGAAGCAACCTAAATATTGTTGGTTTCTGGTGTAAGGGATCCCCGATCACAAAGGCAAGCTTGCTTGGGTGGTCAGATGGAGCGGAGCACCCAAGGGGATTGTGACTCCATGTTAAGGTGATGGTGGTGCTCGAGCAGTCCAGACTTAATATTCAACACAGAACTCACAGCTAGCTTGGGGGTTGTGTCCAGCCTGTCTTGAGTTGGGTACACATGAGCCATTCTAGACAGCTCGACAATCTCCACAACGTGGAAGCTGCCACGTGATCCGGGCTTTGACCCTCCAAATTCCATTTCTTTAGCCCTGTCCTCCTAACAGGCCGCCTAGTTAAAACGTACTGAGCTCAGCTTTCAAATGTTAGAAAGACCTCCAAGAGGTTCAGCTCTGAGCTTCTCCCCATTTTGAAGCGGCCTGACATGAGAGCTCTTTTGCGACACATAGGATATTTTACTGCTATCCCTGTGTGTGGCTGCCTCCAAACGATCCACTTCCTGCGTTAAGCTGGTGCATAGAAAGAAAACCAACTCGCCAGCTTGCCAGGGGAGGAGAGCCAGGATATCTGGCCAGAGCTGTGTAGGTTCTGCTGGCTCTGTTAATGTCACAGCAGGCCAGTCAGGATGGCTGTGTCTAGACTGGCAAATTTTTCTGCAAAAGCAGCTGCAAACTTGCCAGCAAACTACACTGGCCGCTTGAATTTCCGCAAGAACACTGACGATCTCGTGTAAGAAATCAGTGCTTCTCACGGAAATACTATGCTGCTCCCGTTCGGGCAAAAGGGCCAGTGTAGACAGCTCAGATTTGTTTTGCGCAAAAAAGCCACAATTGCAAAAATGGCAACCGGGGCTTTCTTGCACAAAAGCGCGTCTAGATTGGCACGGACGCTTTTCCGCAAAAGCACTTTTTGCAGAAAAGCGTCCGTGCCAATCTAGATGCGCTTTTCCGCAAATGCTTGTAACGGAAAACATTTCCGTTAAAAGCATTTGCGGAAAATCATGCCAGTCTAGACGTAGCCGATGTGTCTACCCAGCAAAGTTATTTCGGAATAGCGGCCATTATTCTAAGCAGGCCTCAGAATAGCTTAGAGAGACTGAGGGATTTGGGTTTGTTCAGTCTGCAGAAGAGAAGAGTGAGGGGGGATTTGGGAGCAGCCTTCAACTCCCTGAAGGGAGGTTCCAAAGAGGATGGAGAGAGGCTGTTCTCAGTGGGGGCAGATGCAGAACAAGGAGCAATGGGCTCAAGTTGCAGTGGGGGAGGTCTAGGTTGGATATTAGGAAAAACTATTTCCCTAGGCGGGTGGGGAAGCGCTGGGCTGGGTTCCCTAGGGAGGGGGTGGAATCTCCATGCCTAGAGGTGTTTAAGTCTCGGCTGGACAAAGCCCTGGCTGGGCTGATTGAGTTGAGATTGGTCCTGCCTAGAGCAGGGGGCTGGACTTGATGACTCCTGAGGTCTCTGCCAGCTCTAGGATTCTAAAGCGTGAACTTGGAAAATGAGGACACCGCTTTCGGTCCGAGCCTTGCGACCCAAATCTGGGCAAGCCAGCAGCACCAAGAGGAGCCAGCTGATGGGACAAGGAGCTTTGATCCCCAGGGACGGATGAGTTTTGCACACCAATGTCAACAAAACCCATCCCCCTGGCCAGGTACAAATCCACCCTCGGCGCACCCGATGAAGCTTGTTAGCGCTACGATTCCTGACTGCTCCTCCCCGGATCCGTGGAGACAAGGGGACCGCTCTGGGATGCGCAAGCAAGCAGGGTGTTCGTCTGGCTGCACTTCGGGCTATCCAGCCAGATC
Source organism: Pelodiscus sinensis (assembly GCF_052426305.1). Taxonomy (NCBI): domain Eukaryota; kingdom Metazoa; phylum Chordata; order Testudines; family Trionychidae; genus Pelodiscus; species Pelodiscus sinensis. The sequence goes on along the minus strand of NC_143055.1, from coordinate 2,945,624 downwards.
AGAAAGCCGCATCCTCAGGCTGCGATGCTGAGCAGGGTGCTTGCGTGGCTGAAAGGTACACAGGTGGGGCAGGTAATGCACGGAGCACTCGCAGGGCGCTAGACCAGGCGGGCTGTGCAAGCGCACGGTGGTGCAACCTGAAAGAGACGCAGGTGCGGAACATCAGAACAAAAGCACGATAGTCCATTCCCCCTCAACGCCATCGTACCTTGAAGCTGAAATTGGGGACCCACATCCTAAAACCAGTCCCTTCCTCCAAGCCCTCGCAAACACACAGGGAAAAGTAGGACCATTACCCCCATTTTATGGATGGGAAATTGAGGCATAGAGACACCAACGCACTCTGTGCTAGAGCCTGGCACTCCAGAGCAATGTTCTTTCTAATGTTGTCCATCCATGCGTGGAATAAATTTTATTATGTGCACCAAGGCACGTGTGGATGTGCAATGCCATTAGAAACACAGGCTGCCAGCTGAGGAGGATTTAAAATGAGGCATCACCACAATGTTCCCTCTATTTTTTTCCATCCATGCACGGAATACATTTTGTTATGTGCACCGAGGCATGTGCCGATGGGCACCACCCATAGACTCACATGCTGCCGGCTGTGGGTGCTCTGCTAACCAGCGGGGCAGCATTTGAATCTCTCTGGGGCAGCTGCCCAAGTTAGCTTACAGTCCCAAGCTAGAGCCTTAACCACACAGCCACCCCCCCGCTTTCAGAGATGTAGCTTATTCACAGTGACTTCCACACACGTAACCCCCAACTAAATCCCCTGGGAAGACCTCTGGCTTCGCGCTCAGCGGAAAAGCTTCCGTTGACACTGTTAGAGCCAGGATCCGCCCCCCCTTCTCCCCGCTCATCCACAGTCTGTGGCAGGGGCACCCCTGGAGCCCGGCGTGCAGCCTGTAGCTGGAGGGCAGAGGGGAGGCCAGTCTATGGCAGGTTCTCTCTTCTGTCTGCACGCGAGGCTGATACAGAGCCGAATAAAAGCCCCAGGTCTGATCCTGGCTCACTGAAGCCCAGGAGAGCTTGGACTTTGCTTTCAGAGCACACAGGGCCAGGCCCCTCCATCCTGGACACTGTCCCCACACGCCCGAGCAAGAGCTCTGGAGAAGTGACCGCAGCATCCATCTCGACGCACGATCATCGGTCGTAGTAACCTGGACCTCTCCATCCACCCGTTGTGTGTTGTCATGGGCGTTACATCCCAGCAGCGACCCACCCAGCAGCACCAGCACCCACCATGTCTGGATTGCAGCCCCAGCGATCCGGGGCAGGACTCTTGTTTCTGGAGCCTGGGGTGCTGCAGACAGCTCTAGCTGCCCCCCGTCTCTGTGCTCCCCAGTCCTTTGCAGGCAGTCTGCCTCCCTCCCCCAGCAACAGACACGGTTCGGTGTAACAGACACACGCTAGCCGCTGGGGAGGATACCGAAAGGAACCAGAATGAAATGCAGCGACCGTTGTAACACACTTGTGCAGCCTGTCCGGCGTCCCCCCTTCGAGGGGCCACCTGGAGGATAACTGCCTACTACTGCTGCCTAGAAGGGAAGTTACATCTTTAGCTCAAGTGCTTTGGTACCCTGTACGCTGAGTGCTTGGGTGGCTGCCCAGGAAAAATTCAGGTGCTGCCCAGCGGATTGCCAGAGTGTCCACAATGCCCACACCAGCAGCATGTGTTTCTATTGGTGGTGCACATCAGTGCACAGAGCAACATTTATTCCACACACAGATGGAAAAAATGAGAGGAAGCATTGACTGAAGGTCCCGCATCCAACCCTTCCTAATGTCCCAAGGAGGTGGGTAGTCATGAGTCTTTCTTACAGGATGGCTGGTTTTCAGGTCGTCCCTCTCTATGCTGGCTTGTCCCCTGCGGCGTTCAGGAGAGCCAGTCGCCGGCTTTTCTGAAGTTGTGCCACTCTCTCTCTTAACTGGACGGCAGCTGCGTTCTCCTCCAAGCACGGGCCGGATGCAACCTTGCAAATTTCACTGTCACCTTAGAAAGTAAGAAACCCACGTAGACTGTGTGTGAGACTCATGCAAAGAACGCTGCTGTGCATAGCTTGTCAGCCAGCCGCCAAAGCTGCCTCCCACAGCGGCTAAAACCAGCAGCCGGTCACATCTCTTGGCCTGGTTTGTTCTGCTGGATCATCCCCGTTATGACCGACTGGTCACAGAAATGGGACTTGACTCATCCCTCCTCAGAAACAGGCAATGGTAAGCCAGCCCAACAAATCATGGACAGATGAGGCTATTTTGCACCAGTAGCTCTCCAAACCCGCTATAACGGTGGGTCAATCTCACCTCATTTTACAGATGGCCAAAGAGAGGCAAAGTGACATGCCCAGGACTGCTCAGCACGTCAGTTGCAGAGCTGCAAAGAGACCCCCCCAGGCGCCCTGTCGCCCAGGCCTGTGCTCGGTCTATGGCTGCCTCTGCAAGAGGCCGTTCTACATGGCGACGCTTGGCAGGGAGTCCGAAACAGGGCTGGCTTGCAGCGAGTGCAGGCAGCGCCCTGCTCCGCAGAAGGCTGCTCTGGCCTCGAAGGAGCACGCGGGGATGTGGCTGCGTGGCGTGCAGCGGGAGGGCTTACTGGGCAGGGTCTGAGAGACCCGGGGAGCCGTCCCCACCCCTGGCGTTTTCCTGAGCTCAGGGCGCAGCGGTGAGGGCTGGCCGGGAGCGGAGGAGTCCACCATCCGGCGCCGTCTCTGCAGGATGGATTCCAGCTGGCTGTCTTTGTTCCGCTGGCTGTGCCTACGCCAGCTGGGCTTTCTCATCGGCCTTTTCATCGCGCCCTGAGAAGAGAAGCCGGGGGTGGGAGCAGGCAGCTCAGACAGGGAGACACACATTCCCGCCCCCACCTCCCCCACCGGCTGCAGGCCTCTCCGAGACTCCCTTGGGGTGAGCATCCCAAGGGGCGTGGGGGTGGATCCGCAGTGAGGTTTGCACCTAGGGCTACAGCCGGGCCAGTAACAGGCTCTCCGGTCCGGGGGCAGGTCCGAACCAAAGCAAACTCGCTAGGGGGGGAGCCAAATCGGACGTTTGGCTAGATTTTCCGCCACGCAGAAGGGTCTTTTCCAACGCTGTCGCAGGGAGGAGACTTGAGCCTTGCCCCAGGTGGGCGTTCTGACCACCAGGTGAAAGGGTGCGTCTCCACGTGCGAGCGGGAGTTGCACGCACGCCGCCGTCTTCTCTGGCTGGAACTAGCTACGTCAGTGTTTCTTAAACTGTGTTCTGCGGCACATCGATGTGCCGCGAGGCAGTAGGAGGTGTGCCATGGAGAACGGAATTAAAAATGGCCGCCCTTAAAGGGGCAGGCACCTTTTTTTTTTGCTCAATAACTTTCTTTGAACAAACGCTTTGTCCCCTGCTCTACCTAAAACAGGGGCAGGCAGGAGGCAGCCAGGGAGCCGGATGTGGCCCGCCAAGCTGGGACCCTAAAGCACAGCGCAGCGATGCTGCTTTAAATGTGGCTGCTCTGGTCTGGGAGCAAGGAGGGAGGCTTTGTGCCCTGTTCCGCCCCCCCAGCAAAATATTTCCACTCCCGTTGGCCAGTTTCTGACCAATAGCAGCTGAGATATTTTGCTGGCAGCAGCAGCAGCCAATGAAGCCTCCTCCTTTCTTCCCTCCTGTCATAATGAGGAGTGCTGACCAGCACCTGGTGACTAAGGGGGTTAACTCATGTACCTAGCGAAGGTGTCGGGCACTCAGCCAATAACAATGCCGGTAGGAATTTCAAACTGGGACAAGGAGGTTTTTTTCGCTCTTTTCTTTGTTTGAGATCAGAGCAGCTTCTCCCAGGAATCAAGGGAGACGGGAGATGGGTTCTCTCGCCAAGAATGGACTTGAAATGTGTAAGTAGGGAAAAGTTTAGCTAGTCCGTCCAGGCTTATTGTTTTCCTTGTTTGGGGATTTGGAAATCATGGCTGAGCTGGCGAATTGGTTTTTTTTCCTCTTTTGTAATTAAGCCTTACAGCACAAGGGTTTTTCCCTGAGTATGTATATCAGATGGTGGCTCTTTCCACCTAGCCAAGCTACTGTGCTTGCACTTGTAGTTTTGTTTTGATAATAAAAGATTGGGGTTTTTTCCTAATTAACCAGTATTGGTTGATGGTTGTGTCCCTAGGACTTAGTGCCTAGTTCCAAGGACAGAGTCCACTGTTGTCTATGGATTCCCTGTTTTTCCCAACTCCTAGCAAAACGGAGCTTGGGGTGGAGGGAAGAGCTTTACCTTAGAGAGGGGGTTTCCCAAGTGACCTCTTCCCTGATTTTCTTGGAATTACTTGGGTGATGGCAGCGGGTCCCCCAGAATCTGGGTATTAGGATTTTGGGGGGAAATTTTTGTAGCAGAGCCCGTAGAGACAGGTTTTGGAGTGCTCTTGTGGGTCCCCAACTTCTGCATTGATCGTGTCTGAGTGGGGAACAGCCTTGACAACCCCCCACCCGGAGTAGGGCCACGTGGAACAGCCTGGGACTGCAGCCTTCAGGTTCTTGCAGGGCTGCTGGCTGGGAGCTGCCTAGGTAAGCGCCTCCCAGCCAGAGCCTGCCTCTGGCACCCCCCAACTACCTGCCCCAGGCCACCACCCAAATCCTCGGCACCCCTTTCCCCCAGGTCACAACCCGCCCCCCCGACCTTGCCCCCCCTCCTAGAGCCCCTCCCTCAGGCCAGAATCCTCTCCTGCACCCATACTCCCTCTCTGCCCTGCACCCCATTCCGCTGTCCCAAGCCATCACCCAAACCCTCTGCACCCCCTTTGCCCAGGCCACACCTCCCTCCAGAGCCTGCACCCTCTCCTGCAGCCCCTCCCTCAGGCCAGAATCCTCTCCTCCACCCGTACCCGCTCCTGGACTCTGCACCCCAAATCCCTTCCCCAAATCACAACCCCCTCCTTCACCCAAACGCCCTTTCAGACTCCACAGCCCCTTCCTGTTCTCCAAGCTCCCTTCTGCTCCCAGCCTCTGCCCCAGACCCCACCCCTCTCGGCAGAAACGTGGCCCTTGAGCACTTGCCAAAATCTTGGAGTGGCCCCCCGTTAATAATGATTGTCCACCCCGGCTCAGAACCGTCAGCTCCCTCCCACAGGCCGCCACCCCTGGAGCTGGGGGCAAGGCCCACGGGGACACGGCTACCCTACGACCGTAAGTCAACCCGCCAGAGGTCGGCACGGCCCCATTACTGCGGTGCCCGATGCCCACGTGCCCTGTCTGCTGCTGCCTATCGGACGCGGTGCGTTTTCCAAATCCAGGCAAATGTGGGGGTGGCAAAATTGTCCCGCTTGCTCCCCTGCCCCCTCTCCCAACGTATGGACACGGCAGGACGTTTGGATGGGCCAGGTCCCGCCCCGCAGAGCAGCCCCATAGTCCTGCAGGGGTCAGGCCGAACCTTCCCGAGCGGAGAGTCGTTGAAACAGGGGGAGGGCAGGAATCCAATCTGCGATCACTAGGGGCAAACCCCCCAAAGCTCATTCACATCGCGGGGCAGTACCACGCAGAGCACAGCCGAAAGGAACCCTCGGCGCACGGGATCGGGGCGGGGAAGGGGTGCGAGGGAGAAGCGCGAGGCGCATCCTCAGGCCTGGGTCCTTCCCCCGGGCTGGAGCAGCTGGCCGACGGCCCCCTCCTGCGGGACGGGGCTCCCCTGCCCTCCCCCTGCACCGGTGCCTGCCTCCGGGCCAACGCGGCTTACCAGGATGCCTTGCAGCTCCATGACGGCGCTCTGGCGTTTGCTGGCGGCCGCGGAGCGATCCTGAGAGGGGAGAGCTCTTGAGGGAGGATCCTGGTGCTTTCCCTTCCGCCCCCCAGCACCCGGGGGGCTCCTATCCCAGTGGCCTGGGGTCTTGGCCTCTCTCCGGAGCCTGCCAGCTAGGGCTGGGCACAGCGAGGCATTCAGTGACAGACCCCTGCCCTGGGAAACCCCCTCTCATGTCACCCAGGCAGTTGCCAGCTGGGAAAGAGCTTGTCCCTCTATCTGCCCCATGTGGCGGTCCCCGTGGGCAGCGAGTGGGGGCGAGGAAAGGCATTGTCTTCCCAAAACTGCCTGCAGTCCTCAGCCACCCAGGAGGGGTTGGGGCTGCGCCATGCAGCAGCCTCAGCTGGGATTGGGCGGGGCTTGGACTAGGGAGGTAGTTGAAGGGGTGTGGCCTGGAAGGAAAGGGGCGGGGCTTCAGGGCAAAGGGGCGGGGCTTTGGTTTGCCTTCACCCCATGCTCATGGGCGCCTCACTGCTGTGTTAGAGCCGTAGGCTCCACAGCCTGCGCCCCGAACCAACACTGGTTGGCTCTGGCACCCTCCAGATCAACAGGCCCCCTCACCCATCCTCCTGTTCCCCCCCAGAGCCAGCCAACTGCCCTTACCCCCCACGCAGGCTCAGGACCCCGGCCTGAGCCACCCCCCCAAACTGGGTCTCTGCATGCTGGGATGCTTCCTGGGACCAGCGCCACGGACATGGGGGTGCCAGCTGTGTCTGCAGGAGCCCAAGGCTGGGGCTGCTGTTTACCTGGGGCCCCGCGCCTGGGCCCTTGCGGGCTGGTCGCAGGACCACCCCGCTCTTGATCCGGGCCATCATCTCGTCCACCGCCCGAGCTTTAATGTCGTCAGTCGCAGTGTCCCCTGCACACAGAGGAAGGCTGAAGTTTAATAGGATTTGTACTGCCAGGGTCTGCGAGTCCCAGGCATGGCCCAGGCCCCTGGCACGCTAGGCGCTGTCCAAAATGGGGATTCCCTTGCCCCAAGGGGCTAACAGTCTAAGACGGAGACAGACACGGGGGAGCACAAGGAAACCAGGAGGCAGCAGGGGGACTATTCTCCAGTGTTGTGCAGACACCACAGCAAAGGAGCGTTCTGCATCCTAGAACCCCAGGGCTGGAGGAGTCCTCAGGAGTCATCGAGTCCAGCCCCCGGCCCAAAGCAGGACCAACCCAACTCAATCAGCCCAGCCAGGGCTTGGTCCAGCCCGGACGTAAACACCTCTAGGGATGGAGATTCTACCCACTCCCTAGGGAACCCAGCCCAGGGCTTCCCCACCTGCCTAGGGAAAGAGTTTTTCCTAATATCCAACCTAGACCTCCCCCACTGCAACTTGAGCCCATTGCTCCTTGTTCTGCATCTGCCCCCACTGAGAACAGCCTCTCTCCAGCCTCTTTGGAACCCCCCTTCAGGGAGTTGCAGGCTGCTCTCAAATCCCCCCTCACTCTTCTCTTCTGCAGACTGAACAAGCCCAAGTCCCTCAGCCTCTCCTCGTAGGTCATGTGCTTCAGCCCCCGAATCATTTTGGTTACCCTCCGCTGGACCCTCTCCAATGCGTCCACATCCTTTCTGTAGTGGGGGGCCCAGAACTGGACACAATACTCCAGATGTGGCCTCCCCAGAGCCAAATAAAGGGGAATAATCACATCTCTGGATCTGCTGGCAATGCTCCTCCTAATGCACCTAATATGCCATTAGCCTTCTTGGCTACAAGGGCGCCTGTTGACTCATCTCCAGCTTCTCATCCACTGTAACCCCCAGGGCCTTTTCTGCAGAACTGCTGCTTAGCCAGTCGGTCCCCAGCCTGTACCAATACTTGGGATTCTTCCGCCCCAAGGGCAGGACTCTGCACTTGTCCTTGTTGAACCTCATCAGATTTCTTTTGGCCCAATCCTCCAATGTGTCCAGGTCACTCTGGACCCTGTCCCTGCCCTCCAGCGTATCTACCTCCCCCCTTAGTGGAGAACAAGGTGGCTCCATGGACATTTCCAAGAACCTCCCAAGAACATGGGGCAGCCGGGGAGAAAGCATGAAGGGTGAAGGAGCAAGGACATGGAGCACAAAATGGCACCAGTGGTTGAATCTCCCCCTTTGTCCAACATGACAGCGAGGGAGGGGCTGCAGACCCCCGCTAAGAGGCCACATGACCTCGCAGGAACACAGGGACCAAAGTGACTTCGGAGGAACCTGGGAGGGGGTCCATCCAGAACTGAGCAAAGGAATGATTTGCTCACACAATGTGCAATTGGCCTGTGGAACTCACCGCCACAGGATGCCACTGAGGGCCAGAACTTAGTGAGATTGAAAGAGTGGTGAGACACTTCTATGGATAGAGTTTGGAAGGGAGGTGGATGCTTGGATCAGGGCTCCGGCCGATCTCCACTGGAGACCAGGATGAGACATAGTAACAGGCTGTTTGTTAAAAATTCAGCAGTGCCAGGCTACGTGGCTTCGGTGCCCCTGGAGTGGGAGTGGGAAGTGGGCAGTGGCTTACGGGCTTTCGGTGGCCGCATCCCCTTCCGCTGCTTGATCGCCAAAAGGGGGCTGGAAAGGAGAGAGAAGGATGAATGCATTGCCAGGGGCAGCTCTCCGTTCCCCGCCCACCCCCCACGCTGCTCTCTGCTCCCCCCCCACCTCCTCCCCCCCACCTCGACGTCCATAGAGACCCCAGGGCGGGGCAGCCTCTCCAGAAATCTCTGCCCCTCCGGTGTGGACAAAACACCGGCACCGGCACCCGCTGGGCATGGACTCAAGGGGAGAACCACCGGCATGGAGAAAACACCGGCACCGGCACCCGCTGGACACGGACCAAAGGGGAGAACAGCCGGCATGGAGAAAACACCGGCACTGGCACCTGCTGGACACGGACTCAAGGGGAGAACAGCCGGCGTGGAGAAAACACCGGCACCGGCACCCGCTGGGCATGGACTCAAGGGGAGAACCGCCGGCGTGGAGAAAACACCGGCACCGGCACCCCCTGGACACGGACTCAAGGGGAGAACAGCCGGCGTGGAGAAAACACCGGCACCGGCACCCGCTGGGCACGGACTCAAGGGGAGAACAGCCGGCGTGGAGAAAACACCGGCACCGGCACCCGCTGGACACGGACTCAAGGGGAGAACAGCCGGCGTGGAGAAAACACCGGCACCGGCACCCGCTGGACACGGACTCAAGGGGAGAACAGCCGGCGTGGAGAAAACACCGGCACCGGCACCTGCTGGACACGGACTCAAGGGGAGAACAGCCGGCGTGGAGAAAACACCGGCACCGGCACCTGCTGGACACGGACTCAAGGGGAGAACCGCCGGCGTGGAGAAAACACCGGCACCGGCACCTGCTGGACACGGACTCAAGGGGAGAACAGCCGGCATGGAGAAAACACCGGCACCGGCACCTGCTGGACACGGACTCAAGGGGAGAACAGCCGGCGTGGAGAAAACACCGGCACCGGCACCCGCTGGACACGGACTCAAGGGGAGAACAGCCGGCGTGGAGAAAACACCGGCACCGGCACCCGCTGGACACGGACTCAAGGGGAGAACAGCCGGCGTGGAGAAAACACCGGCACCGGCACCCACTGGGCACAGACTAGTGCCATGCCCACTCCCCCGCCCCATGGCCGGGCTCTGGCTGACGCTAGGGGAGCGCCCCCCGTAGGGCTAGCGGGTCTCTGCACGGGAGGGCTGGGGGCGCAGGTGGCACTTACTTCACAGGGGCGGCTGAGGCTGGCGGGGGCAGAGGCGGTGGCGGGGGCGGGGGTGGGGGCGGAGCCACTTCTGGTGGATCAGGGTCAGGAGGCGGGGCTTTGGCCTGCTCCAACTTCTCTTCCAGGAGCTTCACTGCAATGCAAGGCGGTTAGGAACTCGCCCCGCGCTCTGGGGCCCGAGTCTGGGCTGCAGGGGCCCCTCTGTCCGACGCAGGGTGGCCGCTCTCACATTCGCCCCCCCCCCGCCGCCCCCAGCCCTCTGGGCCTGGCCTGTGGCCTTTGACGCCTCGCACGGTGCTGGCGTCTCCGTTTTGTTCCCGGCTGCGAATTTGCATTAGAAATGCCCCAAATCTGTTTCCAGGGAGGCCCTGTGATTGCACATGAGAAGGGAGGCAGGGGCCCGGGAACGGTGGGTGGGGAAGCAGGGCCGGGCGGGGAGGGGGAGGGGGGAAAGCAGGCCCAGGTGATGGGAGAGGAGGCGAGACGGGGGAGGGGGTCGAGCTAGTGAAACAGGTCGTAACCAGTGGTCCCCGTGAGCTGGGCACTAGGGCAGCCGCTCAGGAGAGAGTCCAACGCCGCCCAGCTGGGTGTGTGGTGCTACTGGTGGTGCACATCCACCCATGCATTGGTGCACATACATTATTCCGCACACAGGTGGAAAAAATCTGCACATGGCTGAAAGAGATGAGAGGGTTTGGGGACAGTGCAGGGCGGGGACTTGGGGGCTCAGTGCAGGGTGCGCGGGTGGGGGCCAGAGCAGGGCGGGGGTGACAGAAGGTACCTTTCCCCTCCAGCACCACGTTGGTCTCCTCCACCTGCTGCAGCCGCTTCTCCAGCTGCAGCTTCTCCGCATGGGCCTCCGCCAGGGCCGCTTGCTCCTGCTGCTGCCTCTCCTGCAGCTGCTCCTCCAGAGCCTGCACCTGAGGGCAGGGGTGGGGGCAGGAGTGTCGGGAGGAGCTGAGGCCGCCAGCCACCCGCCCCGGGAGCCACGCGGGGACCAGGGCCAGCGGGTGAGCCCAGAGAGAGTCCGAGTTGGGGAGATGGGACCGGAGAGTGGGGGCAGGGGGTGGAAGACCTGTCCCTGCTGGACAAGGCAGGGGCGTCTGGGGAGCCGGCTGAGCCCCAGCGGCCGGATGGGGGTGTCTGGGGTAAGCTGGCCTCCCTGGCTCGGGTCGGAGGCCAGGCCCTGCGCTGCCGCACCCCAGCCAGTCTGACGGGCCAGCGAGCTCGGGGAACCGGGCCCTGGGGTCGGCCCATCAAGACTCAGGGGGTCAGCGGTGGGATGGGCTGGCAATGCGCCCCTCCCCCGACCTCCCACTGCTGGAGCCTGCACCTGCCCAGGGAACCTCCCCCGGGCATGGGCCGTGGTGGGAACCCCCAACCTTCTCCAGGTGCTCCTGCTTGGCCTCCTCCAGCGTCCGCGTCAGGCTCGCCACCTCGTCCAGGGCCTGCAGCAGCTGGGCGCCGGGCGCCGCGTTCTGCAGCAGGATCATGCTCTGCCTGTTGGCCTCCTTCTGCTTCACCAGCATCTGCGCCGGAGAGATCGGGGTGTGTGTGTGTGTGCACATGTGCAGGCGTGTGTACATGCATGTGTGCATGTGTGTGCGTGCATACAGGTGTGTGCATGTACATACATGTGCATGTGTGCGTATGCACATGTAAGTGTGTGCATATGTGTGTGTTTGTGTGCATGTACGTGTGTGTGTTCATGTTCAAGCACATGTGTGCGTGGGTGCATATGTGTGCGTGCATGTGCGTGCATGTGCGTGCATGTGTGTGCGTACATGCAGGGGTGTGCATGTGTGCGTGTACATATGTGTGCGTGTGCATGCGCACATGTAAGTGTGTGCATGTGTGTATTTGTGTGCATGTATGTGTGTATGTTCAAGTACCTGTGTGCATGTGTGCATGGGTGCATACGTGTGTGTGCATGTGCGTGCATGAACGTGTGTGTATGTGTGTGTACGTGTGCATGGGTGCTCATGTTCAAGTACATGCATGCATGTGTGTGCGCACATGCATGTATGTGCGTGTGCATGTGTGTGCACGTGCACGTGCATGTTTGTGTACATGTGTGCATGCGTGTGTGGCTTATGGGCACCATACCCACCGCTGAACAAATCCCGCTGGCCGCATGACTCAGCCGCCCTTTGGCGTGTGCTTCGACACAGCAGAGACTGGTCCCTTGGCCCCTCCCCGCCCAGCTCTGCCCCCCGTGGGTCCAGCGTTGCCGCTGGGCGATGCGGTGAGGGACGTGATGGCTGCTTTGGGACTGAGCTGTCACCGGGCTCTGCTCTGGGCTCTGCCACTGACCCGTGGGCTGACCCTGGGCAAGTCCCTTCTCCCCGGGGCTCGCTCTGCATCTGTGAAAGGGTTCTGCTGGGGGCGCGTGGTGCACTTCGTGGGGAGCGTGCTCCACCCTGCGGCCCGTCCCAGGCCACAGGCGGGCTCTACGAGCTCCAGTGCGCCCTGGGCCAGAAGCTGGGGGAGTCAGGAATTTGCACTTTTACTCCCCTCAGCCCCACCCGGCCAGCTGGGGGGCTGGGCTGGCAGAGGCTGCGGGTCCGGAGGGAGGGGCAGTGGCAGGGCTGGGCTGGGAAGGGGGCAGGGCTGGGCTGGCAGGTCTGTGGGTCGGGAGGGAGGGGCACTGGCAGAGCTGGGGGGGCTGGTCTGGTCTGGCAGGGTCTGTGGGTCGGGAGGGAGGGGCACTGGCAGAGCTGGGGGTCAGGGGCAGGGCCGGTATGGCAGGGGCTATGGGTCGGGAGTGAGGGGCACTAGCAGAGCTGGGGGTGGGTGGCAAGGCTGGGCTGAGTGGCAGGGGCTGTAGGAGCCCAGGGCGGGCTGGCAGGGTCTGTGGGTCGGGAGGGAGGGGCACTGGCAGAGCTGGGGGGGGGGCAGGGCTGGTCTGGCAGGTCTGTAGGTCAGGCCTGGGGGGCACCGGCAGAGCTGGGGGGGGCAGAGCTGGGGGGGCAGGGCTGGCAGGGGCTGTGGGTCAGGCCTGGGGGGCACCGGCAGAGCTGGGGGTGGGGGGCAGGGCTGGGCTGGTAGGTCTGTGGGTCAGGCCTGGGGGGCACCGGCAGAGCTGGGGGGGGCAGGGCTGGGCTGGCAGGGGCTGTGGGTCAGGCCTGGGGGGCACCGGCAGAGCTGGGGGTGGGGAGGCAGGGCTGGGCTGGCAGGGGCTGTGGGTCAGGCCTGGGGGGCACCGGCAGAGCTGGGTGCACAACCCAGGGGTGTTCCAGTCCCCCCCCAGTGTCCGGTCCTCGCAGCCCCCGCAGGGAGCGGGCTGCCCGCGCGCCAGCCTCTACCTTGTGGGCAAAGGCCTCGGCGTGCTGCCTCAGGTCCTGCTCCAGCTCCAGCTGCTGCACGGCCTCGCTGTACTCCTGGCTTACCAGCTGGGACACTGCCCGGGGAGAAGCGCCCGGCTCAGCCTCTGTCCCGCCGCTCGGCACCGGCCGCGGCGCCGCCCCAGTGGACTCGGCCCTCGGCTGCGCCCGCGTGGGCTGGGGACCAGGCTCCCATCCCGCCCTTCTCCCCTGGGACAAATTCCACTGACTGCCGTGGGAGCTTTGCCCGAGGAAGAACTGCAGGATCAGGGCCCGGGGGCGTCACAGGCCACAGCCCTTCAAGCTGGGGCGACTGCTCGGCCCTCACTGGGCTGACAGTGACGTGCTCCGAGACTCTACCCCCCCCGTCGCGCCATCACACCCTGAAATCCCTCCCCTTAATCACCCCCCACCCCCGCCAGCTCCCCAGCCATGGCCAGGTCGATTACGAGGGCCTGTTCTCTGCCTGGCTGCGATGTACATGATGCCAGTAAGAACATGCGAACGGCCAGGCTGGGTCAGACCAAAGGTCCATCCAGCCCAGTGTCCTGTCTGCCCACAGTGGCCAACACCAGATTCCCCAGAGGGAGTGACCAGAACAGGGAACCCTCACGTGATCCCTCCCCTGTCATCCATCTCCAGACAAACAGAGGCCAGGGACACCATTCCCAAGCATCCGAGCTAATAGCCATTGATGGACCTAACCGCCAGGAATTTATCTAGCTCTTTTTTTGAACCTTGTTAAAGCCCTGATCTTCACCACATCCTCTGGCGAGGAGTTCCACAGGTTGACTGTGCGCTGCATGAAGAAAAACGTCCTTTGGTTTGTTTTAAACCTGCTCCTGATTCATTTCATTGGGTGACCCCTAGTTCTTATATTATGGGAACAAGTAAAGAACTTTTCCTTAGTCACTTTTTTCACACCTGTCATGATTTTATAGACCTCTGTCCTATCCCCCCCTTAGTCTCCTCTTTTCTAAGCTGGAAAGACCCAGTCTTTTCATTCTCTCCTCATAGGGCAGCCGTTCCAAACCCCTCATCATTTTTGTTGCCTTTTTCGGAACCTTTCCCAGTGCCAAGGGAGTTTTTTTGAGGTGCGGCGACCACATCTGTACTCAGTATTCAAGATATGGGCGCACCATGGCTTTATAGAGAGGCACTAAGATATTTTCTGTTTTATTCTCTATCCCTTTTTTAATGACTCCTAACACTGTTTGCTTTTTGGACTGTCACTGCACACGGAGTGGATGTTTTCAGAGAATTCTCCACAGTGACTCCAAGATCTCTCGCTGGAGTGCTACTAGCTAACCTCTAGGTACCCATCAAAACACAATCGGGCCGTCTCCTCCTCTATCCCTAAGTTCCAGCCGAGCTCTGGGGATGAACCACCAGGTGAACAGGAAACAAGCAGCATGTTCTGGACACAGCCGAGGGGACAGGGAGCAGAAAGGGGGAAAAATCCCCACATGGGAGCAGGTTCACAGGAAACTGCCGACAGCAGCAGAGACACGGCCGGGATGAACCTGGCCCACATTTCACTCAGGGACCTGAACGTGGAACAGCATGGAAAAGGGGGGGAATGTTCGCGGACCCTTTAGAAAATCCAGATCTGGATTTCCGTTCCACGGCGTGTGGAATTCCCCAGGAAAACAAGGGACCGTTTTCAGCCATGACATTTTTCCAGTTCACATGGGGAGGGGTCTTTTTCCTTGTTTCTTTCATTTGCCTCCCTCCCCCTTGCTTTTTTCTGCCCCCCTCTTTTTGCCGGGGAAAAGAAGAGGGAAAAAAGATCAACTGAAAAGCAAAGGAATAAACAAGCCAAAGGGCTCAAGTTCCCATTCGTCCGTTTCACTGGCTGACTGGAGGGAAATAAGGAAGCTGCATGGGCCGCTTTCGGTGCCAGCCCGGGAGGAGTTTGGAGCCATCCTGCCACGCCTGCACCCACTCACCTCTCTTGTACCTCTTCAGGGCCTTCTGACTCCTGTCCATCACTGCTTGCATGGCCCGACTCTCCACCCGCTCCTCTTCCACCTGCCGGCAGGACACGAGACTTTGCTTCTTGTCGGCACCACACTCTACCCCACTGGCTCCGGGCGCAGCTGGCGTGAGTGGATCCTGGGCGTGATCCCTCCCCTGCACCACTTGGGAGGTCCCGGGTGAGGACAGGTGGCTGTGCACCGAGGACCCTTTGGATCTGGCTGCTCTCCTCCCCCTGCTCAGCTGCCCAGGCGATCGGTGCCCCTGTGGCAGCCACGAACAGCCTAGGGGTATGGCTACACTAGCCACCCTAGTTCGAACTACGGTGGCTAGTGTAGCCATACCCTAGGGCTATGTCTACACTGGAGGAATCCCCCAACCCTTGGAATCAAGACCAGGGCGGAACTGGCGCGACCTTGCGTCAGAGCGATGCAAATGAGGCTAAGCGTGGAATATCGCCGAACCTCATTTGCATAACGAATGAGCCGCCATTTTTGCAGAAGAGGCTCTTGCACAAGAAGGAGCTGTCTACACTGTCCTTGCGCAAGAAAACCCCTCTTGCGCAACGCTGTTCCACTGATTATTTTCAGGCAGAACGGCGTTGCGCAGGAGGGTTTTTCTTGCGCAAGATGGGGCAGAGGAAACAGCTCCTTCTGGCGCAAGAGCCTCTTCCGCAAAAATGGCGGCTCATTAGATATGCAAATGAGGCTTGGCGATATTCCACGCGTAGCCTCATTTGCATAGCTCTGGCGCAAGATCGCGCCAGTGTAGACATAGCCTAGGAGACGCAGTCTGGCTGGGAAAGGTGCCTGCAGCTGGGCCGCGCTGGCCAGTGCCGACGGCTTAGATTGAACAACTACCCGGGTTTTCGGCCAGCTCCTTCTGGCTCCGGGGAATAGCCCTGGGGGAGGAGGGCCGGCGTCGGATTCCCCCAGCGGCATGCGGGGGACGTTGCAAGGGAAACAGGAGCGGGCCAGGGCTCTGCTGCAGCCTGGCTGTTCCGCGTGTTCAGCCGTGGGCAGCCGCGTGCAAGTCAGGGCAGCCCCGAGGCTGCTCTATACTGTGGCCGTCGGGGTGGCGCTTGGCAGCAAAGGAGGAATCCCCCAACCCTTGGAATCAAGACCAGGGCAGAACTGGGCCTTTGTTTCCTGAAGGGGAAGCGTGGGGGCTGATGCCCCGATAGACGCCTGGGCAAACCCACGGAGCGCCAGACCGAGGCCAGGGAGAGGGGGAGCCAGGCCTGGAAGCCCCGGGCCGGCAGCGCCCCCGGCCAGCGGAGCATTCACTCCTGACCTGTGCGACGGTAGCACCCAGCGCCCGCTGTCCAGACACAGCCCCGGCCCCCGCGGGCTTCTGCATGCGGCCACGGGCGCCCGGCCGCTCGGACAGGGGAGACAAGGGCCGGAGGTGCCGAGAGGGCACAGCGTGACGAGCCCCGGGCTCTGCACAGCAGCTGCCGAGCGCCGCGGGCACCGGAGACGCGCCCCTTACCTGGTCCCCGAGCTCTCGGATCTGGCTCTGCAGCTCCTGCACTTGGACCGTGAGCTCCTTCTTCTCCCCCAGCAGCTGGGAGACCTTCTCCTGCAGCTCTGGAGCCAGAGGGGGAGAGGGGAAACCTGGCGCCTTGCGCAGCAGACACTGCTCTGTCCTCGGGCAGCCAGCCCGGAGTGGGGAGCGAAAGGCCACCGCTCAGGCGACTGCCCCGCGTCGGCAGCCCATCCTCTCTGGCCGGGGCCGGTGTGGGCGCCCTGCTGAGAGCTCTCCTGGAGTGCCTGTCAATCCCCCACTGCACCTCCGAAAGGTGGGTCCCTAGCACCCTCCCCATGGACAGAAGGGAAACTGAGGCACAGACTTGCCCGAGGTCGCTGAGCTAGTCAGTAGCACCCCGGTTGCTTCTCTACCCACTGGGGCATGCTGCCCCCAAAGCAAGCCCTCCTCCGTGACATGTGCATGCTCCAGGGGCAGGGCTGTGAGGGGAAGGTAGGGGCACCTGACCCACCCGGCGGGGAGCTAGGCCTTTGGGTCCTCTGTGGCCACAGAATGCCCTTGCTCCGAGGGGAAGGCGTCGCCCTAGCAGCTCTGGAGACAGGTGGCCGTGGCCGAGAGGTCACCTCCCCGACCCTGGGCGTCCGCGGAAGCCCCTCTAGGACAGGAAGGGAAGTCAGCACCCACGGCCCAGGCTGTCTGTGGCCTCTCTGTGCCCCAGCTCCCTGGCGAGCTGAGCGACAGAGCCGCCGATCGGCAAGGACGAGAGCCACCCACACCTATGTCACTGAGGGGGGAGCCGCCAGGCCCTGCCCCCCTGCCTGGGCCATTGTGAAGGTGCTGGGCTGGGCAGCGTCCCTCCGTGAGTCACACCCGGAATCCCCAGCCCCATCTAGAGAGTGGTGCAGTGCCCAGGGAAACTGAGGCACGCACCCCGGATCACCACAGGGCCGTAGAGATCACATGCAACAAAACAAAGCCAGCCAAGTGAGGCCAATCCCCGCTTTGCCACAGCCTGGCACAGCCGCTACAGGCACCGGGGGTGGCCACGCCCCACTCACCGTGGATCTGCTGCACATACGGATGGGCTGGGTCT
Organism: Pelodiscus sinensis; assembly: GCF_052426305.1. Classification (NCBI taxonomy): domain Eukaryota; kingdom Metazoa; phylum Chordata; order Testudines; family Trionychidae; genus Pelodiscus; species Pelodiscus sinensis. The sequence goes on along the minus strand of NC_143055.1, from coordinate 2,928,293 downwards.
CGGCTTGGGTCGGAGGGGGAGTCAACTTCGCAGGCCAGACTCAACATGTCCTCAGGCATCTGGTTCAGCATGGGCATCAGGGCCACGCTGATTCGCTTCAGCTTCTTGTTCTCCCTGTTGACCTACCCGCCAGCAGGCCAGAACAGATAGGAGGCCTTTGTACCGAGACAGCGCGTGGGGTGGAGGTGGGGGGCTAGAAACAGAGCGGGGGGATTGCAGACGGGAGGAGACCAGCTGATCCTGCAACCTGTCTGACAAGGGCAGACATTGCACAGGAAACTTTCTGGTTAGCAGATTGGCGTTAATATCTCCTCTGACCCTGGAACCCGAGGATTTAGCTCCCTTCTGATGCACGTGGTTCTATTTTTCGCATTTATTACATACATCCTCTTTATCCACCTCACTCGTCTACGCCAGCCTCTTTCTGAAGCTTGCTACACTCCGGACCTCAAGACTATCTTGTGGCAAGGAGTTCCACAGGCCAACCGTGCTTTGTAGGAGAACGTGTTTCCTCCTCTTGTGGACTAGCTGCAATTCAGTGCCAACAAATGTCCCCTTGTCCGCAGGTGCACAGAAGTACCAGATTCACCGAATCGGTCCCCCTTTGTCCCCTCCCCAGATGTCAGATGCTGCTTGGATTTTCCCTGCTTGCACTGCCGCGAGTGATAACGACAGCACCGTAACGTGCAGCTGGCGGCATCATTCCCCCAAGGAAAAACACCAATGAACCGTAAGAATTCAATTAAAGTCACAAACCTGTCACGTTGGGATTGCCTCATGGGAGCTGTAGTTCGGGTGCCTCATGCTCACATTTTGTTCTACAGGCCAGGCTTCCCGGTCTGACTACATCTCCCATAATGCACCACAATCTCCCCTGCCTGGGCATGGTGCATCCTGGGATATGTAGTCCGGCTGAAGAGCCAGGCTGAGTGACATGCACGAGAGCAGGAGGTGCAGGGCTCCAACCCCCAGGAGGCACCACTGCAGCATTTCAAAACACATTTTGTGAGGTGGGGGGGGGGGGGTGTTGATTTTTCACTGAAACACATTTCACGGGGAAACCCCTGTTTCCCCTCCAAGGCCAGTTTCCCAGCAGCCCCCACACACGGCCTGGCAGCTCCCTGGACTTACCTGGGCGGCGTAGACCTCGGCTTGTTTGCGGCACGATTTCTCGATTTCGTACTCTGCCTCCAGCGCAGAGAGCTCCGCCAGCAGCTTCTGGGAGGCTGGGAAGGAGAAGGAGGAGGCTGGCTGAGGCTCTACCCCTGCCCAGGGCTCCCAACGCAGCGCCCAGCCTGTCTGCGGGGCTCAGTCTGCCACCCTCATCCCGGCGGCCCCGGGTTCTTTCCTGGAATTTGCCCAGGGAGGCCAGAGGGAGTGAAGACACTAAGCAGCCCCAGGCCCGTGACAAAGGCAGGAACCAGCCCAGCCAAGCAGCCCCCGGCGCCACCAAGCCTTCCTGCTCCTTTGGATTCCCCTGCAAAACGAGGGGCAGCCAGACACGTCTACACTAATCTCCTTAGTAAAAGGGCTGCGTGCGGCCGGCTGCCCGTTCCAATCGGCCGCAGCCCACGCCCTCCCCCGACACCGCCACGGCCCAGGGATGTCCTGCTGCGGAAGGCTCGGCAGTCTGGATCAGGCCGCCTCCTGGTCGATCCGGGGGATTCGCTCCCGGTTTGCACCCGTCACTCTGTCTCCGCCTCTGCCGGCAGCAGCTCTAGGACCCGCTGCGTCCTCTCATGACTCAAGGGTAAGTGTTCGACAGTCCATTCGGCAGGCTGCTTCGCCAGGGATGGATGGGGGGACCCAGGCCTGCCCCCTACTTGGTGTCCCCGCCAACGGCTCAGTACATTGCCCTGGGCCATGTCCCCGTGGCCCCAACACCTTCACCCTCACAGCAAGGCCTGAGCAAGTCAGCTCTGGTAGGAGATCCCTCCCATTCCCCCATTCCTGCCAGAAACTGCTCTGTCCATGGTGCTAGGTTCCAGCCACCTGGGAGAAATCCAGCTCTCCCTCTTTGAGCTCCAGGCAGTGACTGACTGACTCCGGACCAGCAGCTTCTTTTATTGGTTGTTCTGTGCTGTTCTTCCCTGATTGGTTGTGCCCAGGATGCTTGGAGGACTCACGTCCACTGCTGACTTCTGGAGTTAACATGGTGTGGGGCAGACACCCCCTCACCATACCTCACGAAGCGGGTTTATAAGAGTCTTGCCATGGTACCCATGGATTGGCGAGGCAATGGCGGGATCAGAGCACCTAAAGCTGGTTCCGAATGTGACAATGTGTATTTGCAATGGCTGAGATGTTAGCTGTGTTCATGAACAGCTCTGGAGTCGCGTGAAACCTGGGGGGGAAGGAGGATTTCCATGAAGATTTCAAGAAGAGGGAGGCGTAACCAACCAGGAAGGCAGCACTGGAGGCTTGGACGAAAGCTGGGGAAAGAACACGGCACTTTCAGACGTCTTGGCACCGGATCCATATGTGAGCACCAGGCTGCGCTGGCCTCACTTGCGTCTGGCAAGGAAAAAGCCAGGTGGGCTAATGGAGGGTCCTGCGATGTGCACGTCCGTCCACGGCTCCTCACAAGAACTGGTAGCAAGTGAAGGGTCCCTGGGAAGGCTTAGAGCAGGAAAACGCCTCTCGAGACACGCTGCTGAGTGTGCAAAGGAGACCTGCTGTCTTAGAGCAGCGATTTGCAAACGACAGGTCGTGCCCCAGTGCTGGGTGGGGGGGTGTCGGGCGCTGGGCTCGGTGCAGCAGGGAGATCAGGGGAGCAGTGGGGGGGCTGAGGCAGCTCCCTGCCCGTCCTTGCATCGCAGACTGCGCTGCGCCCCAGAAGCAGCCGGCAGCAGGCCCGGCTCCTAGGTGGGAGGGGGAAGTGCACAGGGCTCCCCACGCTGCCCCTGCCTCCAGCACTAGCTCCGCCCTCCCATGGGCTGGGAACCTGCGGCCGGCTGCTTCTGGGGCGCAGCATGGTCTGCGGGGCCAGGAGAGGCAGGAAGCTGCCTTAGCACCCCCGCTTCACTGCTGAAGCGGGAGCCGCTCGAGGTCAGCCCCTCCCGCCCCAACTGCCCCCCCAAAGATGGAGCCCCCTCCTGCTCCCCAAAACTCCCCTCCTCAGCCCCACCTTGGAGTCCACACTCCAGTCACATTATGTCGTGGCGTGGCGTCCACCATTCTCTTCAACTGGGTCACGAGGAAAAAAGCGTGACGCCCGCTGGGTCCGAGCATACCCAGGGAGACAGGAAAAGCAGCGAGATGTTGGAGCAACAAGCTGCTATTTCACTGGCTTTATCTTGGCAAGAACGTGCCTTCTGCGAGGGGGGAGCCTGCCAACCAGGGCTCGTGGCCATGACAAGGGGGCGGAAGGCTCCTAGGCCGAAACACGCACGCCTTTGCCCCCACCAAAGGACGGCGATTCGGAAGGAGCAGCTCAAATGCCTGGCTGAAGAAAGCGCATCCGGCCAGGGCCGGCCTTACCGTGAGGCAAACTGACGCGGCTGCCTCAGGTGCCAGACTGTGGGCATGGGGGGGCTACTAGGACCCAGAGTCCGGCCGTGCCCAGGAGACTGAAGAGCGCAGATTTCCCCTTGCAAGTAGACAGCACAAGTGACCTGTCATAAGAAGCCATACGCCGGGCCTGTAGCCCAGCGGGCCGGGATGAATGTGTCCATCCGTGGAGTACACAGCCTCGTACAGCCTTGAACCCTGCAAATCCAAACACCAGACGGCCCCTATCGGCCGCACCCCATGCCGCTGAGCTGGGACTGTAGTGAGGAATACATCACATCAACCTTGATTTCAACTCCACGGGCTATGTCTCTAGATTACCCTCGGCTTCCGAAAGACGATATGCAAATTAGGCATGAATTTGCATATCTTCTTCCGATCCCTTTTTTGGAAGAGATTTTTTTCGGAAAAAAAAAAGGCTGGACGGGGGTTTTCACGCAGAAAAACCTTTTATTGAAAGAAACCTGTAAACCTCATTTTTTGAGGAATAAGGGTTCTTTCGAAAAAGGGCGGTTTTGCATGAAAACCCCCATCTACGCTGCTTTTTTTCCCCCGAAAAAACCTCTTCCTAAAAATGGATCGGAAGAAGATATGCAAATTCACATTAATTTGCATATCTTCTTTTGAATGCCGAGGATAGTCTAGACCTAGCCCATGAGAAGGCTAAGAGTGGCGTGGGGCCAGTGTGCGCACACCCGGTAAACAAATGCGATAGAACTAGTGTGGGGAGTCTCATGCCTGGTGAGTTTCACCAGGGACCTAGACCTCGGAGGGTGCCCTGGATTCCCCTAGCTGGAGCCACATTGACCGCGGCCCGTGAGGTGAGGTTCAGCGACGGGGCTCCCCGTGGTCGAAGGGACGTAAGCATTCCAAGGGCCTTTTACTCTCAGATGCATGGCTCTGCCGCACTTGTTGATGTGCCCTCTGAAATATCATCATCAACAACAATGGGATCAGCGCCCATCTGTGTCCAATGCCTTCCTCTCTATTTCCTTCCATCTTTCCCCATCCAGTGCGGAGTGGCTTCCTTTCTGTAGACTAGCTCCGCACCAATCTACTAGATCATCTCCCCATTTTCTGTGGGGTCTGCCTCTCCAATTCAGACCACCCGTTATCCTGAATACCAGGGTCTTCACTTTTCACTCCTCATTCATCCTGCAGATCTGCCCGAATAGCTGTAACGTCCGTTGTGTAAACCTTCTGCAGTAGGTTTGTGACGTAGTGGGGGTACCTGGCTGGTTTCTATGCTGCTGGCTCTGGGGTAACCCCCACTGGCTGCCGTGGGTACCACGACCCAGCAAAACAGGATGAGTCACTATGCAAACCAGGATGGCCAGACACCCCCCATGGAGAGGAACAAAGGAAGGTGGATGCTGCCCTGGCTGGGGGGCAGGGCTGGAAGAGGGTTAGTTAGTGGCTGGCTGGCTGGAAGCATGGAGGAGACAGCCTAGGGAAAGGGGCTGGAGTTTAGGGGCCCAGTCTCCCCCATCTCAAGGGGGCCTGAGGCATCCTAGCCCAGCTCTGTGACCAGACTACATCTGTGCTGTGCTGTATCCTGGAGAGGCAATAAACTCCCTCTATTCCACCGGCTGGTGCAGTCTGTTTGGGCCATTTCGGGGTGCAGGAGACGGGGGACCCCCAACGCGCCGTCACAAGGTTCTTTCGGCTCTTTCTTCCTATACAATTCCTCGTGGGTGACCTTCTGCATCCATCCTATTCTCAGGTTCCACAGCCATTCAGCAACGGTAACGCTGTAGAACCACTGACGTAGTGAGACTGATAAAACCAACTATCCCTAATCGACTCTGTGCTGAAGCGAATCCGTGATCCTGTTCATCCACGGCCCTGTGAGTTGGCAGACATTGCTCACTTCAGCCGGCTTGCACTTGCGGGGCAAGGCGCAGAAAGACGAGGGAAAGGCAAGAGACGCTCCCGGGTTTAAGGGTGGCGGCGCATCGGCGGCTTTGAACAGGCTGCGGATTCAGGGACAGCAAAATACGACTCTGAAAGGAAACTGGCGTCTGTCAGATGCGGGCACTGCCGGGCGGGCTGCTGCGCCGGGAGGCCTGGATGCCCTAAAGAAAAAGAGGAGGTCCCTAAAGCACTGGATTGCTCACAGATCCATAGAATCATAGAATACTAGGACTGGAAGGGACCTCGAGAGGCCATCGAGTCCAGTTCCCCGCCCTCATGGCAGGACCAAGCACTGAGGACCAAGGACCAAGATTGGACCTAGGGCTCTGTGCAGGGCGTTAACGGACCCTGTGGCTTTTTCCCCAGGCTTGCCCAGCTTCTCCTGAATGAATTTCTGGGCCAAACTGGGGCGGATGCCTTGTCTGAGGGACAGCCGACAACCGCGTCTCCCTGCCATGGCCTTGGAAAGAGAGAAGCCAGGCCAAGAGTTCCTGGAGAAGGTCAGGACCCCTGGCTGGGATGGAGAGTCTGTGCCATTGACATGACACCCTGCAGGCTTGGTTCTCAGCTGGACGTTCTCCTACCACAACATCTTGAGCATCACCGACGTCCTCTGCACCAGGGCTTCTGAACTTTGGAAGCCCCAGGGGCTACAGTGCCGAGGGCCGCAGCTTCAGTGTGGTGGCAGAGACATGCAAATAGACACGCAAATATATGCAAATAGCTTCTTTCGCACGGGCGGGCATGAATACAAAGATGAAGGCAAGTCTACACCCCACGCTGGCCCCATTGCAGTCCGTTCTGCTGCTATTAACATGCAACATTCACCCGATTTCCACGCTCTGGCGGCACTTTGAATGCGCAGACAGTCCAGGAAGTGAACGACTGAAATGCATCTCAACAGAAGACCGTTCCATGGACTCGCCGTTGTGAAGCGTGTCCCTAGTGGCGGCCACGTGCAAAGGATCCCAGCCGCGGGTTGAGTAACCCTACTCTACGAGGAGACAAGCCTGGGGGAGGACTAGCTTTTAATGCACCCGCTTCTGGTGGTGAGCGATGCACGCATCCAAGTGCCAGAGAGCTCATCGTCAGGTCTGGGGAACGTACTCAGAGCGTCCCCATTAAGGACAACGTGGCACCTGATCCAATGATGTTAGTGCACGTTTTGTCTCAAAAAGAGAATCATAGAATCACAGGTGTGGAAGGGACCTTGAGAGGCATCACGTCCAGTCCCCGGCCCTCCTGGCAGGACCCAGCACTGTCTAGCCCATCCCTGACAGGTCTAACGATGGATTAATCTCCCGTCTCTTTTAACGGACGCATAACTGTCAATTTCTTCCTGTGCCAGGACAAACTGCCTTGTTTGTTTTCATAGAATCCTAGAGCTGGAAGGGGCCTCGTGAGGTCATCAAGTCCAGCCCCTGGCCCTCAAACTGGGACCAAGCACCATCTAGAAAGGAAGCTCCTGCATCCTGACCATTGGGACGGTAGCACCAAAGCGCCTGCTGAGCCCAGAGCCCTGTTGTCTGGGTGCGGTGCAGCCCTGGAGCCAGGAAAGCCCATGCGTGGATAGGGGATGTGACTTGCCTGGAGTCACCCAGCAGCTCAGTGGCAGAGCTTGGGAGAGACCCTGGGTCTCCTGTTTCCCCGTCCTGTCACCCGTGCGAGCTGGAAGTCGCTTTGGGAGACAAGGCTCCGTCGCCGACTTCCCAGCCTCCATACCCTGCGTGCAGCAATCAGCCGGGAGGCTCCACACCTTGTGAGTGTCTCTCTACCTGGAATTGGGGGGCGGGGGAGGCAGGGGAGGAGGAGGGAGGCTAAGGAAGAGGACTTACCTTGCTCAAACTCAGAGAGCTTCTCTTTGGCTTCATCCCGCTCCTGGAGAAGAGCCTCATGCTGCAGGCAGGAGCAAGCAAAGAACACCAGCTTAGCATGGCCCCTTGTGTCCCGCAGGGTCCCCCAGCACGTTGCCCACCCCTCCACAGCAGCCCCCTCTGGACTGAGGCCTGGCACCCGTCTTGGACACCCTGCTGCGGTTGGGGACAGGGAGCAAAGGAGCCCGGATCCAGCTATAATGGCAGGGGATTCATCTGCGGAAGCAAACAAGGTTGCCCGAGTCGGGGGTGAACGTAAGGACATCAGAGCGGCCAGGCTGGCTCAGCCCAAAGGCCCATCTAGCCCAGCGTCCTGCCGGCCCACAGTGGCCAGTGCCAGGCGCCAATGCCTGCTGTGCCGCTGTAGGGCTATTTCCACCGTCCAGGAGTGATCAGGGCCTTAGGTTTGTGTTTCATCCCATGTCCCCTGGCCCAGGAGCCCCTTGTACCAGGCTCCGTACCGACGCCCAGCTGTGCGACAGCAGAGGCCTCCCTCCATGCAATGCACAGATGGGGTGGGAGTGCGGGGAGGAGGATGTGTGAACTCTGCCCAACAGAGGGGGGAGGGGAGAATCAGAACGAAACCGAAAACGGTACCATCACCGCTTCTTCCTCCTCCGAGGCCTCGCTCTCCGACTCCAGAATGGCTGCGGGAACAGAAAGCGCAGCGGGACGTCAGCGCCCTCGGCGAGGCACACGGGACGGTCGCAGGAGCGGACCCCTCGAGTCGTGGGGCCCCGCGTCCTACCTGCCTGCAGGGCCCTCAGCCAAAGGGGCCCCCTGTGCTTTCCCGCCCCAGGAGGGGCCCCGCACCCTCACATGCCACCGACCCCCAGGAGAGCCGGGGGACCAGGTGACTTTTGGGGCCGTGTCTGGGATGAAGTCACTTGGTGCCACAAAGCAGCCATGGCTGGGGGCTGGGCACATTCCCCAGCCAGGACAGCCCCTTGCAACGACAGCGCAAGTCTCGTGAGAATGAGTCTTCTTCAAGCCCCAGCTCCTGGAGTCATGGGAGGACGTGAGACTCCACTGCCTGTTGTTGCTCAAAAAGGTCTCTTGATCTTCAAGATTGTGCCGTGGAGTGCAGGGAGGGTCTAGGCCGGGGGTGGGCAATAACACAGCGGTGGGTCCTGAAGGTTAGCTCCTGGTGGGTCCCTTCTGCTATATTTACCTGTGTGGCCGCAGGTTGCGGCGATCTCAGCTCCCATTGGCTCTGTCTCGCCATTCCTGGCCAATGGGAGCTGCGGGAAATGGGCGCGGACCAGGACATCCCTTCACACTGCTCCCATTGGCCAGGATCGGCGATCTGCGGCCAATGGGAGCTGCAGTCGCCGGTACCTGTGGCCGCGCAGGTGAATATAGTGATGGGGATCCGCCAGGAGCTAACCCTGGCAGACTGGATCCAGCCCGGCCGCTGATACATGCCCAGCCCTGGTCTAGATGGTGCTTGGTCCTGCCATGAGGGCAGGGGGCTAGGGATGTTACATTTAGATGAATTAACGAATTGAATCGTCGATGGGATTTCCAGCGACGATTCGATTAGTCGCTAAGGACAGCTCTGCCGGGCTCTTGTATGTATGTTTCAAAAGCAGCATCGCAGCCGAACCAACGTGGGCGGAGGCTGCTTTGGTCCCTGCTCGCGCTGTTTCCCGCTGCGCCTCTACCTCCCCTGCCCCCCGCGGAGACGGTGCTGGGGGGCACTGGCTCCTGCTCCCCCCTCCCTTGCTGCTTCTGTCTGATAGAGGCAGCAATGGGGGGAAGCTACTAGTCACGCCCCTCGTTGACCATCCAATAAGCTTCTGCTTATTGGATCAACTGCAGGTAGGGTTCCCAGGTGAGCTGAGAAAAAATACCGGACACACTTCATCGCAGATGGGAGGGGGACCAGCCGGGAGGGGAGTGGGGCTGGCTGGGAGGAGGTGTGTGTGGGGGGGGGGGAACCGGCCGACAGGAAGCAGGGCTGGGGAGGAGTCGGGGGCAGTGGGGCTGGCCGGGAGAGGTCGGGGCGTGGGGGGCTGGGGAAAAACCGGATGGCAGAAGCAGGTCTGGCTGGCGGGGAAGGGAGGGTCAGGGGCAGTGGGGCTGGCTGGGAGAGGTCGGGGGGGTGGGGGAAAAACTGGCTGGCAGAAGTAGGTCTGGCCGGGGAGGGGCGGGGTTGGGGGCAGTGGGGCTGGCCAGAGGAGATGGGGGGCGGGGGAAAAAGTGGCTGGCAGAAGCAGGTCTGGCCGGGGGGGGGAGTGGGGAGGGGGCAGTGGGACTGGCTGGGGGAGATCAGGAGGAAAAGGGGGGAGAACCGGCCGGCCGGGAGGGGATCGTGGGGAGCGGGATTGGCCGGGGAGGGAGCAGGGGGAGAGAATCGGCTGGCGGGGAGTGTGACTGACCCAGGTACATGCAGATCCCAGGGTGCGGCCCGTCTCGCACATGGCCCCGGCGAAGCATGAGCGAGTCCGGCCACGGGGGTTCCATCCCGCCCCGCCCCGGCCCCGGCCCCGGCCCCGCCTTCCCCTTTGCGCACTGCCTGGCTGGCTGACACACGGATGCAGTGTGAGTGTGTCGACCAGCCAGGCAGTGCGCAACTATGCGAAGGGGAGGGCGGGGCCGGGGCGGGATGGAACCCCCGGGGCCGGACTCGCTCATGCTCCCTCCCGATCTCCCCCAGCCAGCCCCACTGCCCCCGACCTCCCCCCCCCGACAGACCTGCTTCTGCCAGCCGGTTTCCCTCCCCCCCCCCCGATCTCCTCCAGCCAGCCCCACTGCCCCCGACCCCACTCCCCCCCCCCCCCCCCGTATCAACTACAAACTGATACACCTAATAATAAACTTACCTAATGAGAAAATACCGGACATTTTACATGTCTGGTATTTTCTCAATTTGTTTCCTGGACAGAACCCTGAAATACCGGACAGTCCGGTACCAAACCGGACACCTGGCCACCCTAACTACGGGGGGCTGGACTCGATGGGCTCTCAAGGGCCTGTCCAGTTCTAAGATTCTAGGGTTCTGTGACTCTGAAAAGGGCGTAGGGTTCGTGGCAGGTGACGGGTGGACCGTGGCCTCTCGGTGCCATGCTGTGGCTAAGAGGGAGGGCACAGCCGTGGGATGCATGGGCAGAGGGATGCCAAGGAGCGGGGAGGTGGTGTTGCCTGTGGCAGGGACACTGTGTCTGGATCTGGTGCCGTTCCGCTAGTGGATCACAGTCTACTACTGCTGCCAGCGGATGGAGCTACTCCTTTAGCTCAAGTGGGGCTGGTCAGGGCAGGGGTCCTAGAGGTGAGGGGCTGTGCTCTGCTGACAAGCTCTATGCCGTGGGGGGAGCTTGCCCCCCCCTCTTGGGAACGTAGTTTCCAGCAGCAGAGGACTGAGCACCGGGGTGAAGTCTGGCACCGATGCCAACGGAGCCTTGCAACTGACTTCGAGAGGGGCCGGAATGTCACCGCTGGGTGACAAATGCTACTGTGTGTGCACGTGTGTGTGAGTGAATATGTATGTGCGGGAGTGCATGCTTGCATACATGTGTGTTTGTGCATGTATGAGCATGTACATGTGCAAGTGTACATGCGTGTGAGTGTGCATGTACAAGCAAGCACGTGTGCGAGTGTGTGCCTATATGTGCACGTACACGTGCAAGCTTGCATGTGTGTGCCTGACTGTGTGTGCACGTGAGTGCGCGCACACGCATGTGTGGGGTATGTGTGCATGAACATGCATGAGTGTGTGCATGTGTGGCTGTACATGTGCTTGAGTGTGTGTGTGTGTGTGTGTGCGTGCATGTATGTGTGTGCGTGCATGTGTGTGAGTGCGTGCTTACCACGGGACACAGAGCAGGCGTTCAAAGTCCGTATTTGACCTGTTTTAGAACGGGTCAGATCTGGTGGGGCGTGTGCTCCAAAATCAAAACCTCCCCCTTTTTAAAATCCTCCACCCTGTTACTGAGAAACGAAACACCCTGCAAGAGCCAGTGTTTACTGTAGGACCTACAGTATATTTGCTCCACTGCGCAAAGCAAGACAGCTGAGGCAGGGCAGGCTTGCAGCAATGGGCCCGTGGGAGTCTCCAGGCAAGGCCAGGTCTCTCGGGGCCCGATCCTGGGCCCCATTGAAGACCTTGGCAAAAGTCCATCAAACTCCTCAAGGTTCACCTGGTGGAGAAAGGGGCTCACCAGGTGGCTCTGGGGGCCGATGCCCAGCACCCCGACAGTGCCCTGCCCTTCTCGGCTCTCTCCTAGCTCCGCCCACTCGTGCTACCTCCGGCGGTGGGAGCAGGCGCACTTTGCACAGACCTCTCTGGTTTTTAGCATACCTTGGGCCAGCCCCCTCTGTGACCCCCATGGATTCGCCCATCCCCCAAACCCTGCATGTTGGAGCCCCACAAGTACTAATGTCAGGATTCGATGGCGGTGGCCTCTTCAGCAGAGCAAGGAGACCTGGATGGACAGGTCACCCCCTCCAGCCTCCATCCAGGAGACTGCCGGGGGCCTCAGATCCCCACAGCCCCGGTAGGTCCCGCCCTGGGCCAGTGGCCAATGCCAGATGTCATGTGGGAAGAGAGACATCTCCAGCACTGCGCGTGTTGTGCAATACACAGCACAAGCCATGCTCCTTGAGTCAGCTGATGTCCGGCACGTAGGATCACCCGAGCGACTTGCAAATGCACATGCGTGTGGGCTCGTTAACAAGCACGCTGCTCCTTATCTGGCTGCGCCTCATGTTAGCACCTGCCCCCTGGGAGCCGGGCGCGGGGGGTGCGGTGGGGGGGCCTACCTGCGAGTTGGCCAATGCTCTCCCCGGCACAATCCATCCTGACCCGGGCCAACGGAGCCGGGTGGGTCCGCTGGTGCAGCCCGTCGCCTCGGGTGCGAACCCTTCCCCGTCTGCATAGCAGGCTGGGCCCTTCCCTTCTCCCCGCATCATAGGGAACTGAAACTACCCCCCTTCCTGTGAGCAGCAGCTGCAGCCCAGCCCAGAGCTGCTCAGAGCAGGGACTCAGCAGTTTGCAGCATTGAGGAGGTGTGATGGACCGGGCCATGTCTGGGCGCAGCTGAGGGCGTCCGCTCAGGGAGAATTGCTCAGCTCAACTGCGGGGCTCCTTACAGTCCACAGACTGGTGACCTTTCCAAACCGGCCACAAACCAGTCCCACAGAGCGCTTCAGCTGCCTGCCTGAAGCCTCCCGAGCAAAACCCCTCCGACACCCCAGCAATATCCGTGCCCCAGATGGCCCCGGACCTATACCCAGGTGGGGGGGGGGGGGGTCCTAGCACCCAATCCCACCTACCCGGAACAAGTTCTGTCCGGTTCCAAGAAACCAGCCACAGATCCCTGGTCAATTTACCCTCTGGACCTTACCCACAAATCACGCTGGGCCAATCCTTTAGCATCTAACAACTAAAGGTTTATTACCATGAGAAAGAAAAGCACGAGAGTAAGGTTGTTAAAGAATAGTACGTTACATGCACCGAATCTCCCAGTTCTCGATGCAGGCTCTAGCAGAGATGTTACAGCTGCTGGCTTAAAAGTCCTTGTTGCACATCCTAGCATCAGGATGGGTTCACAGGTCTTCCGGGCTCTTCGATCCCTGCAGTGCTGCCTCTGGGATGAAGTGCTGAGCTGAAGACCAAGATGGAGTCCCCCACATGGCCTCTTTATACATCCTTCCTGGCCTCTTCTTGGCTGCAGCAGGTCACCTGGCCAGCGGCCTATCCCTGCTGGCAGCCCTCAGGTGTCTGCCCTCATGCTTTAGGTGTGTCCTTGGCCCATCGAGTGCCATTGTCCCACAGGGCCTTGCTGATTAGCATGTTCATAGGCCGGGCTCTGCCCAGTGCTCAACCACATGCAGAGAAATATTCAGTATCCACACAGATTACAGATTCCTACCTACACACACAGACATTATACCATCACATGAACAGCGTACATAGGATTAGCAGACAGTGAGCTTCTATTCAACACCTCACATGGCCCCCTTTTATACCATTTTTGGGGCCAACACCCCCCCATGGGTGCAGCAGTGATCTGGCTTCTCTCCTCAAAATCCAGTAATGTGACAGAAGGGTGTAAAAGGGCCCAGACTCTTGGAATCTCATTGGTGCAAGGGGAGCACAAAACACCACGGGAGGGATCCTGGTGCACACGGAGGCTTTGCCTGCATGACTGGGAATTGCTGGCTATTCTGAAGCAAGAGCACTCATCCGGAGAGCCAGTCCAGAGTGTTTATTGCGGACCAATTTACCCGGCAATAGCTACTCCCCTCAGTTATGCAGACAAGTGCTCCCCCGCCCCGGCCACTAAATTAAAAAAAAAAAAAGAATGGAGATGCCCATCTCCTAGAACTAGAAGGGACCTTGAAAGGTCATCAAGTCCAGCCCCCTGCCCTCACAGCAGGACCAAGTACCATCCCTGATAGATTTTGCCCCAGATCCCTAAATGGCTTCCTCCAGGGTTGATCTCACAACCCTGGGTTTAGGAGGCTAATGCTCAAACCACTAAGCCAGGGGTCTCCAACCTTTTTACCCCCAAGATCACTTTTTAAGTCTCAGAACAGGCGAAGATCTATCGCCCCGCCCCTTCCTGGAAGCCCCGCCCTCTCTATTCTCCTGTCCATCACTTGCTATCCCCAGCCCTTACACACTTTGTTAAACAGTTTATTTTTAAATTATGCAATATATAAAATTAAAATCACATGTTTATAGTTATGAAATAAATGGTCTGTTTTTAATTCATGCTATTTAAATGTCAAATGAAGCATTTACAATTATACATTTTGTTCTCTGCTATTTTGTAAATCTCAAATCAAGTATTGATCATTATATATTTTTTCTTCCAATAACAAAGTCTCAGTGTGACACCCGTGACTGAACAGTATCTGCCAGTGTCTTGAAGTCTGGGTTGTAGTCTGAGATTGCTAGTTGTATACAGTCCATCAGATGGGCATCTGTGATCCTGCGCTCAGCCTGGGAAGCTTGCTCAGTGAGTAGCTGCTCCTCAAATGAGGAAATCTAATGTAAATGTACTGCGCAGGCACGCAGTTCAGAGAGGACTCAAGAGCGACTCTTAGAGCCCCTGAGATCGACCGGTAGATCGCAATCTACTGGTTGGTGACCACAGCACTAAGCTATCCAGACCCCCCACAGGGAAGGGTGGCCTTAAAGTGAACCCAGGTGCTGTAGGCTCCCTTTAATCTGCCAGGGTATGTCTACACTTACACCCTCTTTCGAGAGAGGGATGCAAATGAAGCCATTCGAAATTGCAAATGAAGCCGGGATTTAAATATCCCGCGCTTCATTTGCATATTCACGTTATGGCGCTATTTTGAAATAACAGACGCTGTTAAGACGCGTTTATTTCGAGGGAAAACCCTTCTCTCGAAATAACTGGCAAACCTCAGGCTACGTCAAGACTGCAAGCCTCTTTCGAAAAAGAGCATCTAGACTACAACCAGAACTTTCGAAAAAGCAAGTCGCTTTTTTGAAAGAGAGCACCCAGGCAGTCTGGATGCTGTCTTTCAAAAAAGCCCTGTTTCCATTCCATAGCGCCTTTGTTCGAAAGAGCACTGTCGAAAAAAGGCGTTCTTCCCCGTAAAAAGGAGGTTTTCTGTGGTCAAAAAAACTGCCACATTCTTTTGATTTACTTTCGAAAGAACGCAGCAGCAGTCTAGACGCAGGGGGAGGGTTTTTTTTTCGAAAAAACCCTGTTGTCTAGACACACCCTCATTGTATGAGGAAAAAGGGTTATTTTGAGAGACGGGGTTTTTCCCGAAATAACCACGTCTTAGCACCCCACGCCCAGCAGGTGTGGGGGTAACATGTGCACCCCACGTCACCCCTTTCGTCTGGGGTGAGCTGACCAATATTCACAGATTTCCCATGTAAAGACTGGCCCGTGGTAACGGCAAATGCAAAATCCCTAACTATGTCCCTTACCTAAGCTAGGTAGATTCAGCCAATAGGAATGCAGGTAGGAATTTCAAACTGGGACAAAGGAATTTTGGGTTTTTTTCTCTCTTTTGTTCTGGGTAGTTTCTCTCCAGCTACTGAGGGAAACAGACAGAATGTCTCCCTCCAAAGAAAGACTCTTCACTATCTGTAAGTAGGGTCAAGTTTAGATACATCTGTTAGGTTTTATTGTTTTATGGTTGGGGAAATGGGAGTCTGATGTCTGTGCATTTAAAATGGGGTTTCCTCTCCTCCTCTCCTTTTTAACTAAGTCTGGGCCCCTGGTGGAATTCCCCAGGAGTATATAACTTCGTGACTCAACCATCTAGTCATTATGCTGGCAACAAGCATAGTGTGGTGATAATAAAAGTTCTTTCTCTTTTCTTTTTATAGCCTGCTACTGGTTCATTTTTGTGTCCTGCTTTGTACTTTAGGGGTGAAAGTTCCCAAGAGATCTCTCCCCTGATTTTTTGTATCATTAGTTGGGTCGTGGCAGCAGAGTTTTTATCCCCAAAATCTAGGTTTTGGGGTACTTCTGTGGGCCTCCACTTCTGCATTCATCATGCCAGAGTGGGGACAGAGCCATGACAAGGGGTCATGGAGTGAGGGCAGATTGTCCTTCAGCTGCTATTGCTGGGGTCTTACACCTCAATGTGCAGCACTTGATGAGAGGGGTTGCTGGCACACAAGGCTGCCGGCCCCTGGGCGGGTGGAGGAGTGGGCTCGGCTCTGCACACCCAGAAGGGGAGGGGTCTTGGGCAGAAGGGGCGGGGCTGGAGCTAGCCTCTCCCCTGCTGGCCCTTCTGCACCACCTATGCTGCTCAGGGCCCTGGCGGCTGCTGCTACAGCCTCAGTAGCAGTGGTGGGCGACCGGGTCCTTTAAATCGCTGGGCCACGGGCAGTCAGGCCTAGTGGTTAGAGCAAGAGTCAGTCACCAGGAAGGGGAGCCCCGGGGCAGAGCAGAGGGTCACAGCTGGAGGCGGAAGTCAGAGCTGACGGGCAGAACCGGGTTGCGCGAAGGGAAACAAGGCAGAACGAAGGCAGGAGGGCGAATGCTTTGAGCTGCTACTGGGCATAAGAGCTGGTCGGCTGCCTCCTCCGACCCGCCAGGCAGTGGAGCTTCCAGGCAGCCGACTCCAGGCTCGCTGTGCTCGCTAGGTGGCCCGGAGGCTGGCTCGGCTGCAGGCCCTGATCCCTACGGACAGCCAGCGCTGGGGATGGGCACCTCACTCGTTAGCGCTGGGCTTGATTTCCTCCGAAATCCACGTTCGCAGAGCGGCCTGCGGCGCCCCCGCCCCACCCAGCACCTGCCCCGTCTCCCCTTGGCGCCGTCTGGGCACCAGCCTCCCTGTGCCAAAAGCGCCAAGGGCATCGGGTTGGGGGGCGGGTTGGAGCATAAAGTCCCACGGCGAACCAGGAGCCGTGCGGCACCGGCTTCCTCCAGGGGTCTCAGCTCTTCAGGCAGCGTCCGCGAGCCCCGCATGGGCCGGCCGTGTGCTCCGACACCCCGGGCTAAGCTCTGGGACGTGAGATGTGGCGTGTGGCGCCGGGGCTGGGGCCGGAGGGCCCGTCCTGGTTGGGACCCAGCACCGGCAGCAGCGGCGGTCGGAGCCTGCTCGGTCTGACAGCAGGACGCCCGAGGCTCCGGAGCCCGGGATGGGCTGGTACATTCTTGTGCCCCCCACGCCTCGGCCAGGCCACGGCTCTGCCCAGCCACGGCTACCGCTCGTACAGGCGCCCTGCGGTCAGCCATGCGGGGCCAGCGGGGGGAGCCGAGCTTTCTGACCCCCCTCCAATGGCTGGAGTCATTTCCAAACAGCCCCTCCCCCACCCGCCATGTCCCACAATTAAAGTGCCGGAGACGGATTTTCCCCACGTTCTTTTACTGAGGGTGAAGGACCCGCGCGCCGTGGCAGGCTCCAGCCCAGGGCACGTTGTCAATAGCCAGGCCCCGGAGCTGGGAAGATGGGCGCCAGAGCCTGGGAGGGAGGGATCTGGACACCCTAGAGCAGGGCAGGGGCACCCTGGGGACCAAAGTGGCCTTTTGGTTTCCAGTAAAATAACCCCCGGGGACGTGGACTATTTCTGGCGGTTCTCCCTCCTTCCCGGAGGTGGGTCCTCTCCCCTTCCCCAGACTGCTCCAGCCAACAGGCAGCCGGGGGGGGGGGGGGGGACAGTAGAACAGCTTTCCTGGGGGGCTGCCCTGATGCACCCCTCACCCCAGGCTCCGTCCCTGGGGGAAGGGCTCAGTTCTGCCTCCGGCCAGGAAGACTGGAGAGGGCAGGGGACCACTGCACAGAGGCAGCGAGGAGCCATCCGTGCTGGGCTGAATCGGGGCTGCGAGGCTGGGCTATCCTAGCCCTGCCTGCCTGGTGAACAGGGTTAACTCAGCCAGGCAGGGGTTAAAGAGGAAATCTTGCTGCAATTACCGGAGGGACTCTGTCACCCCACAAGGGGCACCAGAGGGCCAGTCACATTTACGGCCGGAGCAGGCTGGAGAATGCCATGGGGAAACTGAGGCAGGGCTGGGGCAGCACTGCCTCCAGCCACCAGGGGCACACGGGGTCAGCGCCAAGGGGCACAGTTGCTGCGGGTGGGGTAAGTATCACGCTGCCCGCCCCGCCACCGGGGAAAGGAACGGGAGGCCGGTGGGGGGCCCGGAGCAAAGGATCGGGCCGGGCAGAGTCAGCAGCTACAGGGCGGTGTCAGTGTGCTGAGGGCCGGCCGCTTTGGCCTCCCGCGGGTAGTACTCGGCCAGGATGCTCTCGGGGATGCGCTTCAGCAGCTCCTTCGGGAAGATGCGGAGCAGCTGCCAGCCGATGTCCAGCGATTCGAAGATGGTTCTGTTCTCGTAGGGGCCTGGGGAGAGGGACAGAGGCGCATTGGGAGCCTGGCTGCAGAGACCCGGGGCCCGGCTGGACAGCTGCATGCTGTCATGTTATTGGATTTTAAAGGGAGCAGCCAGATCACCGCTGTGCCCACGGGGGGGGGGGGGTCGCCCCAAAGTCTGTACAAAGGGGGCCATGTGAGGTGTCAGATGAAAGCTTATTTCCTACTGAGTCTATGTGTGCTACTCGTGTGCTTGTGTGACGTCTGCATGCGGAGTTGCGAACACGGCTCTGTTGTAGTGTAGACGTTCTGTGTCTGGGAGCGCTCCATGGGCCTGGGGCCCTGCAGACTGGCCAGTACCTCATTGCTGCTGGCATGAGAAACCCAGACAGGTCACGTGGCCACGTGACCCGCTCCAACGTGAGAGACACCAGGAATGGACATACAATTCCACGAGGCACTCTCCAGCTTGTCTTCAGTCTTGCTACTGATCCCAGATGCAGCCTTGCGAGGGACGGAGAGCCGGGAAGGCTCATGGACCCATCCCAATACAGGGTGTACAGCAGAGACTTTCAAGCTAGCAATTTGTAACCTCTCTGCTGAGAGCCTGTATTGAGAACTGGGTGATTTGATGCATGTAACGTGTTCTCCTTAACAACCTCACTCTCCACCTTTTCTTCCTTTGGTTAATAAACCTTTAGGCTGCGTCTAGACTGGCATGATTTTCCGCAAATGCTTTTAACGGAAACGTTTTTCCGTTAAAAGCATTTGTGGAAAAGAGCATCTAGATTGGCACAGACGCTTTTCTGCAAAAGAACTTTTTCGGAAAAGCGTCCGTGCCAATCTAGACGCGGTTTTGCGCAAGAAAGCCCCGCTCGCCATTTTCGCCATTGGGGCTTTTTTGCGCAAAACAGTTCTTAGCGGTCTACACTGGCCCTCTTGCGCAAAAACATTTCCGGAAAAGGGCTTTTGCCCGAACGGGAACGTCAAAGCATTTGCGCAAGAAGCACTGATTTCGGACAGTAGCACGTCCGTGCTTTTGTGCAAAATCAAGCGGCCAGTGTAGACAGCTGGCAAGTTTTAAAGCGATGGCTTTGGCGGAAAAACTTGCCAGTCTAGACGCAGCCTTAGATTGTAGATGCTAAAGGATTGGCCCAACGTGCTCTTGTGGGTAAGATCCAAAGTGTAAACTGACCGAGAATTGCGTCTGGTTCTTTGGGACCGGGAGGATCTGTTGGGGGTTGGTGAGATCGGGTTTTATAATCTCACCGTGGGCAGGCCTGGGGCTGACTGTGGCACAGGGAGAGCGAGGGTGTCTGAGGGGTTTTGCTTGTGAGGCTTCCTGCTGGCTGGATTGGCAGCTGGAGCGCTCGGTGTGGCTGGTTTGTGGCCGGTTTGGGAAAGGTCTCGTCTAGGGCCGTATGGAGCCCTGGTTTTGAGCAATTCTCCCTGAGTTGACGCTCTCAGAGGTGCCCAGAGCTGGCCTGGTCTGTCACGCACGCCCCGGGGGGTTACGGATATGGAGCCCTGCTCCCCGGGCGGGGCTGGAGAATGGCTAAGGAGCCCCCCAAAGACAGCCGGGGGCACCCATGCTCCAGGGGGCTGGAAAGTGGCCAGGCCCCAAGAGAGGATGGAGAACGGCTGGCAAACCCAGCGGCTCGCTGCGGCTGTGCCCACCCCCGTCCAGCGGCCCACACGTGGGCTCTGCGTGCCTGTCGGGCCTGCGGGCCTGGCTCTGGGCTGCCCGGCGGGAGGCCGGCCCCTTACCCTGCGCGATGAATTGCTTCTCAAACTTCTGCAGGAACTCCAGGTAGAGCAGGTCGTCCGCCGACAGAGCCTCCTCCCCGACCACGGCCTTCATGGCCTGGACGTCCTTCCCGATGGCGTAGCAGGCGTACTGGGCGGGCGACCGAAAGGGCGGGGAGGTGAATGGGGAGCTTGCAATAGGGCTGTGCGGGGACTGAGGTGCCCAGACGCTAGGGTGATGGGCACCACGTGATTACCCCCAGTGAGGCAAGCGGGGCTGGTCTCTCCTCTTTTATGAGAAACTGAGGCAGAGAGACCGGGCAATGCACAGGGAGTGTGGGGCACAGCAGGGAACTGAGCCAAGTGTCCCAAGCTAGCACCCTAACCACTAGTCTGTGCTTCCTCTGGGGAAACCAGCGCAGTGACCTGGTTGACATGCTGGGAAAACAGAGGCAGCCTCCGGCTGGGCGTATGACAGGGCAGGCGAGAGGGGCTGGGATGGACAACTCCCCCCCACCCCCCCAGTGCTGCGCTTACCAGTTGGTTGGACACATCCCCGTGGTCCTTCCGGGTCATGCCCTCCCCGATAGCTGACTTCATCAGACGGGACAGGGAGGGCAGCACGTTGATCGGGGGGTAGATCTGTAGTGGCAGAAAGCACACGAACACGGCGACCTTCGCACGCCCTGCACGGCGGGCGTGTCGCCCCCGGACACCCACTAGTGAACCCCCTGCCGGAGGTGGGGATTGTGACCCCCGCTTTAGAGCCAGGCGCCGTATGAGCCACGAGGGAGCCCGGCCCAGCTGGCGGTGGTCCTGGCACCCAGCGCGGTGCCCTGGGCGGCAGATCGTGCCTCGGTTTCCCACGTGCCCCGCTCTCTAGCCACTCCGATCCCCAGACCCCTCTCACCTGCTTTGCTAGGGATGCCGCCCGGGAGGAGCTATGCCACGGCTCCCTGCGGTGCCAGGGGCCCTCTCCCTCGGCAGTGGGTTTCCCGAGGCCGTGGCCAGCAGGGCGGCCGGGTCAGAGCCGGGGCCCGCAGCTCCCCTGGGGCCGCACAGCGGGACGGGGCGCACCTGTCTGTTGTGGAGCTGTCGGTCCACGTACACCTGCCCCTCCGTGATGAAGCCCGTCAAGTCGGGGATGGGGTGGGTGATGTCTGCGAAGGGAAAGACAGAGCCATGGCAGACGCTGAGGCCTGGCACCGTCGCACCGCCCGGCAGCCCCCTCCGCTCGCCCCGCGGCCCCTGCAGGGAGGGAAGCAGGCGCCAATATCGGCGCGGGGACCGTCTCCGTCCCCAACACATCGGCTAGCTACACCCCCCCCCGATTGGACGGCTCAGCCCCAGCCCACTGAAGTGGACAGGGCCGTGTTTGCCCCGGGGCCGTGCCGTCGGGGGGCCTCCGGGCCAACCTCCCGCTGCTCCCGGGGGAACCTGCCGTCGGGGGAGAACCCGCCACGGGACGATCCCAGAAACCCCCACCCCCGTGGCTCCCTGCAGGCCCGTCCTGCCCTGGCGACTCCTCCGGCGGGCATTTCCACGGGAGCGGGGGGCGCCCTCCCCCCCGGCAGCCCCCCAAAGAGGCAAGGCTTTCGGAGCCACATTGGGCAACCCCCCCCGCCCCCGCTCTCCACTGACAGCTGGGGAGGAGGGGGCTGGCTGCAGACTGAGGGATTCTGGCTCATCGAATAGGGGAACTTGTGGGCCCTAGAAAAGGAATCGAGAGGGGGCGGAGCCCGACCTGGGCGGCAGCTTCCCCCTTTCCAGTTCCTGCTTCCCACGCGGAGGCTCCAGGGCCAGGCCCCGCCGGGACAGCTCAGCCCAGCCTGGCTCGCCCCCAGGGCCGGCAGACCTGTGGGCTGGGCATAGCCTGCAGCGCGCTGCTGCCTCCTGCTGGCTGGCCCGCAGGGCGGGTAACGGCTCTAGCGCTGCTCGCCCAAGCCACGGCGGGTGTGCGTAGCTCGCAGCTGCTGCACCGGGTGCTGGGGGCCGGTTCTAGCCCCACTGTCTGGGAGCGCAGCTGAGTCCGACACCCCCGCGTCTGGCTGCACCCGTCTCTGCAGGCATCATGACCAGAGCGGGGGACAACGTGGCTGGGTGTGAGCACGGGACCTGCTGAGACCTCCCCCCACCGGGTGTGCGGGCACGGCCGCCTGCTAAGATCCGCGCCCCCATTGGGTGTGTGGGCCTGGCTGCCTGCTGAGATCCCCCCCACCAGGTGTGCGGGTACAGTCGCCTGCTGAGATTCCTCCCACCAGGTGTGCGGGTACAGTCGCCTGCTGAGATTCCTCCCACCAGGTGTGCGGGTACAGTCGCCTGCTGAGATCCCTCCCACCAGGTGTGCGGGTACAGTCGCCTGCTGAGATCCCTCCCACCAGGTGTGCGGGTACAGTCGCCTGCTGAGATCCCCCCCACCAGGTGTGCGGGTACAGTCGCCTGCTGAGATCCCCCCCACCAGGTGTGCGGGTACAGTCGCCTGCTGAGATCCCCCCCACCAGGTGTGCGGGTACAGTCGCCTGCTGAGATCCCTCCCACCAGGTGTGCGGGTACAGTCGCCTGATGAGATCCCTCCCACCAGGTGTGCGGGTACAGTCGCCTGCTGAGATCCCCCCCACCAGGTGTGCGGGTACAGTCGCCTGCTGAGATCCCTCCCACTAGATGTGCGGGTACAGTCGCCTGCTGAGATCCCTCCCACTAGATGTGCGGGTACAGTCGCCTGCTGAGATCCCTCCCACCAGGTGTGCGGGTACAGTCACCTGCTGAGATCCCCCCCACGGGGTGTGCGGGCACAGCCGCCTGCTGAGATCCCTCCCATCAGGTGTGCGGGTACAGTCGCCTGCTGAGATCCCCCCCACCAGGTGTGCGGGCACAGCTGCCTACCGAGATCCCCCCAGCGGGTGTGCGGGTACAGTCGCCTGCTGAGATTCCCCCCACGGGGTGTGCGGGTACAGTCGCCTGCTGAGATCCCCCCCACCAGGTGTGCGGGCACAGCTGCCTACCGAGATCCCCCCAGCGGGTGTGCGGGTACAGTCGCCTGCTGAGATCCCCCCGACAGGGTGTACAGGTACAGCCGCCTGCTGAGATTCCCCCCATGGGGTGTGCGGGTACAGTCGCCTGCTGAGATTCCCCCCACGGGGTGTGCGGGTACAGTCGCCTGCTGAGATCCCCCCGACGGGGTGTACAGGTACAGCCGCCTGCTGAGATCCCCCCCACGGGGTGTGCGGGCACAGCCGTCTGCTGAGATCCCCTCAGCGGTTGTGCGGATACAGCCGTCTGCCGAGATCACCCCAGTGGGTGTGTGGGTACGGCTGCCTGCTGAGACACCCCCCTCGGATTTGTGGGCACGGCCGCCTGCTGAAATTTGCCCCCCTGGGTGCAGGCCATGGCCAGCTGTGGGGATCCTGTCTGCTCACGCCGCATGAAAGGTGCTGCGCCCGGGGCCCGGACTCACCGTCGTTGGGCATGGTGAGGATGGGGATCTGCGTGATGGAGCCGTTCCTGCCCTCCACGCGCCCGGCGCGCTCGTAGATGGTGGCCAGGTCGGTGTACATGTAGCCCGGGAAGCCCCTGCGGCCTGGCACCTCCTCTCTGGCTGCCGACACCTGAGGGGAAGAGCCGGGGGCAGGGGTTACTGCTGCAGGAGAGAGCCCTGCTCCCCCCCCCCCCCCCGCCTGGGATCCTCCCAAGGGGTCCTGTGGGGCGGACCCCTCCCACCGTCAGCCCAACCCGCACGTGTGGGGCCTGTGGCACGGAGCTGCAGCGCCCCCGCTGGTGACTCTGTGCAGTTCTCATGCCCGGCCCGGGGGCAGGGCCCTAGCAGCAATTCTGCCCCCTCCACAGTTCTCTGCCCCCCACTGACACCCTCCTGCTGCCCCTCAGCTCACATTCCTGCCCCTCCTCTGGCTTGCTCCCTGGGGTTAGTCCAGCCCCCTTCCTTTTCCAAGCAGGGGGAGGACTGGCCGGGGGGGCCACGGCGCAGGGAGAGAGAGCCACGGAGGGCATCGGCGCGGGAAATCCCAGGATGGCTGGTCCCTCGGCTGCTTTGCAGATTAGCCCCCCGGCAACGGCAGAGCCACACGTGGCGCCAGGACGGAGGCAGGTGTGAGCTGAGTCACTTGCCCATCCCCAGCTCCTGCGACGAGCGTGTGGCCCGGCAGCCACTGAGACCGGGCGCAGCCGGGGGGCGGGGGGGAGGCCTAGGGGCCGGAAGGAAGGAACCTGGCCAGGAAAGACGCTCCCAGAAGGTTGGGGCAGAAAGTCGGCCACATGATCATCCCCTGCCCCCCAGCCAGCCCTCCCGGGGGGACGTGTAACACTGACCCGGCCTCTTGTGCACGCCGGGCGGGGGCATGGCACTGAATGGATGGGGAACGGGGTCACCACCAGGCATAACACCCCTGAGTTCCCCTGGCCCCTCCCTGGGCAGGGGGACCCGGCCTGGCCCCTTCACAGGGGAAGGCCGGGGGGTGGGGGCGGTCCAGCCACGGCGCCCGGCGCTGACCTCCCGCAGGGCCTCCGCATAGGAGCTCATGTCGGTCAGGATCACCAGGACGTGCTTCTCGCACTGGTAGGCCAGGAACTCGGCCGTGGTCAGCGCCAGGCGCGGGGTGATGATGCGCTCGATCCTGCGGGGGAGAGGGCTGTGAGTGGGGGGGGGTCGCCTAGGGCACCACGCAGCCCCCCGCCAAAGGCGACACCGCGGCCAGAGGCCAGGCTCCTCGGGGCACAGTCCCAGCTGGGCGTCGCTGACCCGGGGGTTCCCTCCCAAGCGTGCCCCCGGGGAACTGGGACGCCCTGGCTGCACCCTGGCCATGTGACTCCTGCTCGGAGCCCCCGGCCACAAACCCGGCCCTCCCCATTGGGCCTAAGGCGAGCAGGGAGCAGTTCCGAGTCCGTCCAGCAGGGGGCAGTCAGGGCCTTACACTCTCAGCATAGGGTCCCGGGGAGGAGCGGGGAACCCCCACGACAGTGAAATCTGCAAGGGAGAAGGCAGCTGCCTCTCCAGCTGATGTCAAGGGGTGGTGAGGGCACCCTGCGCGTTGCAGGATCGGGCCCCGGGCTCCGCTCCGGCACCCGTTGGAATCAACGCTCCGTTGGCCCATGAGCAGGACTGGCACCCCCGGCAGGAGCGGAGGCACCTTCCAGAGGATGCTGGAGGAGGCCGGACCCACCTGTAGCATGCACGGGGCAGAGGAGTGTAAGCTCCGCCCAGAGAGACGTGCCCCGCCCTAAGGTGGCATTTGGGCCCATAATGCACTGGGGGATTGGACCCAATGACCTCAGTGGAAGTACTCCAGAGAGAACGAGGCCCAGGGGTCTGACCCTCTTCTCACTTACCACGGAGCAATTCCATCCACTTCCACGGAGCGACTCCGGATTTACACTGGGGGAAGGGAGCTCAACGCCAAGACTAAGGTGCCTGCAGGCTCCATGTCTCAGTATTATTATTTGTATTACTGTAGTGCCCAAGAGCTCTGCTGCACAGTTTAATGGCTATTAGGTGTCTTACGGTAACACCCAGCTGCCCAGCCATGGACAGGACCCTGTTGCGCCGGGTGCTGCTCAGTTTAATGGCTATTAGGTGTCTTACAGTAACACCCAGGTGCCTAGCCATGGACAGGACCCTGTTGCACCGGGTGCTGTACAGTTTAGCTGCTATTACGTGTATTATGGTAGCTCCCAGGTGCCTAGCCATGGACAGGACCCTGTTGCGCCGGGTGCTGTACAGTTTAGCTGCTATTACGTGTATTATGGTAGCTCCCAGGTGCCTAGCCATGGACAGGACCCTGTTGCGCCGGGTGCTGTACAGTTTAGCTGCTATTAGGTGTATTATGGTAGCTCCCAGGTGCCTAGCCATGGACAGGACCCTGTTGCGCCGGGTGTTGTACAGTTTAGCTGCTATTAGGTGTATTATGGTAGCTCCCAGGTGCCTAGCCATGGACAGGGCCCTGTTGCGCCGGGTGTTGTACAGTTTAGCTGCTATTAGGTGTATTATGGTAGCTCCCAGGTGCCTAGCCACGGACAGGACCCTGTTGCGCTGGGTGCTGTACAGTTTAGCTGCTATTAGGTGTATTATGGTAGCTCCCAGGTGCCTAGCCATGGACAGGACCCTGTTGCGCCGGGTGTTGTACAGTTTAGCTGCTATTAGGTGTATTATGGTAGCTCCCAGGTGCCTAGCCATGGACAGGGCCCCATTGCGCTAGGCGCTGTACACTTCAATGGCTATTTGGTGTATTACGGTAGTGCCCAGTCCCTCGAGGACAGGCCGGGGCCACACTCACGTGGGCCACACTCACGTGGGGTCGTTGGCGAGGTTCAGGAAGAGGCACACGTTCGCCATGGAGCCGTTCTCCTCGAAGTCCGACTTGAAGAAGCGGGCGGTTTCCATGTTCACCTGCCAATGCCAGACAGAATGGGGCGGAGCTGAGCAGCATGGCCGGGCCCATTGCACAGATGGAGAAACTGAGGCCAGGGGGAGGGGCTGTGGCTTGCTCAGGGAGCCTCGGGGAGTCAGGGCAGAGCTGGGACTACCCCCCACGTGTCCTGAGTCCTGGTTTCTAGCGCTGACCCCACCTCGTCCGCGTAAGTCGCCTCCTGTTGTGCTTTTCCGTCCCAGAGTCTCTCCTCTAGGGAGGCCAGTGCCGGCTCCCCCGGCTACTGC
Source organism: Pelodiscus sinensis (assembly GCF_052426305.1). Taxonomy (NCBI): domain Eukaryota; kingdom Metazoa; phylum Chordata; order Testudines; family Trionychidae; genus Pelodiscus; species Pelodiscus sinensis. The sequence goes on along the minus strand of NC_143055.1, from coordinate 2,901,826 downwards.
AACACGCACCAGGCACCAGGCACCCGGCACCCGGCCCTGGCTCTGGGGGAAGCAGCTTGTGCCAGCGGCTGGGAGCGGAGCCGGTTGTAAGGACACAGCTGTCCAGCAGGGGGGAGCAAGGGGCTGCTGATCCGTGTCACCCGGCTCTTCCCGGGGGGAGTCTCCCAGACCCCAGGCAAAGCCCGAGGGGACCGGGCCGCAGTTCCGGGGCTCCGCGTCCTTCCCGGCCAACCTCACCCCCTGCCTTGCCCTCCCTGGCGGCGGCTCCCAAGGCAGGACGTCGGATCCCTCTTGGGTGATGCCACGTGGAGCTTTGGGTGCCCTGGCCATGGAGGCGGGGCTGGAGGGGAACCAGCCGCCCCTGTGGGTCAGAGCCCCGCCGCGGCCTGAGAGCTGGGGGAGGGCATCCTGCAGACACACATAATCTAGCCGTGGGCCCCGTGCTCCCCCTGCCCTCCAGCCGTGGTCTGCAAGGCGGCCCCTGCCCGCAGGCCCTGGCTGATCCCTGGCTCAGCTCCGGTGCCACCCTGCCACCCACCCTCAGCCCCACACCCAGGCTGCCCCGAGCAAGCGCCGCTGACCCCAGCCCCCAGGCCTGGGCCGTCGCCTCCGCAGCCTCCCGGCCCCCGGCGGGACTCACCCCCATGGCTGCGAAGACGATGGCGAAGTTCTCTTCGTGGTAGTCCATCACGTCCTTGGACTTTTTCACCAGCCCGGCCTGCCTGCAGATCTGGGCGGCGATCTGCGGGGGGGGAGGGGGGGAGAGTCGCGGGATCGGAGCCAGAGCTGGGCCGATGCTTCAGCCCCGACTCGGAGCCAGATGCCCGGGTCCTGGATCTAGGTCTGCGGCCTGAGCCCGACGCAGAGCCAGAGGGCCGAGCTGCCCGGGGGTGAGCCCAGCAAAGCAGTCGGCCGATGGAGACCGAAGCTGGGTCAGAGCTCAGTGAACGGGGATACGGCCTTTCCTGCCCACCCACTGCTCCAGCCTTCTCGCAGGCCCGGCCCGGAGACCACGGCACCCCTCTCTTTGCCTCCCGCCGCTACCCATCAAAGATCAGCTGCACGGTCTCTGTCCAGGCCCCACACGGCCGAGCCCCACATCCTGTTCGCTCTCACGCACCCCTGAGATGCCAAAGCTGGTCTCCAAACGGCCCTTGCTGCCCCGGCGCCACCGCCCCCTCGGTCTCTTTTCAGACAAGCCCATAAGAGCAGCCAGACGGGGTCAGACCAAAGGTCCCTCCAGCGCAGTGTCCTGTCTGCCCACAGTGGCCAACACCAGGTGCCCCAGAGGGAGGGAACAGAACAGGGAATCATCCAGTGATCCCTCCCGTCACCCATAACCAGCTTCTGATAAACAGAGGCCAGGAACACCCTCCCTACCAGCCTGGCTAATAGCCACAGATGGACCTGTCCTCCATGAATTTATCTCGTTCTTTTTTGAACCCTGCTAAAATCCTGGTCTTCACCACATCCTCTGGCGAGGAGTTCCACAGGTTGACTGAGTGCTGCATGAAGAAAAACGTCCTTTGGTTTGTTTTAAACCTGCTACCGGTTCATTTCATTGGGTGACCCCCTTGCTGCTTTCTCTGCTGTTGCTCCCTGTAAACATCCCCCAAACCGCCTCGTTCTCTTTCTCCCCTTCCCCCCCAAATCTCTCCCCTGCAGTCATGCTGGTTATGGCCCCGCCGCTGGGGTGCAGGGGCCTTTTTCTCCTACATCGCTGCAGCGCCTGGCGCAGCGCAGGTCTGGCTTGTGACCCAGGTTCCCAGGCCGTGCAAATAACAAACAACAATAGTCGTAATAAGCCACAAGCCTGTGTCACGTCCTGCTCTGAGCCTGACCCACAGGATGGGAGGGGGCTGCTACAGCCCCTCCTCCGCAGCCTGGCTTTGGGGCTCGGGCTGTAGCGACTCGTGTGTCCAGCTGGGGCGGGTCTGGGCTCAGTCCCAGCATCGGCCACGCTAGGACCGAGTCGGCCGTGGAAGAGGGGGGACCGATGCGGGATGGAGCCCAGGAGAATGGGGTCTGGGAGGGGCCGGCCTGGGAACCTGGGTCACAAGCCAGGCCGCTCCCGCTGCTGAAGCCGGAGCCCGTATGGAAGCAGGGGTCAGAAAGGCCGGCGCTCCAGCTAGACCCATGTACTGGGAGGTTTTGGAGCTGGCGATGCAGCAGGTGTGTGGGTGTCTCACCACCCCCTGCTGGATGGAATTAAAATGCATGTGTGTGTGTGTGTGTGTGTGTGTGTGTGTGTGTGTGTGTGCATGTACACACGCGTCCCCCGTGTCCTCTGCTGGACAGAATCAACTTGTGTGTGTGCATGCACGCGCGTGTGTGCGTGCGTGCATGTGTAGATGTGCACACATGTTTCCCAGTGCCTACTGCTGCGGGAATCAACTAATGTGTGTGTGCAATCATGTGAATATGTGTACAGGTGTGTGTGTGTGCATGTGTGCATGGATGTGAGTGTGTGTATGCGTGCAGGTGTGTTCATGCATGTGCACATTTACATGTATGTGTGTGTGCATGTATGTGTGCGTTTGCGTGTGTACATGTGCACACATGTTCCCCAGTGCCTGTTGCTGCAGGAATCAACTAATGGGTGTGTGCAAGCATGTGAATGCGTGTACAAGCGTGTGTATGTGTGCACACGTGCATGCGTGCATGGATGTGAGTGTGCGTATGCATACAGGTGTGTGCATGCATGTGCACGTTTACATATATGTGTACATACGTGTGTGAGGGCATGTGTGGACATGTCTGTATGTGCTGGGGTGCGCATGCATGTGCGTGTGTGTGCGTGCATGCATTTGCACAAACATCCCCCAGCTGTGAGTCTGCTGGTTGCCATCTGCAGGATGCAAACTCCCGAGCTGTGTGCACTGCACACGCACCCTTCCGGGGCAGCGGGCAGCCTGGGCTGGACTGGGAGCCAGATGGGACGGCAGAGGCGGGGGAGGGGGCCACGTGGAGGCCTGGCTCTCACACAGGCACGTGGACCTACCAGCGCCCCCGATCCCCCAAAGAGAGGGCCATGGAGGAAACTATTTCCCTGCCCTTTACCGCCGGCTGCGCTCCCCGATCCCTGCCCACTTCTGGCGGAGGCCGCGGCACCCACCGCACCGGGCCTGGCTCCGTGACCCTCCCTTTGGCCTGTCACTCCGGATCTGTCAGGCCGGGTTTTCCATCCGATTGCACCTCGGCCTCGCTGGGCGGCCGGCGCTGCTGCTGCTCCATCGCCTCTCGGGCCGCGGAGCCCCGCGTGCTGCCGCCCCGGTTGCGTTTATAGATCCAGCTGGTATTTCGAGTTCAGCAAAGGGCACGACCGAGGCGCTGGGAGCAGGGCGCACGCCGCTTGGCATTTCAGCGCACTCTGCCCTTCCTGCGCCAGCCCCGCCCGGCGCCGGCTCCTGCTGGCTGGGGTAGCCTTGCCGGGCTCGTCACACAGCACCGGGGCAGACCTGTCCGTTGTCACCATCTCCTCTGCCCAGGCCGGAGACCTGCCCCCAACACGCCCTGGAGCAGAGCTGGCCTCCGGGGCTGAAAAAGTGTCCGCCCCAGGGACCTCGGCACAGCCCCCGGCAAATTGTTCCGACCACTCTCCCTATTGAAAATGTCCATGGCTTTCCCAATCTGATGCTGTCTAGCCTCAACTCCCAGCCCCTGGATCCGGCCACACTCTGGTACGCTGGGCTGCAGAGCTGTTAAATATCTGTCCCCAGGCACATGCTGATAGATGGTGATCCAGTGCCCCTGAGCCGGCTCCTTGGTACGCTCCTTGAGTCCAGTGGGCAGGCTTCCTCCTCCTTCTCCTGGCTCTTCTCTGACCCCTCTCGAAATTATCAGCATCCTAGAATGGGAGGCCCCAGACCCAGGCACAGGATCCCAGCACGGTCACCCCAGAGGTAAAATAACCTCACTGCTCCTATTCTAGATCCCAAGGATCACGCCAGCCCCTTTGGCCCCAGCACCGCACCGGGAGCTCGTGTGCAGCTGGTTCTTCACCATGACCCCCACAGCTCTTTCAGCATCGCTGCCGCTTCCGGAGCCTCCGTCCTGCGAGCAAACTACTTTCCCCTAAAGGTATCTACTTGCATGAATCAGAGGTCACCTAAGGAAATGATTAGGCAGCAGGTTGAAAGCAAACCAAAGGAAATATTCCTTCATGCAGCGCACAGCCCACCTGGGGAACTCCTTTCCAGGGCTAGCTTTTGGATCTGCCCCACAGTCCCAGTGTACATTGAAAATCAGCGCTAATGGGACAATGCTTTCCTCAGCCAGCTCTTTTAAAACTCTTGGATGCAAAGAGGTCTGAGCTTCTGATTTCAAAGTGTCTGACTTTAGACGCATCTGCTTAACAGCCCCCTGACTTCCCAGTAGACTGGAAGATCATCACCATATAATTGTGTAATCATATAATATAATATGATTATACAATCTGGTTTTCCTAAATACAGAACAGAAATATTTTGGTCACTTTTCTGCATTATTATTAATAAATCTCATTTTACCATCCAGTAATGGACTAGTGCCACTGTCAGAAGTCTTATTGTTCTTAATATACTTCAAAACCTCATTCTTACAATTCTTAACTCTGCTGGCCATCGATTTTTTCATGTATCAGAGGTGTAGCCGTATCAGAGGTGTAGCCGTGTTAGTCTGAATCTGCAAAAGCGGCGAGGAGTCCTGTGGCACCTTATAGACTAACTGAAGTGTAGGAGCATAAGCTTTCGTGAGCAAAGACCCACTTCGTCAGCTTATGCTCCTACACTTCAGTTAGTCTATAAGGTGTCACAGGACTCCTCGCCGATTTTTTTCATGTGCCCTTTTGCTTCCCTTATCAATTTTCTATAATTCCTAGCTTCTGACTGATACTGATTGCTGTCAGCTTCACCTTTCTTCCATTTTCATATATTATTACCATCATCTCAAAGTGTCTCATGAAGGGAGATGTGGCCGCACTCTCCCCGTTTTATAGTTGGGGAAACTGAGGCACAGAGCTGTAGCTTTCCTGGAAACAGTGTCAAGAGAGTAGGACATCGAATCCACGATTCCTGGTGTGCCTTGCCCACACAGGCCTTCCCTTAGGAAAACACCGTATGCTTTCATAGCTGGACAAAGTGTCCATTTCCGAGGTTAGTCACGAACTCATTCCCCTATGCTGTTTGGGGAATGATTCCTGCAACCCCCCCCCCAGTTCTCCCTAAAGACTCACTGAACACTTCAGCCAGTGTGATGCCTACAAAACGTTTGTTGTGAGGTTCGGTTGTTTCTTATTTGCGGGGTGCAGCTGCGCAGCTGGGTCCCAGGGCGTGGCTTTATTCCCGGTGTGGGGCTGGTCGCGGAGAGACGCACGAGGGGACGGCTGCTAGCTTGGGACTCGGGAGGCCGGGTTGGGGGAGATTGCGGTGAGGGCCGAGGTTGGGCTCCACGGTTTGAACAGAAGGGTCTCTCCGGGACTCCGCTATGTCCTGCACTACCTGAATGGGTCCCGATGCCTCCGTCTGGGGCCTGGCAGCTGGTTCATTACGGTTCTCGGGGCCGGGGCCAGTGACTCTGGTGCCCTCACCCATGTTCTGCTCAGCAGTGCCTGAGGGATGGCATTTGCCCGGCCCAGCCTAGCCCCCTCTGTTCCCCGGCCTGGGCCTTCGTGTGGGGCTGGCACGCCCCCCCGCAGAGCGATGAGCGAGTGCACGACAGCGGGGGGGCTTCTCACCAGAAGCGGGCAATGAATCGACCTCCCCGGTCAGAGAGGATGGAGGCCTCACGGAAGCCGCCTGCTTGCCCCACCCAGAGCCAGGGGTGCTGTTCCTGTCCGGCGGGCCCCACCACCAGCACAAGAGTGGGGATCCCCTCGGGTCCAGACCATCCTGTGACACCCTGGGCCGAGACGGAGGGGTGCAGGAGGCCGAGGGGTGTATGGAGCAGCGCTTTGGGGCAAGCCCACACGTTTTGCATGAGCTGACCTAGGCCGTGTGGGTCTCTGCTCTGATGCAGAGAGACCTTCTCTAGGGCCTGGTGCCCTCTCCTAGGCCCACCCTGGCTGCGGCTTCCCTGCTTCAGGATTTGGGGGTGCCGGGGGGTTCTTGGGCTGGTCTGCTGGCAAAGAGGCCCTGAGGGGCGGCTCCCCCGGGATGCCCCCCAGCCAGCCATTGCGGGGCAGCTGTTGGGAATGGCAAACTGGGCCAGCTAGGAACAGGGGGTTCAAACAACAGCCAGCATTACCCGCCCCCCAGGAAACGCCCATGGCAACCGGGCCTGCTGGTCCCAGCGCTTGCAGTGCCCCACGGGCCCAAGCTCCAGCACCTCTCCAGCAGCAACGGCTCCCCGCTTCTCCAGGCGCCCCCATGCCCTGGCCACCCCCGGTGCCGGGGGGCCAGGGCGGGCTGGAGGGAGGGCCTACCTCGTTGTGAGGGAGCCCGGCCGCGGAGAAGATGGGGATCTTCTGCCCCCTGGCGATGCTGTTCATGACGTCAATGGGCGAGATGCCCGTCTGGATCATCTCCTCGGGGTATATGCGCCCGTGAGGGTTGATGGGCTGCCCTGAAACAGGAAAGGAGGAGGGGCGATTGCTAAGATGCTCACGGACCCTGGTTTGTTATTGTAGGGTCACTTTTAAATGCAGGGGTGCACGGCCCGGCTTGCTGGGCTGCTCATAGGAACAAACCAGGTGCAGCCGAGGCAACGAACAGAACAGGGCAACTATCGGGCGGTCCCTCCCCTGTCGCCGGTTCCCAGTGTCTGCAGTCAGAGGTTTACAGACACCGGATTTGGGGCGGAGTCCCTGCCAGTGTTCCCTGCACGCCGGGCGCTTGTGCGGTCTCTTCAAAGTGATTCAAACGCCGCCCAGCTGATTAGCAGAGCACCCCCAGCTAGGTGTGTGTTCCTACTGGTGGTGCACATTTGCAGATGCCTTGGTGCATGTGACAACATTTATTCCGCACATGGATGAAAAAGATTAGAGGGAGCATCGATCCCTGCCCACCTTGTCTAATAGCCACGGACAGACTTATTCTCCTGGGACACTCTGCTGTGACTGACGCTAAAAGGGCCACTGGCTGTTATTCCACCACATGGGAAGACACGGTCCTGGCCCCTTAGATCATGAGCTCAACATCTGTTACCATCTTAATCCATTGCAAGGAGCTTACCGTTAATATCGAGAAAATCTTCGGCCATCACAGCTGGGCCTTTGTCGATGGGTTTTGCAGAACCGTTAAACACCCGGCCTGCAAAGGGAAATAAAGGCTCGGTAACATTTTCTCCAATGGCCTGGAAGATCACGGAGTCATCACCACGACATTTGGAGAGATTCCAACATAGCCCAGCTGATTAGCAGAGTGCCCGCAGCTCAGCTTTTGGTTTTTACTGGTGGTGCACATTCGCACGCACCTTGGTGCGCAGCAACATTTATTCCACATGGGAATGGAAAAAATCTGCACATGGATGGAAGAGATTAGAGGGGCCATTGGCCATCACTTACAGAGTTTGCTGATGGCGCGAAGATCGGGGGAACGGCAAAAAATGGAGAAGACAGGTCATTAGAGGCGGAACCTCTCTAATCCGGCACTCTTCAGCCCGGCAACATCCGTGGTCAGGCATGCTTTGAGTTAGCCGGACGTCCTCTTATCAGAGGTGTGGCCAAGTTTCCTGCAGTCCTATAAAGTTTGTTTACAGCCCCCAGGCCTGGCCCTCTGTTCCAGGCTGTGATTTAGCTCACATTGACCCCTATGCTATGTTTTCACTGGCGGCTTCTTGCGCAAGAACAGCTGTTCTTGTGGAAAAACTTGCCGGGTGTCTACGCTGCACGTGTGTTCTTGCGCAAGTACATAAAGGCTGTGTCTAGACTGGCCAGTTTTTCCGGAAAATCAGCCGCTTTTCCGGAAACACTTGCCAGCTGTCGACACTGGCTGCTTGAATTTCCGCAAGAACACTGACTTCCTACTGTACGAAATCAGTGCTTTTGGCGGAAATACGATGCTGCTCCCGTTCAGGCAAAAGTCCCTTTTGCGCAAAAGTTTTGCGCAAAAGGGCCAGTGTAGACAGCTCAGATTTGTTTTCTGCAAAAAAGCCCCGATTGTGAAAATGGCGATCGGGGCTTTTTTGCAGAAAAGCGCGTCTAGATTGGCCACGCACGCTTTTCTGCAAAAAGTGCTTTTGCGGAAAAGCATCCGTGCCAATCTAGATGCTCTTTTCCGAAAATGCTTTTAACGGAAAACTTTTCCGTTAAAAGCATTTCCGGAAAATCATGCCAATCTAGACGTAGCCTTACAGTAGACCGTTGGAAAACAGGGCTTCTTCCGGGAGAGTTATTCCTTTCCCCATGAGGAAGAAGTCCTCTTGCACAAGAGCTCTTCCAGAAGAGGGCAGTGTAGACAGGCAACATGAATTTCTTGCGCAAGATGAAATTTGTAGATGATACCAAACTGGGTGGGGTTGCGACTTCTTTGGAGGATAGGGACATAATTCAAAATGACCTTAGCAAGTTAGAGAAATGGTCAGAGGTAAACAGGATGAGGTTTAATAAAGAGAAATGCAAAGTGCTCCACTTAGGAAGGAACAATCAGTTCCATACATACAAGATGGGAAGCGACTGTCTAGGAAGGAGCATGGCGGAAAGGGATCTAGGGGTCATAGTGGACCACAAGTTGAATATGAGTCAACAGTGTGATGCTGTTGCAAAAAAAGCAAATATGATTCTAGGTTGTATCAACAGGTGTGTTGTAAGCAAAACTCGTGAAGTCATTCTGCCGCTCTACTCTGCACTAGTTAGGCCTCAGCTGGAGTACTGTGTCCAGTTCTGGGCGCCACATTTCAAGAAAGATGTGGAGAAATTGGAAAGGGTATAGAGAAGAGCGACAAGAATGATTAAAGATCTAGAGAACATGACCTATGAAGCCAGGCTTCATGACCTGGGCTTGTTTAGTTTGGAAAAAAGAAGATTAAGGGGGGACATGATAGCGGTTTTCAAATATCTAAAAGGGTGTCACAAGGAGGAAGGAGAAAATTTGTTCCTCTTGGTTTCTGAGGACAGGACAAGGAGTAATGGGCTTAAAGTGCAGCAGGGGAATATTAGATTGGACATTAGGAAAAAATTCCTAACTGTCAGGGTGGTCAAATATTGGAATAAATTGCCAAGGGAGGTGGTGGAATCTCCTTCTCTGGAGATATTTAAGAACAGGTTAGATAGACATCTGTCAGGGATGGTGTAGATGGAGCTTGGTCCTGCCTTGAGGGCGGGGGGCTGGACTCGATGACCTCTCGAGGTCCCTTCCAGTCCTATTATTCTATGATTCTAAGAAACCCCTATGGCTAAAATGGCCATCAGAGCTTTCTTGTGCAAGAGACCGTCCACACTGCCTTAGACTCTCTTGCACAAAAGCACATCTCTTGAGCAAAAACACACGCCAGTGCGGACGCGCTCCTGTGGAAGACTTTTTGCGCAAGAACTCTTCCGCAAAACAGTTCTTGCGAAAGAAGCTGCCAGGGTAGACATAGCCCTAATGTCTTCTCAGAGCCCAGCGAGCGGTGGAAGCGCAGGTAATGCTGCCCGACAATATTGACCTCCCTGATCCGGCAAATTCTCTGGTTCGGCACTGGGCTGGTTCCAAGGGCGCCGGATGAGAGAGTTTCAACCTGTAGTCCCGAGAGAGCCGGACGGCTGGGTGGAAGCAAACAACATGTGCCGATGTAATGTGGTGGCACTTGGACCACTTACAGCCAGAGAGAAGAGCAAGGGAGCTCTACATGCTGCAATCCAAGGCGTGCACCAGCTGGCTTTCCGCTCAGGCTGTAGAGACTCCTATACTAAGCTCCAGAAGTCCCCAGTTCAAATCCACTGTGTGGCTGTTACACCAACCACACCCCTTTCACCTGTCTTGGGCTTGGCTCCCTTCCTGGAGAACCCTGCATGTGCCAGTGCTGGGTTTCTAAGCTCAGAAAAGTTGCAAACCTTCTTCAGTTCCCGTCCCTTGCTGGGACTGGTGGCAGAGCGAGGGATCCAAGCAAGATTTTTTTTCAGCGTCCCTTGTTGGCATCCAAACCCCTGGGCCACTCCTCCAATGCCAGGGCTCTCCCCATGGCTGGCTGCAAGCAGAAGCCATTTTGCACAAGACACCTGCCCATCCAGCCGGCTGTCAGCGCCTGAGTCGAGCTCAGGGACTCTTGTCTCTGACTTGAGGGGGGGCGCGCGGGGGGGCTTTGGCTCAGCCCTAATTACCCAGGTGCTTTGTTTTACTAGATGTTTCCTCCAGCCGCTCCCCCCCCCCCCCGCCTCTCACCTCCCGCCCCGGCTTTTGCTTCGGTGCTAAATTAAACAGCTGTGTGTCCAAGACAAATAGCGGCAGAGCGAGCCCCAAGGTTACTGACCTTTCATGGTCCCTGCTTCCCTCTTCCCAGCCCCATCTCCTATTGATCCTTATCCGCAGTGACAAGGGACAATGCTTCCCTGGCCCTCTTAAAGGGCCGGAAGAGAGGCCTATCGCCGGCGTGGGGGGGTGCTAACGCGGCGCTATCGATTCCCCAGCGCGGTGACAGCTGGGTGCCGATCTATACACAGGCGCAGTGTGCGCGGGGGGAGCGGCGTGGGGCGGGCGGGTTTGGGGCTGACGGGGTTCTGCGGGGGCTGCTCGTGGACTTAACGCAGGTCATGAGGAACAAGGAGGAGGGCACCCGATTTGCCCCCTGGCTGGGCCTTGCGCTCACAGCTGTGTGGGGGAAGGCTGCCCCCCGCTAACCCAGGCCTCCTTCCCCGGCCGTGGCTCTCTCCAGGTGAGCAGCTTCCACCAGCATCTCCGCCTGCTGCCCAGCGGACGCCCCCTGGAGATCCAGCGAGGCTCTTCCTGCCGGAGCGCCGGCCCATTGCTGCCTGCGCGGCTGTCTCTGGGGAGCGTGAACCACGCCCGCTCCTTCACGCTGGGCACTCCATGCTGCAGGGCACAGCAGGGTACGGTGTCTGGGTTTCCTCTCTCCTGGAGGGGCTCTGAGGACAAACGAGGCGCCTCCGCCCAGACACTGGGGTAGCTCGGACTCAGGGCGGGCCGTGGAACACCTCTGCCCATGGGCGGCAGGGAACGGAGGCAAGGGAAGGCATTACCTTCCCAAAGCTGCCTGCACTGCCCAGCCACCCAGGAGGGGCTGGGGTCGCGCCACGTGGCAGCCCAGAGGCCGGGGAGGGCTGGGGCTGCGGTGTGTGGCAGCCCCGGCCCTCACCTGGTGTTGAGTGGGGCTTGGCTGGCGGGGTTGGCAGGGAGGTTGTTGAAGGGGCGTGGTCTGAGGAAGGGGTGGGGCTTCAGGCAGAAGGGGCGAGACTTCAGCTTGCCTTCCCCGGCGGGGCCTTCACCCGCCGCCCATGCCTCTTCCACACATTGGCTGATGGAAAGGGGCCATTGGTGAGCTCCGTTAGAGAGACCAGCCTCAGAGCCCAGAGCTGGATTTGGCACTCACGGCAGGTTCACAGAGCTACCCGTGTGGCTTACTACTACCCCCCAACGCTGCCCGCCATGCAAAGTCCAGAGAATCCAGGCTGGACGGCCAGTTTCAGAGATCTGGGGACATGGGGCTGGCCCTGAAGGTTTCGGGGTGTCCGGTCGCCCGACCTGCAGCCCCTGCCTCCGGGCCGGTGAGACCAGGGTAAACAGAGCAAAGCGACGCTTCACGCTGACAAAGCAAACGCTGCAAATGCAAAATCAGCCCCTTATTGCTGGCCCGGTCGCTTGTTGCTGGTTATTTTTCCCACCGAGGTCTGTGTGCGGAGATGGATCTGTTCCCCACCGCTCTTACCCAGCATGTCCTCAGACACAGGGGTCCGGAGGATGTCCCCAGTAAACTCGCAGGAGGTCTTCTTGGCATCAATCCCAGATGTGCCTTCAAACACCTGCAGGGGACAGGAACCCAGTTAGTGGCGATTAGTGGGGGATTAACGGCAAATGGCTGGAGAGGGCCAGGTGGGTTCAAATGAACCGAGGGGAGGGGGATCTCGAAGATAATGGTTTGTGATCTGCATTGAGAGAGAGAGAAAGAGAGAGGGGAGGGAGGGAGGGAGGGAGGGAGGGAGGAAGGAAATTTTGGAGTGAAGAAAACTCTGGTCTTTTAGGACCTGATGGGAAATACATTAAAGGGAGTTTTTCCACTGATTTCAGTGGACTTTGGACCAACACTGTTGTTCTGTGATATGACTGGACACGGTGGGCATGTCTAGACTACATGCCTCTGCCGACAGAGGTGTGTAAATTAGACTACCCGACATAGTCAATGAAACGGGGATTTAAATATCCGACGATCAGCTGAGCCGGCACAATGTGGCAGCCATTGTTATTCTAATGAAGCGGGGGATTTGTAAATCCCCGTTTCATTGACTATGCCCGGTAGTCTAATTTACACGCCTCTGTCGGCAGAGGCACGTAGTCTAGCCATACCCTGTCTGGGTGTGTCTCAGGGTGCCGGCTCTCTAGCGTGGCACAGAGCTTGCACACTTGCCGGTCTCTAGCCTCACTGCAGCAGTGTGTGGGTCTGGGGCAGTGGGATTCACCTAGCTGGGAAGCACTGGATGGCACTGTGACGTAGTGGGGGTACTTGCTGGGCTGTGGTGACCCCTGCTGTCTGGAGCAAGACCCAGCAGGGAAAATCTCGCTAGGCAGAGATAAGGCCAAACTTGTCGAACCAGTGGCCAGACACCCCCCATGGAGAGGAACAAAGGAAGGTGAATGCTGCCCTGGACTGGGGGGCAGGGCTGCAAGGGAATTTAGTTGTTACTGTGGGAGAGCATGGAGGAGACAGCCTAGGGAGAGGAGCTGGAGTTTAGGGGCCCAGTCTCCCCCAACTCAAGGGGGCCTGAGGCATCCTAGCCCAGTTCTGTGACCAGACTACATCTGTGCTATGCTGTATCCTGGAGAGGCAATAAACTTCCTCTATTCCACTGGCTGGTGCAGTCTGTTTGTGCCATCTCGGGGTGCAGGAGACGGGGAACCCCCAACACGCCGTCACACTGGTGTCAGAAGTGGGATGCACTGCACCCCGTGGATGAAGCTTCCAGCGGTGAGCGACAAGGCGCTGTAGAAGCAAGAGCCCTGGAGCCAGGCGTGCTGGAGACAGAGCGAAGCGGTTCCTGGGAATCGTGGGGCGCTGCAGCACTAGACTGGTGAGTCTGCACCGAGGGGCCCAGCGGGCAGATGGCCTACGCCCGACTCTTGAAGGCAGAGCTGGTGGGGCTGTGCAGAGAGAGGGGCTTGCCGGTGCGGAAAGCAACCAAGGCCCAGCTGATTACCCAGCTGGAAGAGAATGACCAGCCACGGGGCCAGGATCTTGTCCCCAGGGGAAGCAGCCAGACCCCCCCTGAGAGTGTGTCAGGCTCAGAGAGGGGGAGGAGCGCTGGAACCCACCGGAGAGATGAGACAGCGTCTCCCGGGAGGCCTGCAAGCCGTAGCCCATCTAGGGCAGGGGCCAGCCCAGCGGAGCTGCGGCGGCTGGAGATCCAGCTGCGGATGAAGGAATTGGAAGTACAGGACAGAGAGAAGGAACGCCAGGACCGAGAGAAGGACCGCCAGGACCGAGAGAGGGAGCGCCAGGACCGAGAGAGGCAGCGACAGCATGAGCTGGCCATGGCAGAGCAGAGAACCTGCGGGGCCCCGGCTGCGCCAAGAGTGGATGGGCCCCAGAGTCCCGGGGATGCCAGGCGCTTGGAGAGGCTCACAGTGGCCCAATTGAAGGACGTGGGTGACATAGACGGGTTCCTCAGCTCCTTTGAGAGGGCCTGTGGGCTGCAACAGGTCCCCCCAGCTGACTGGCTGCAGGAGCTCGTCCCCGCACTGAACCAGGAGGCGGCCGGAGTGCTCAGTCAGCTGGAGGACCTACAGCCAGGGGATTACAACCGAGTCAAGGAGGCCCTGCTGCACAAGTTCGGGCTGACCCCCGAGATGTACAGGAAGAAGTTCCGGGGGGTACAGAAAGGGCCACGGGAGACCTATGTGGACCTGGCCTCCCGCCTGGCGCAATACTGCCGCAAGTGGGTCTCGGGAGTCGGAGCCCAGACCGCAGAGAAGCTGCTCAAGCTGGTCATGATGGAGCAGTTCTATGAAGCGTGCCCACCCAAACTGAGGCTGTGGCTCAAGGACCGGAGACCAGAGAACCCCCAGGAGGCCGGGAGACTGGCGGATGAGTTCACGGAGAGCCGGTCCGGGGGTGAACGGGAGTCCCGGAGAGAAAGAGAATCGCGCAGAGACCGGTTCTCGGCGGAGCAACGGAGAGAGACACCTCCGAGGCGAGCCCCAGGGACCAGGACCAGTCGTCGATACCCCAGAAAACCAGCCAGGGCCCGGGCAGAGCCGACCCGAATGGGCCCACAGAACCTAACTTGCCATCGCTGTGGGCAACGAGGCCACAAGAGGGCTCAATGCACCAGGCGCAAGAACAGGTCCCATGACCTGGGACGTTCCAGGGTTAACTGGCTGGGGCGGGAGGAAGGGCAGGCTGCCCCAGTGGCAGGGGCTGGCCAGCAAACCTCAGCTCAGAGAGAGGGGAAGGATGCTCAGTGCACCTCCCCTGGGAGGTCCGACCCTCGGGAGACAGATTTATCCGTGCACCGGGTGGGGGCGGGGCGGCCCCTACGGAGGGACTGCCTCGTACCCCTGGAGGTGGATGGTAGGAAGGTGACGGGTTTCTGGGACACGGGGGCGGAGGTGACGCTGGCCCGGCCCGACATAGTGGCCCCAGACCGTATGCTACCCGACACTCAGCTGACACTGAGGGGCATAGGCGGCACCCCCTTTGAGGTACCTGTAGCCAGGGTGCATCTGAAATGGGAGGCCAAGGAGGGCCCCAAGGAAGTGGGGGTGCACCCGCACTTGCCCACCGACGTGCTAATGGGGAGTGACCTAGAGGAGTGGCCAGACGGACCCCACAGGACGCTGGTCACCACCCGTAGCCAGAGCAAGCGAGGGGCTTGCGGCCCGGAACTCGAGGAGGTTCCCCAACAGGGGGCCCAGGGCCCCGTCCCAGCGGACCTAGAGTTGGACCTAGGCAGTGGGGGGAACCACGGCCCTGTCCCAGCCCCAGCCGCTGAATTCCAGGCGGAGGTGCGAGCGGATCCCTCCCTGCAGGCCCTGAGGGACCGGGCTGACCTGGGTGCCGCTCAACCCCTAGGAGGAGATTGCCAGGAGAAGTTCCGGTGGGAGAGGGGATTTCTGTACCGGGAATGGCTTTCCCCCGGGACGGTAGGCAAGTGGGGGCTCCAGCGGCAG
This sequence comes from Pelodiscus sinensis, assembly GCF_052426305.1. Lineage (NCBI taxonomy): Eukaryota > Metazoa > Chordata > Testudines > Trionychidae > Pelodiscus > Pelodiscus sinensis. The sequence continues at coordinate 2,886,593 of NC_143055.1, read as the reverse complement.
CTGGTGGTTCCCCAAAGGTATCGCCGCAAGCTGCTACACCTGGCCCATGACATCCCGTTCTCGGGACACCAGGGGATCCGGCGCACGCGGCTGAGGCTGCTCCAAAACTTCTATTGGCCGGGGATGTTTGCAGCTGTCCAGCGGTACTGCCGGTCCTGCGACTCCTGCCAACGAGTGGGGAAGGCCCAAGACAGGAAGAAAGCTGCATTGAGACCCCTGCCCATCATAGAGGAGCCTTTCCAGAAGGTGGCGATGGATATTGTGGGGCCCTTCAACAGAGCGACCCGGACAGGGAAGAAATACATCCTGGTGGTGGTGGACTTTGCCACCCGCTACCCCGAGGCCGTGGCCCTGCCCTCCATCGAGGCAGACACGGTGGCAGACGCACTGCTGACCATTTTCAGCAGGGTGGGGTTTCCCCAGGAGGTTCTCACGGACCAGGGATCCAACTTCATGTCGGCCCTGCTCCAGTGCTTGTGGGAGAAGAGTGGGGTGCAACACACCTGGGCCTCGGCGTATCACCCCCAGACCAACGGGTTGGTGGAGAGGTTCAATGGGACTCTGAAGCAGATGCTACGGACCTTTATGCACAAACACCCGCAGGACAGGGACAAGTACCTACCCCACCTGCTGTTTGCGTACAGGGAAGTGCCCCAGGAGTCCACGGGGTTCTCGCCGTTCGAGCTGTTATATGGGAGGCGAGTGAGGGGCCCCCTGGACTTATTGAAAGACGAGTGGGAGGGGAAGGTCTCCCCGGAGGGTGAGCCGGTCGTGGAATACGTCCTGACATTCCGGGAAAGACTTGCCGAGCTCATGGGCCTGGCCAGAGAGAACCTGAGCAGGGCCCAGAGGAAGCAGAAGGTCTGGTACGACCGCAATGCACGGGCCCGCGCCTACGCTACCGGGGACCAGGTGATGGTCCTGATCCCCGTGCGGAAGAACAAGCTGCAAGCCGCCTGGGACGGCCCCTTCAAGGTGGTTAAGCAGCTGAACAAGGTGAACTACGTGGTGGAGCTGACGGGCCGGACGCGCGGCCAGCGGGTATATCATGTTAACATGATGAAGCCGTACTGGGACAGGGAGAACTTGGTGCTGGCCGTGTGTAAGCCCTGGGAGGAGCAGGGGGAGGATCCCCTGGTGGGCCTGTTCCCTGGGACCGGAGAGGACTCTTCGCTGGAGTCAATTTCCCTCTCGGACCAGCTCACCCCGGCCCAGCAGGCCGAGATCCGGGAGGTGCTGCGCTCCCACCAGCAGCTGTTCTCCAACAAGCCGGGTCTCACCAACCTGGCTGTCCACCGGGTGCAGACGGGCACTCACCCCCCGGTGCGCTGCTCCCCATTCAGAGTCACAGGGAAAACAGCCCAGGACCTGGAGAGAGAGGTCCAGGACATGTTGGCCCTGGGGGTGATCCAGCCGTCCTCCAGCCCCTGGGCCTCTCCCGTGGTGCTGGTTCCCAAGAAGGACGGGTCGATCCGGTTCTGCGTGGACTACCGGAAGCTCAACGCCATCACGGTGTCCGACGCCTACCCGATGCCAAGGCCCGACGAGCTCCTGGACAAGCTGGGGGGAGCTCGCTATCTCACCACCCTGGACCTCACCAAGGGCTACTGGCAGGTGCCGCTAGACCAGGAGGCCAGACTGAAATCGGCTTTCATCACGCCGCTGGGGCTCTATGAGTTCCTGGTCCTACCCTTTGGCCTCAAAGGGGCGCCGGCCACCTTCCAGCGCCTGGTGGACCAGCTGCTGAGGGGAATGGAGAACTGTGCCCTAGCGTACATCGATGACATCTGCGTCTTCAGCCAGTCCTGGGAGGACCACGTGGCCCAGGTCAGCCAGGTACTGGATCGGCTGAGGGAGGCTGGGCTGACCGTAAAGGCTGGGAAGTGCAAGGTTGGAATGGCCGAAGTGTCCTACCTGGGCCATAAGGTGGGGAGCGGCTGCTTGAAGCCAGAGCCGGCCAAAGTGGAGGCCATCCGGGACTGGCCTGTGCCCCAGACCAAGAAGCAGGTCCAGGCTTTCATTGGGATGGCGGGGTACTACCGGAGGTTTGTGCCCAACTTCAGCTCCATCGCTGCCCCGATCACAGAGCTGTGCAGGAAGGGGAGGCCCGACAGGGTGGTCTGGACGGAGCAGTGCCAGAGGGCTCTCTGTGCCCTGAAGGGAGCCCTGGCCAAGGCCCCAGTGTTGGTAAACCCAGACTTCGACAAGCCCTTTATCGTGTTTACGGACGCCTCGGACACTGGGCTGGGGGCGGTGCTGATGCAGGCGGACGAGAAAGGGGAACGTCACCCCATCGTGTACCTGAGCAGGAAGCTGCTGCCCCGGGAGCGGAGCTACGCGACCGTAGAGAGGGAATGCCTGGCCATGGTGTGGGCCCTGCAAAAGCTGCAGCCGTACCTGTTTGGCCGGCGTTTCACGGTGTTCACCGACCACTGCCCCCTGACCTGGCTGCACCAGATGAAAGGGACGAACGCCAAGCTGCTGCGGTGGAGCCTGCTCCTGCAGGACTACGACATGGAAGTGATCCACGTCAAGGGGAGCGCCAACATCATCGCCGACGCGCTGTCCCGTAGCGAGGGGCCCGAACTTCCCCAGGTCACGAGCGGAGTGACCCTGCTCAGTTCGCTCTCGGAGGGGGGAGAACTGTGACGTAGTGGGGGTACTTGCTGGGCTGTGGTGACCCCTGCTGTCTGGAGCAAGACCCAGCAGGGAAAATCTCGCTAGGCAGAGATAAGGCCAAACTTGTCGAACCAGTGGCCAGACACCCCCCATGGAGAGGAACAAAGGAAGGTGAATGCTGCCCTGGACTGGGGGGCAGGGCTGCAAGGGAATTTAGTTGTTACTGTGGGAGAGCATGGAGGAGACAGCCTAGGGAGAGGAGCTGGAGTTTAGGGGCCCAGTCTCCCCCCAACTCAAGGGGGCCTGAGGCATCCTAGCCCAGTTCTGTGACCAGACTACATCTGTGCTATGCTGTATCCTGGAGAGGCAATAAACTTCCTCTATTCCACTGGCTGGTGCAGTCTGTTTGTGCCATCTCGGGGTGCAGGAGACGGGGAACCCCCAACACGCCGTCACAGGCACCCACCTGCGTGGCTACCCCTCTGTTTAAACCTGCAACCTCTCTCCTCTCGCTCAGTGAAAAACCTCCTGGCTGCGCGCTCTAGCAGAAAAGGGAGCCCAGAGGCACGCTGATCGGTATAATATTGGCCACCATTTGTATTAATTAACCTCCCGACCGCTGCTTTAATTTGAGCTGTGTGGCCCCTTGGGAAAGAATGTGCCACATTCCAGCGGGTTCATTCAGACCTCTCTGCAGCTGCGGCCGGCGCGGCGGGCAGGCCCGAAAGGAAAAGGCGGCCCCGCCCCCGCGCCTGTGTGTGGGTCAGGCCCTTCGTAAGCCGCGGCGGCAGCAGGCTCGGGTTTGGGGAGGCTGACTCCCTAATAGGATTAGCAGGGTGCTGCAGAGGTCTCGGCCGCATTGCAGGAGTGAAGTTTGGCAGCTCGCCGGCAGAGGTCCCAGGCAGGTCAACTGCTCAGCTCCCTTGTTTCCATAGGCTGAGCTCCAGGCATTAATGACTGCCAGGGGGCAAGCCGGGTGACAGGGGGCGAAGGGAAAGGACAGGGAGTTAGATTACAAAAGGTCAGGGTGCTTTCAGAGAAAGCTGGGACTCCCCTGCCATCCCCATGTAGTCCCAGACGGGCTGGGGGCCCCAATCAACCCCCAACTCAAAGACCCACTTTATTATTAATTATTAATTATCCTATGAGAGAAGACTGAAAGAATTGGGCTTGATTAGTTTGGAAAGGAGAAGACTGAGAGGGGACATGAGAGCAGCTATTAAGTACCTAAAAGGGTGTCACGAGGAGGCGGGAGAAAATTGTTCCCCTTGGCCTCTGAGGATAGGACAAGAAGCAATGGGCTTAAACTGCACCAAGGGAGGTTTAGGTTGGACATTGGGGAAAAACTTCCTGCCTGCCAAGGTGGTTAAACACTGGAATAAATCGCCCAGGGAGGTTGTGGAATCTCCATCACTGGAGATAGTTAAGAGAGGGTGGGACAGACACCTGTCAGGGAAGATCTAGACCAGTATATGCTAGAGGTCTATAAAATCATGAGTGGTGTGGAGAGGGCTGATAAAGAAAAGTTATTTATTAGTTCCCTAAATAGAAGAACTAGAGGACACCAAATGAAATTAATGGGTAGCAGGTTTAAAACGAATAAAAGAAAGTTCTTCACACAGCATGTAGTCAACCTGTGGAACTCCTTGCCGGAGGAGGCTGTGAAGGCTAGGACTATAACAGAGTTTAAAGAGAAGCTAGATAATTTCATGGAGGTTAGGTCCATAAAAGGCTATTAGCCAGGGGATAAAATGGTGTCCTTGACCTCTGTTTGTCAGAGGCTGGAGAGGGATGGCAGGAGACAAATCGCTTGATCATTGTCTTCAGTCCACCCCCTCTGGGGCACCTGGTGCTGGCCACTGTCGGCAGACAGGATACTGGGCTAGATGGACCTTTGGTCTGACCCAGTTCGGCCGTTCTTATGATTAGTGGTTCTTAACCTGGGGTGCACGCCCCCCCCCCCGGGGGTGCGAGACGCCCTTTCTGGGGGTGTGAGACATGCCAGATTTTGATGATATAGCTTAGGTTTAAAGAACTGACCTACTTCAACGATTTTTAATAAGGGGCGCGAGACCATATTTTGAGAACAAAGCAGGTGCAGGCTGCAGTACGGTTAGGAACTGCTGGTCTAGACGGTGCTGTGTCCTGCCGTGGGGGCAGGGGACTGGACCCGATGCCCTCTCGAGGTCCCTTCCAGTTCTAGGGTTCCAGGATTCTATAATTCTCTCCACGCCCACGGACAATGGGGTCAAAGCGCCTGCTTGGGCTCTCTCCTCGCTTTTGGCTCTTGTGCGGGAAGGATCTGGGTTTGAGGAACTCAAGTCACGCTAGGAATGCGCATTCCCGGGTGCCAGCGAACTCGGCGTATGCCGGGCCCAGCGTGGCAAGCAGGGTCCCTCCTGTCTTCCCCACCCCTGCGCGGAACAAATTCTGAATGTGCGGCAGATCACCTTCCCACGGCGCGCGTAACAAAATGCACGTGGGGGGGTAGGTCCCAGGATTTTGAGTGTGGGAGGGGGCTCAGGGCTGGGGCGCAGGAGCGTGAGGCCAGGGCACTTGTGTTCTCACCTGCACGATAGCCTTAGTCCCCACCACTTCCAGGATCTGCCCGCTCCGCGTGGTGCCGTTGGGAAGGGTGAAATTGACGATCTCGGCGTACTGGGCGAACTGTGCAGAGAGAAGCAAGGTCGGGGTTAGTGTCCGTGAAGCAACCCTCCCCCCGCACACACCCCCAGCCCCCCACAAGCTCCCCGCCTCGGTACAACCGACCAGCTCCACCCCGAGCTCATGGGAATGGCTGGGGAGAGCCTGGGCTGGCTTGTAACCCGCCGGGTTGGTGCCTAAACCCCCCAGCCAGCGGAACAGTGAGGAACACATCCGGGTATTCCTATGGCAGCAGGAGCGCGGCCCGACTGCTCACTGCCCCATAGCCTGGCCCTAGCTCTGCCCCACCCCCCGCACCTACAAGGGATGTAAAATCCCATTTCATCAGTTAACGGGTTAGACGTGACATTTCACTGGGCCCTGGCCCCTTGTGCAACCTGCCCCCCTCCGGTACCCCCAGACCCCGTCCTCTCTCAGCTGGCTGAGTCCTCTTCTCCGGGCTGCCTGGGGGCGGCTTTGGGAGCCCAGGAGACAGCGGGCGCTTTGGCGGGTCGATCCCTTCTCGGCCGACGAGCGCTGCGATTGGCACCAGGCACAGAACTCTGGTCCCAGAGAGCCAGCCCATCAGGCCCCCGTCACCAAACCAGCGCCTGGTGTGTGGGGACGCAAGGCCAGGCCGTCCGTGTCCAGGCAGAATCGGCCCTGCCCGGGCAAGACGAGGACACCCGTGTCCACTAGAGGTCACTTTGCCAAACCAAGCAGCCGCGTTTCCCCCTGGCTCCGAACACGCTGCTGGGGGCTGGCTGCAGCCCACAGACCAGTCAGTTTGCACAAAGGTCTAGGCCCACGGGTGCCAAAGGGGAGATGTCACGCCAGATTTCCACGCAGATTTTCACGGCAGAATTTTCACTGGGGGATCTGGCCGTGGGGAGGTGCAGGGGTTTCAAGTACTGGGTATCCCGGCTGTATGGAAAGGCAAGGGGGGTGCGGCGCGCTCTGGGCAAGCTGAGGGCTGACTGCCCTAGCCCCGCCCCTTCTGCCTGAAGCCCCGCCCTCCTGCCTGAAGCCACACCCCTTCTAGGGGCACAGAGCCATGTCCACCCTCCAGCAATTTCAAGGGCCCAGGGCTCCAGCTGGCCCACGGGAATCCCCGGCCTCTCCTTGCCCCGCCGGGCAGCCCAAACTGCACAGGACTTGGGGGGTCTGTGCCACACACCAGGGTTATTTTCCAGCCAGCCAGGGTCGCGCTAAGCGGGGAGGGGGCCGGGCGGGAGGGCTCCCTTGCTCGCTGCCCTCCCCAACCGGGGCTTAACGACCACCCTGGCAGTGGGGCCAGGACAGGCCCCCTCCCTCCCCTTGACGAGTGTCAGCTGCCAGCCAGGGCCCATGGAGACCCCTCCTCCCCCACTGCCCCCCTTACCACACTGGGGGGCAGGGCTCTGCCCAGGGGGACAGGACCCTGCAGGGCTCCCCCTTGTGGTGCCCTTCATCCGTCCGCCCCAAATGGGCCCCCTGCCCCTCCCAGCTGCCTCCCCAAGCCTAAGGTATTTGGGCACCTCCTCGCTCTGGTGGGCGTTAGGCACCTAAATCCCTCGGAGGAGCCGGGTCTGAGACACACCCCGGCCCCTCTCTGGTGCCCTCACCAGGCGTGAGGGAACCACTGGCCAGGCCCGGCCCTCGGTGTCCTGCTCCCCTCCCCCCTCACTGCACCGGGGCGGGGGCAGTTCAGCCATTCGGGAGCCCTGGGCATGGCATGGGGACCCAGAGTCCCTGCTGCCCGGCCAGCGCTCGCCCCGCAGCTTGGGGGAGCGCCCCAGGCCCAGGGTGCGACCGACAGGCTCCGCTGGGGCCGGCGGGGGGCAGCACTGGGGGATTCCTGGCCCAGGCTCTGCCCCCTCGGGCGGGTGAAGCTGCGGCATCGGGTGTCCTCAGGCCGTGTTCCATCTTCCCCTTGCGCTCCGAATTCGTGGGGCCCTAGCGACAGGCCTGTCACGCCTCGGCCTTAATCCGCCTCCCATCTGTGGGTACCCCCTCGTCCTTCTTCTCTCTGCCCCCTGAGCCCTGGGCTGGGGGTTCCAGTCATCCCAAGGAGGGGCCAGTCCAGGGCCGGAGTGGGGAGATGCCCCCTGGGGAACTCAAATATCTCTGCCCCTCCCCCCCGGACTCGTGTCCCAAGGCACCACTGAGGAGGGCCCAGGTGGGGAAAGCGGGAGCACTCCTGGGAGAGGCGGGGGCCAGGTCTGTGGGGGGAGAGGGCGGGGGCGGGGAGCTGGGGGGAGAGCCCAGGGCCGGGGAACGCGTTTCCGTTACCTTCACGTTGTCCAGCACCACCAGCGGCCCGTTGACCCCGCACACCGTCTTGTAGGCTGCGGAGCGAAGAGCGCGGCGTTAGAAACGGGCTGCGAAGACGGCGGGCGCCCGACAGACGGGGCAGGTCCCAGGGACTCGTGGCAGCAGCCGCCGCTCCGCAGAAAGCAGCAAACCCTCGGAACCGCCAGTCGACTGAACCTGGGGCCATTGCTCCGGCCTCCTGCCTCTGACCATCGCCAGCCCCACACGCTGGACCCCACAGCCGGCTGAGTGGGATAATCCGCCCCCTAGTCAGGTCTCCTCCTACCTCCTAGGAGTAGCGTTTACACTGTGGAAGTGCCTACCTGCCCCCGTCGTGGACTGGGACTGTACTGCGCTAGGAGCTGTACAAACAGAACAAAAAGACCGTCTCTGCCCACAGGGGCCTGCTATTGTAAAGTAGAGACTAGTGAAATATCCTCAATACAAGGGTTTCCGTCCCTTCCAAAATGAGTGTTAGTGTAAATAATTCTGGCTAGTCCTGTTTTCCACTTAAGCGTCTATGCCCTTAGCTGCACCCAGCAGCAATGAGTTCCACAGGTGATTCACACACCATGGGGAAAAGCTATTTCCTTTCAGCTATTTTGAATTTGCCACCTTTCAAGTTCACTGAACGCCTCCTGGTTCTTGAGATACGATGGAGCGGGGCGGAGAAATACCGGCCGGCGGGCTGGATCTGGTCCGCCAGGGTTAGATCCTGGTGGGCCACCCCCATATTGACCTGCACGACCACAGAGACAGTGATCAAGCCCCTGTGGGCCACGGACTGCTGGGAGCGGCAGGAGGAGGTGTCCTAATCCGCGCCACTTTCTGCTGCTCCCATTGGCAGTCCCGGTCCCTGCGGCCGTGCAGGTAAATACGGTCGCTGCAGCCTTCTGCCACCGTGTTATTGCCCACCCATCAGTTACGAGAATGAAGGTCCTCGCTCTCTCTTCTCTAGGCTGTTCGTTCTTTTATCGATTTTTACCAGGGCAGTTCATATTCCTCTACTTCATAAAATGATTCATCCCATGGCTCTTGGTAGCCCTGTGGCTCTGCTGTCCTGTCCCTGCACCTAATCCCTGCTGGGGAAGGGTGGAGAAGGGTAGGGGGCTGGCTTTCAGCACCCCTAGTGCACTGAGGGTGTGTCTACACTGCACCCGTAGCTGGCAATAAGCTACGCAATCTGAGCAACGCACATTGCATAGCGTATTTGGAGTGTATTTCGAAACAGAGCACTATTCCGAAACATCCCTTACTCCTCGTGGATCGAGGTTTACAGGCACGTCGGAATAGCGCCGTTGCTTTCGAAAGAACGGGCTTGTTTAAAAGATGCGGAATAGCTATTTCCGGATACCGAAATACCGGACTATTTTTGAGATGTGATCAACCATATGGCACTCCGTGTAGACCAGTTTCTCAACTTTTTTTAAATAAAGTACCCCTTTTTCAAAAAAGAATTGTAATACCTACAATTTTCAGACACACACATTTTTTTTCTACCATTGCAACACATTTGTTGAAACAACGTAATCGTAGCCGGGCCAGCAATGAAATTTGTGGGTGTAAAAAGTACAAAAATAATAAAATGCTGTAAAACTTCAAACAAAAATTCAGTTTTCTCCAAATTTCAGTTGTGTTTGTGTATCCCTCCCCCACCCCATCCTAAGGGCACTGAGAAACACTGGTCTAGGCCACTGACGTATGTTGTGACAAGCGCAGTATAACGTTTTCCATATCGTTCTTCGCCCCTTTTCTGTGTAGTTTAGCAATTGGCTGGCTTTTCCGCCCCCAAGCGCCCTTTGACTAGAGGCCTGTGTGGCGTTGTCTAGTAGACGGTGTTTGCAAAAATGGACTTTTGGTCCTGCCGAAAATTCTAACATTTCGACACGAGTTTTCATCCCAAACTGGAACAACAGTCAGACTATCAAAGAAAGGAGAGAGCAGAAGACACTGATCCAAAATGTTTCAAATCAGAAATGCTGCATCGAAAAGTGTCAACATTTCCGCGACTGCCTGTGAACTGTCTCGGACACAGCCAGGCGTTGGTCACTGGGTCGCAGAACCGGCCAAGGGGGGGGCTCCTGTGATCAGGGCAGCTGGGATCCTGGTGGGGAGAGAGTTTAGCTCTGCAAGGGCCAAAGATGAGCCAGCATCTTCACTGTAGCTAGGAGGCTGTTGGTCTCCTCCCTGGACCAGGAAGGAGAGGGCATATGCCCCCACAAATATGTTTGGTGGTGCCCTCGCCACCTTGAGATGTCATTGAAGTTCATGTAGGAGGGGGGCTGCTCTGGTACTTAACGTGTAACCCCATGGCTGTTTTTTTGGATAAATCCGAAAGCCTGGATCGGGTTCTAGCTCTGGAATTATATTTCTGCAGCCCACGGAGATGTCCCAAAAGCGGCCTCCCTCCCACTGTGAAAAGGCTGGTGGGTACGAAAGAGAGCGAGAGCCAGCAAACTGCGCTCTTTTGGATGGAATCGGAGCTGGTCAGCTGTGTGTCATAGGCTCTGCACTGCCCGCGGCGATTCTCCCGTAGCTCAAACATGCAGGGGGCCATGCGTGTGGGGCAGGGAGATCTACCCCCGTTAGCACCATGCCGATTCAGATGACAGCGGCGTGCAGTTCGGTGGTGACACTGCCAGGTGCACGGGGACTTGTTACAGCAGGGGAGAGGGCGTGCAAGCGAGCCCCAGAGAGCTGGTGCGGCCCAGCCCTGCAGGGTGCGCCCGTGCCTGGCTCCACCAGCCATTCCTCCGGCGGCCAGAGCCGCGCTTGCGCGGGGCTCGTCCGGAACGCGCCCTCCCTCCCTGCCCCCTGCCCGCGCCTCGCCGCCTCGGATCCATTAGTCCTGACATGTCGAGCCACCATTTCTGTAAAGGTCACAACCTGCCCAGTGGGCCTGCGCTGGCCTCAGTGTGTTTGCACATCTGCGAGCGCCGGGCCCAGCGAGGGGCGGGGGGAGCTGGAGGGGGGTGGAATCCTCCACTTTGCGCTTTGCCAGATTTCAGACCCTGCCCCCCCGAAAGGGGGGGTGTCTCCTCCCACCCCGGCCCGACCAGCCCCCGCGGCAACCACAAGCCAGGCGCTGACGCGGCCGGAGGGGAGGCCCCGCTACGAAGGCGAAACGTCCGTCGGCCTCTCCCCCCCACGCCGGCGGGGCTGCTGCCAGTGCAATTAACGAGGGTGCACGTCCGGCCCCGCCCACAGCCCGCTGCACGCCAGGGCTGGGTGACTTCATCCGCCGTGGCCGTGGTGCGACACGCTCGCTCGCTTTAACACCCCCCCTCACTCCTCACACACACACTGCTCCCTGGGCGCGCTGCAGTCAGATCCGCCGGCGCGTTGGCGGCACGTTCCTCCTGCTGGCGCTCACTCGGCGGAAGGAAGGAGGTGGCCTTGTGCACCACCAGGGGGATTGTGCACCCAGCCGCCCCCAGGCATCCCGATGCACAGGTGGGGACAGGGAGGGGCAGCATTCGGCCTGTAGACCCGTGTTCCTGCGTTCGCATGGGCGGCCCCCCAGCTGAGATTCAGCTGATGGGCAGAGCGCCCGCAGCCAGGCTGTTTGTGTCTACCGCTGGTGCACATCCACACCTGCCGCGGTGCATGGAACAAAATTTGTTCCGCCCTTGGATGGAAAATCTCAGAGGAACATTGAAGACCCTTGATACCTGGTGGTGACCTGGGAGACGGCACGCCCCAGCTGGCCTGTCAGATGCCAGGGGGCAGCGTGTGGCCCTGGCGTTCGAAAAGCAAACGTTATTTGTGGGATCGGGCCGTCTGGAGCCCGAGTCATTGCTCACCGGTCTGCCACGCTCGGTGCTGTACAAAAGGAGGGTGCCGGCACCAAGAGGTCGCAGGCTAAATCTAGCACAAGGGGCAAGAGACAGATGCAGACAGAGGGAGGACGCTGCCTGGACACTGAGTCTACGGGTCAGCAGCTAGGCAGAGGTCGAGGTAGGCTGCAGGGCCGGCAGCTAGAAAAACCCTCGTTCCACTTGTCAGTGAAACACGCGTGATTGGGCTTCACTGCAACTCGCGCTCCCGATCCCACAGGGCAGACCCACAGTTTACCCTGAATGCAGCCTGGAGCCCGAGTGGGCATCTAAAAAGAGCTGGACCCTAGCACCGCAGCTGGACTCCGGGCTCAGATTTTGCCCATGGGGGGTTCATAGAGAAGCTGTCAGGAGACCCGTGGCTGGCAGCAAGGCCTTTGCCCTCGGTTTGTTTCGCAGGGTTTATAGCCGCGGCCCAGCCCGGGGAATTTCGGCTTCTCCTGGACCCAGCCCTGCGGCTGCCGCTCGGAAATCACACACCTCTCCAGGCCTGGGCTGGAGATGGCCCCAGAGTGTCACCCCCGAGACCTGGGACCGTTCAGGTCGCCATCCTGTCTTTGCAACTGGCTCCCACTGCAACGGACCAGGGCAAACGGACCAGACTGCTTCTGGCTTGCCCCCCCGCCACCCACCCCCATAAAACCAGGGGCATTTCGGGCAGCCATGTTGGGCTTCCCAAACATTTTCTGTGTCTCTCATTGCTGATTTGCAGCCCCCATGAGTGACCTTGCCATTAAGATCCTGCTGTGCCTCAGTTTCCCCATCGGCAAAAGGGAGCCTTCCTTTCACCCATCTTGCCCGCTCAGGCTGCCCGAGTGTCAGGGCCAGGACTGTGGCCAGCTATGTACCATACCTATCCTATCGGAGCCTCCAGGTGGGAGGAATGTCCCCCGGGAGAGGCGCTCTCCGTTCCTCTCTCTGGCCGCCCTCGCTGCCTGGTGCAAGTCGGTAGCAACTCTTCTGAAGCCAGGCACATCACAGCCGGGCGTAATGCCGGTGTGAGTGGCATGTCAGACCTCATGGTACTTTCTAGCCCAGCCCTGAGCAGGAAGCAAGGGAAAGCGGATGAAAAACATCCCGTCCTCAAGTGATCTACCCCATGTCCCACTGGGCTCTCCTTCTGCGCCTTCAATGCAGGGGTCCCTTGTGCATGGCCAGAGACACTCTGTGCCCTTCTCAGCTTACAAGGGTTCCTTGAATCTTACAACCCCTCCCTGCACAAACACACCCACACATCCCCTTTGGTTGCAGCACGAATCCTGACGTTGTTGGGCCAAACCAACATCCAGCATGAAGGAATATTGGCCGTGGCACTCGGCTGGACATCTGCTTCCTTCTGCTGGCCCACACCCGCTCCATGGCCCCCGTGCTCCACCATCTCCGTCCCTCCTTTCCCATCCTGTTTGGGCTCCTCTGGCAGTATAGGAAAAGGGCAGGGTGCCTTTAAACAGGCCTCAGTTGGAGTCTTATGTCCAGTTCTGGGCGCCGCATTTCAAGAAAGATGTGGAGAAATTGCAGAAGGTCCAGAGAAGAGCAACACAAATGATGAAAGGTCTAGAGAATGTGACCTATGAGGGAAGGCTGAAGGAATTGGGCTTGTTTAGTTTGGAAAGGAGAAGACTGAGAGGGGACATGAGAGCAGCTTTTAAATACCTAAAAGGGCATCACAAGGAGGAGGGAGAAAAATTGTTCCCTTTGCCCTTTGGGACAGGGCAAAAAGCAAGGGGCTTAAACTGCAGCAAGGGAGGTTTAGGTTGGACATTAGGAAAAACTTCCTGCCTGGCAGGGTGGTTAAACACTGGGATAAATTGCCTAGAGGGGTTGTGGAATCTCCATCACTGGGGATATTTCAGAGCAGGTTGGACACACCTGTCCGGGATGGTCTAGACGGTGCTTGGTCCCGCCGTGAGGGCAGGGGACTGGATTGGATGCCCTTTCAAGGTCCCTTCCAGTTGTGCCATGTGCCATGCTCGCTGGCTGGCTCTCCGGAGCTCTGGGGTTGGAGCAGGCTGGGGCCAGGGCCAGCAGCCACATTGGGAGGGGGGCCGAGACCAGCTGGCCACAGTGTGTGGGCGGAGGAGCATGGGCTCTGGTGGGCGGGTTTTCCTGGGGCAGTGTGGTGGAAATCTCCCCTCCGAGTACGGGCGTGGTTCAGTTCCACTGAGCTGGGGAGACTGACACCCCCCGTGTGAGAGACCAGGCCAGCCCATTTGTAAAGATGTTTCAGCACTGGTGCTGTTCCCCCTCCAAGCACTCTGCCACCTGGCTGACCCTGGTAGCCTCTCCGTGGGGCCCGTGGCCGGTTCTTTACCTTGCCCTCAATCGTGGAAGGCATTAGAGGCAAAGCCAGGAGCAGAAAGCACCACGTGTCCATGCAGTTTCCACAGAAGCCGACTGGAATCGTGCTCCAGATAAAAGCAGCTGCAGCTCCGAGCTTGGGGAGCACCTAGGCACTCCCTGGAGCGAGCCCTTGTGCGCGGCCAGAGACACTCTGTGCCCTTCTGAGCTTGCAGTGTCGGAGACAAGACAAAGGGATCAGCTGGTGCTGCGTCTGGGAGATGGGGACCTCTGACAAGGAGATCGAGGGACTTGACCAAGGACACACCACGAGGCGGTGGCAGAGCCTGCTCTTCTGCATACACACCTAGCATCCTAATCCAACCTTCTTGGACTCCCAGCAGCGTTCCCTGTAAGCTGAGCACTAGGAGAGATTCCGGTGCCGCCCAGCTGATTAGCAGAGCGCCCACTGCTGGCAGCGTGGGTTCCGATGGGTGGTGCCCATCTGCACACACCTCGGTGCACAAAACAAAATTTATTCTGCACACAGATGGAAAAAATGTGGAGGAACATTGACTCCCACCCTCTGCCTAGTTCTGCCATAGCCAGTAGTGTCTTTGCTGCCTCTCCACTCGCTCTGTATCGCTCCGGCCCGAACCCGAGTCCCCTTCTCGAGGGGGTGCTCAGAGTCCTTCCATTTCTACAACCCCATTACCTCGCAGTTCTGCCCAGCCACCGGCCTCCCGTACTGCAGGCTGGCGGGGCGGTGTGGGGGCCCTCCCCCCCAGGCGTTGCCCCCCCCTCGCCTTTGTCTCTTTTCTCCCCAAGTGACCATTCCTCTGATTATTTCCCTCCCCACGTTTTCCTTTGCTGCTCCGGCGGCTTCCCTTCCCCTGGGAGGTTTTGTTGGGGCCTTTTCTTCTCTCCTCGCCAGCCCTTCTTTAGAAACCACGCACAGGAGCGAGGAGGCGATGGAGCAGGCGGCCGGTGCAGGCCTTGCCGATCTCTAAAAGCGGCCCCGGCTCCGAGCCACCTGGCACACACTCGCCGCCAGGCCCCATTCTGGAGACTCACAGCCCCCCGGGCAGCGGCTGGGGGGGGCAGCTCCTTCCCACCGAGGCCTGAGGGCTTGGGGAGGGTCCGCTCCAGACAGCGGGGCTGGTGCCTGAAAGCTGCTGCTCTCTCTGTCCAAGCCTAGAGCCCATCTGAGCCTCGTGCTCCGGTTCTCACTCCTCAGCTGTGCCCCTGGCTGGCGCAGCGGCCTCCGGCCAGCTTCTCCGTGTGCCCATCCCCCCGCCTCAGGCCTTGCTTGTGTTCCCCGGCCTCTTCGGCCACGGGACCGACCTGACCCTGTCGCTGTCAAGCCCAGACGTGGCTCCCCTTCTCCCCAAGCCCCTCGGTGCCGGGTTGCAGCCCCGTTGCTGGCTCCCACGCAGCCCCTGACGCCAGATGAAGCCTTTTGGTTTTAATCATCCAAGCAACACATGGATCAAGCCCTAGCTAGAGCCCCGGGGGGGCCTGCATTCCCCCCCTACTTTGCATTCCGGCCTGCCCCCCTACGGCCCACCCGGTGCTCCAGCTGGGGAGCAGGACTGGAGCACCCACCTCCACCTGGCAAGCCAGCCAGGGGCAGGGCCCGGGAGCATGGCCAGGGCTTACCCCCCGTCCCACCTGTCCCACTCTCCCCACCTCCTATTTTTGTCCATCAACCTCAAGTCGGGACTCACCCAAGGGGGCCCTTCTGGCTACATCACTGCTAGAGCAAAGGCCTCATTTTGACAGGGGATGGAGCATGTGGGAGCCAGGGGCCAAGTGCCTAATCCAGCTACAGGACTGTCATCCGGAGATCAGGCCAATTGCGCCCGTTAGGAAACACTGCCAACCCTTCCTGTTTGGAAAGGCATCTGCTCCGTAGGAATGGCATTCCCAGCATTGACACCCCTTCAGCCAGTAACCCTGGAATATTTTAAATAAAAAGGCGGGGTAAAAATATTTAAATAAATTAAGCAAAAATAAATAACCCCCCGCCCCCAGCCAGCTAACAAATCCCAAAGGAAAATCCCAAAGAAAATCACACACACTCTCCATCCCGGGATGGCCCTGATAAGACCGAAGAGCCAGAATTTCCACGAAGTCTGCGACTCCTATGGATTTTGTGCAAGACGCTCAGAACGGGGATGAAGATCGGGATAAAATCCTTAGACAGGCCTGTGTCCTGAGAGGGATGGGAAAGAGGAACAGGTTAAAGGATCGGTCCCGAGAGGTGTTCCAGGTGTATGTGCTGTTTGGAAGAAAGCACAGAGAGAGGCAAACAGCGGACGCAGGAGGGTGGGAAAGGACAGGATAACAAGCTACGTGCGCAGAGGCAGGCCAGTGTGGCTTAGGGTGTCTCCTAGCCGCTGTGAGGATGTCGGTAGCCAGCACTGTGACGTAGTGGGGGTACCTGGCTGGTTTCTATGCTGCTGGCTCTGGGGGAACCCCCACTGGCTGCCCTGGGTACCACGACCCAGCAAAACAGGATGAGTCACTATGCAAACCAGTGGCCAGACACCCCCCATGGAGAGGAACAAAGGAAGGTGGAATGCTGCCTTGGCTGGGGGGCAGGGCTGGAAGTTAGTGAGTTGGTTGGTGGCTGTCTGTGAGGATGGATGAGACAGCCTAGGGAGAGGAGCTGGAGTTTAGGGGCCCAGTCTCCCCCATCTCAAGGGGGCCTGAGGCCTCCTAGCCCAGTTCCTGTAACCAGATTACATCTGTGCTGCGCTGTGCTGGAGGAGCAATAAACCACCCTCAATTCCACTGGCTGGTACAGTCTGTTTGTGCCATTTCGGGGTGCAGGAGACGGGGAACCCCCAACGTGCCGTCACACTGGTGTCAGAAGTGGGATGCACTGCACCCCGTGGATGGAGCTTCCAGCGGCAAGCGACAAGGCGCAGTAGAAGCAAGAGCCCTGGAGCCAGGCGTGCTGGAGACAGAGCGAAGCGGTTCCTGGGAATCGTGGGGCGCTGCAGCACTAGACTGGTGAGTCTGCACCGAGGGGCCCAGCGGCCAGATGGCCTACGCCCGACTCTTGAAGGCAAAGCTGGTGGGGCTGTGCAGAGAGAGGGGCTTGCCTGTGCAGAAAGCAACCAAGGCCCAGCTGATTGCCCAGCTGGAAGATAATGACCAGCCACAGGGCCAGGATCTTGTCCCCAGGGGAAGCAGCCAGACCCCCCCTGAGAGTGTGTCAGGCTCAGAGAGGGGGAGGAGCGCTGGAACCCAACGGAGAGATGAGACAGCGTCTCCCGGGAGGCCTGCAAGCCGTAGCCCATCTAGGGCAGGGGCCAGCCCAGCGGAGCTGCGGCGGCTGGAGATCCAGCTGCGGATCAGGGAATTGGAAGTAGAGGACCGAGAGAAGGACCGCCAGGACCGAGAGAGGGACCGCCAGGACCGAGAGAGGGAGCGCCAAGATCGAGAGAGGCAGCGGCAGCATGAGCTGGCCATGGCAGAGCGGAGAACCGGCGGGGCACCGGCTGCGCCAAGTGCGGATGGGCCCCAGGGTCCCAGGACTGCCAGACGCTTGGAGAGGCTCGTGGTGGCCCAACTGAAGGACATGGGTGACATAGACGGGTTCCTCAGTGCCTTTGAGAGGGCCTGTGGACTGCAACGGGTCCCCCCAGCTGACTGGCTGCAGGAGCTCGTCCCCGCACTGAACCAGGAGGCGGCCGGAGTGCTCAGTCAGCTGGAGGACCTACAGCCAGGGGATTACAACCGAGTCAAGGAGGCCCTGCTGCACAAGTTCGGGCTGACCCCCGAGATGTACAGGAAGAAGTTCCGGGGGGTACAGAAAGGGCCACGGGAGACCTATGTGGACCTGGCCTCCCGCCTGGCGCAATACTGCCGCAAGTGGGTGTCTGGAGTCGGAGCCCAGACCGCAGAGGAGCTGCTCAAGCTGGTCATGATGGAGCAGTTCTATGAAGCGTGCCCACCCAAACTGAGGCTGTGGCTCAAGGACCGGAGACCAGAGAACCCCCAGGAGGCCGGGAGACTGGCGGATGAGTTCACGGAGAGCCGGTCCGGGTGTGAACGGGAGTCCCGGAGAGAGAGGGAACCGCGCAGAGACCGGATCTCGGCTGAGCGACGGAGGGAGTCAACTACGGGGCGAGACCAAGGAACAGGTCATCTGCGCCCCAGAGAACCAGCCAGGGCCTGGACAGAGACAGCCCAAAGCCTAACTTGCCATCGCTGTGGGCAAAAAGGCCACAAGAGGGCTCAGTGCACCAGGTCCCAGGACCGGGGACTTTCCAGGGTTAACTGGCTGGGGCGGGAGGAAGGGCAGGCTGTCCCAGAGGCAGGGGCTGGCAGGCAAACCTCAGCTCAGAGAGAGGGGAAGGATGCTCAGTGCACCTCCCCTGGGAGGTCTGATTCTCAGGAGGCGGATTTCTCCGTGCACCGGGTGGGGGCAGGACGGCCCCTGCGGAGCGAGTGCCTCATACCCCTGGAGGTGGATGGTAGGAAGGTGACGGGCTTCTGGGACACGGGGGCGGAGGTGACTCTGGCCCGATCCGACATAGTGGCCCCGGAGCGGATACTACCCCACGCGCAGCTGACCCTGAAGGGCATAGACGGGTCCCCGTTTAAGGTGCCTGTAGCCCGGGTGCATCTGAAATGGGGGGCGAAGGAAGGCCTCAAGGAAGTGGGGGTGCACCCGCACTTGCCCACCGAGGTGCTGATGGGGAATGACCTAGAGGAGTGGCCCCATGAATCCCAGCGGGCTCTAGTCACTACCTGGAGCCAGAGCCAGCGGGGGGCTGACAACGTAGGTCCAGGGAAGGACTCCTGGCAGCGTCCTCAGGGTCCCATCCCAGTGGACACGGGGTCCAGCCAGGCTGGGACTCCGGACCTAGGCAAAGGTGGGGAACAGGTCCCGATCCCTGCCTCAGCAGCTGAATTCCAGGCTGAGGTGCAGGCAGACCCCTCCTTGCAGAGGCTGAGGGACCAGGCTGGCCTCCGTGCAGCTCAGCCCCGGGGGAGAGGTGGCCAGGAGAGATTCCTGCGGGAGCGTGGGCTCCTGTTCCGTGAGTGGCTCCCCCCCAGGAAGGCGAGGGCATGGGGGGTCCAGCGGCAGCTGGTCGTCCCCCGAAAGTATCGCCTCAAGCTGCTGTATTTGGCCCACGATTCCCCCATTGGGGGCCACCGGGGGATCCGGAGCACCCGGCTGAAGCTGCTCCAGCACTTCTATTGGCCGGGAATCTTTACAGCCGTGCAGCGGTACTGCCGGTCCTGTGACTCCTGCCAGAGGGGCGGGAAGGCCCAAGACAGGAGGAAAGCGGCTTGGGGGGCTCTACCCCAGATAGACCCTCTGGGCTTGCTGAGAGAGTTATGGGAGGGGAAGTCCTCCCTGGATGGAGCATCGGGGGTGGAAGCCGCCCTGGCTGTCCAGAGAAGGCTCGCTGGGCTCATGGCCCCAGCCCGAGAGACCCTGGCCAGAGATCAAGGCCAGTGGAAGGGTGGGTGTGACCCCCGAGGACAGGCCTGTGCCAGTCGCCCTGGAGCGGGGCGGCGAGTGGACAGAGGGAAGCCAATTCATGTGGGTCCTCGCCACGGCCGGCCCGAGTCAAGGGGAGCACCCATGTCCCCGGGGCGGGTTCCCACGCAGAGGACCCGAACTTCCCTAGGTCACGAGCGGAGTGACCCTGCTCAGTTCGCTCTCGGAGGGGGGAGAACTGTGACGTAGTGGGGGTACCTGGCTGGTTTCTATGCTGCTGGCTCTGGGGGAACCCCCACTGGCTGCCCTGGGTACCACGACCCAGCAAAACAGGATGAGTCACTATGCAAACCAGTGGCCAGACACCCCCCATGGAGAGGAACAAAGGAAGGTGGAATGCTGCCTTGGCTGGGGGGCAGGGCTGGAAGTTAGTGAGTTGGTTGGTGGCTGTCTGTGAGGATGGATGAGACAGCCTAGGGAGAGGAGCTGGAGTTTAGGGGCCCAGTCTCCCCCATCTCAAGGGGGCCTGAGGCCTCCTAGCCCAGTTCCTGTAACCAGATTACATCTGTGCTGCGCTGTGCTGGAGGAGCAATAAACCACCCTCAATTCCACTGGCTGGTACAGTCTGTTTGTGCCATTTCGGGGTGCAGGAGACGGGGAACCCCCAACGTGCCGTCACACCCTGGCACAACCCCACCTGACCCTCTGGCTGGTACTCGGTCCCCAGCTGCTCTCTCCGGTCCCCAGGTGCTCGGTAGACGCACCCAGAGAAGTAAGGACCGCAGCGTGGGCAGAGTTAGTCAAAAAACGTATTTTCGAGGCACACACAAATTGTTCTTTTCTTTCCAAAGTTGGTGGGTGAATGTTTCTGATTTCCCCCCAAATCGGCTACCTACGGTGATTTGTTTTATCGGCAACATCTAAAAACCAAACCGTCTTCAGCTGATGAGCAACGACACGTTCAGCCTTTCGACAGCCGCAGCGATATTTTTATGAACAGATCATAGAATCCTAGAACACTCGGACTGGAAGGGACGTCGAGAGGTCATCAAGTCCAGTCCCCCGCCCTCACGGCAGGACCAAACACCTCCAGACCATTCCCCAATGAATATCTGTCCAACCTGCTCTTCAATATCTCCAGTGATGGAGATTCCACAACCCCCCTAGGCAATTTATTCCAGTGTTTAACCACCCTGACGGGTAGGAATTTTTTCCTAATGCCCAACCTGGTTCCATTGGTGGGAAAATTTTCTTGTTAATCAAAACCAACTGGTTTTTGTAGCAAAAAATGTTAAGAAAAAAATTGTGAACCAGCTTTGCGTCCGTGCATTGGTTCTCCTGAAACCACACACGTGTGTGCTACGGCACATGCCTCTTACGGGGCCGAAATGAGGTCTCTCCCATGCAAGTTTTCTCTCCTCTGGCACAGTCTCACTCATGCTCTCTGCTGAAAAGCAGATGAAAGAGGATTTCTCCATGCCTGGGGACTTCCCTCCTTTAGCCACCTGTTGGAGATGAGCACGGCTCTAGCTTGCCAGCTTTGGGCTTTGGTGTGTCCCGCACAACGGTGCCCAGAGCTGCCGCACACATGGGGCAACCTCAGCGCGCCGAGGACATAACAAGGCCACGCAAAATAGAACATGGACCCTGATCACGCCAGGCTGAAAATCCATCGGTGGGAGGGACAGTAACGGAGTGGCAGGAAGAAGAGGGGAGGAAGGGAGAGAGAGAGAGAAGACAGAAAATGCACCGAGAGGAAGATGGAAATGTAAGCAAAGAGAATGAGACAAAAGTGAGAAGGAAAGAGAGAAAGAGACCCCCCCCCCTGCACCGGAAGGCACCAATTCCAATAATTAAGGGGCTGAACTGTTAGGAGAAAAAGGCCTGGACGCCGAGGCGGCACGGCTGGCTGGCTGGGTGGGTGGGCTGTGATTTTTGTGGCGACGGGGGAGCAAGGCGAGAGGGGAGAGAAAGCTGCCAATTCCGCCAAAGGAGAGGAGGGGGAACAAATTATAAAAAAAGAAAGAAAGTCTTTCAACCTGGCCTTTCCACACACCCATCCCCAAATTCACAGCTCCTGTCACTTGCAATCTCCATTAGCCCTGACAATCACGCACTATTAACTCCCCTTGGGGCAGGAGGAGGGGGGAGAGCCGAGGAAGGGGGGGGGCGGGCAAAGTAGCAAAGGAAATTGACTGTGCTGACAAAGAGGACAACCAGCCCAACTACACCAAAGCACTAATTGTTTCCAATCATCCCTCCTCTCCCCTCCCCGTCCTCGCCCCCCCTTCCCTGGCATCTCTAGGGTGGGTCCTCTCTTCAGTGGGGGGGTCGGAGAGGCCTGACGGGGAGGTTAGGGCTCGGGTGCAAAGTGCTCGTTTCTCTCCGGAAGGATTGGCCGCGCGGCTGGCTGCGACCCAGGCTCAGCCCACGGGGGCGGCTCGCCCCTCGGCCTCGCGGGATCGGCCGCTCGCGGCTCCGGATCGCCCCTGCTCCCCACCGGGACGGGTGAAAGTGTGTAAGCGGGAGGAGAGGTGAAAGAGGGGGCAGGAGCCGCGAGGCCGCCTCGTGAGCCTGGGCGTAGGGAGAGAGCTGCCGTTCCCCACGCGAAATGGACCCCCTCCGCCCCCCCGTCACGGAAACAGACCCACGGAGCAGCTAATAACAGAGAGAGTCCAAGGAAACAGCCCGGTGAGGGTGGCACCAGCAGCCGCCCGCCAGGACTGGTTTGCGAGGGCCCCGGAGCCGGCCTGCGCCCACACAGAAGCTCCCTGGTTTGCCTCTGACTGGACCTAGAAGGATCCTTGGAGGGCAGGCTGGGGCCCACAAAATTTGGCCTACGGGCCCGTTTCTCGGGGAAGCCGGGCACTTCACCTCGTCCCCTGACTCCAGCAGCTGGGGCTTTAGGGCAAGATTCACAATGCAGCCCTAAGAACTGGAGAGGTTAATGGTAAAACCAAAACCAACCCCCCCACCCAATTATCTTGCTTCCCCTGCCAGAAGCTGGCTCCTTTCAGCCTGTCCTGCCCGTGGCGTGGCTGGCGGGTCTGCCGGCTCTCCCTGCGCCACGAGGGGACAGAAGGGAGCGCTCTCTGTCTGGGAGGGGGGTTGTTCCACGCTCGAATCCTGGCCCTGCTGCAGGGACTCCGGGCCCACGTCTCCTTTACCCCAAGGCCTCGTGACACTCAAAGGGGCTTCAACGTGCGTGCCCCCCACTCCGGGGCCCCCATGAATGTGTGGGGCCAGTCACTGCGCTCCGCTCTGAACAGCAGACATGACGCAAACACTGTAGCCATGGCCTGGGACTCAAACTTGGGTCCCCCTCCCACCCCTGCTCTGACAGCCCTAAAAAGAGAGTCACCAATAGCAGTACGGGGCCCATGACACACAGTTTCCATCCCGCTTTGGGCGACGGTATGCATACACCCTGCACAACCACAGTCCACATGTAGGCCCCCCACACACTAGGAGCACACCTACATTGCACAAACACCCTCGTGACCACGAGGGCCAGAGGCGGACCACCTGACTCGCGCTCACGCACCAGAGCTAAAAATAGCCATGTAGATGCTCACACGCAGGCTCAAGATTGGGCCGGGAGGTTCCCAGGGTGTCTCAGACCTGAGCTATTTTTAGCCTTGTAGCCCAGTTAAAACACTGATCCAGCTCCGACCAGCGGCGAGGTTTTTTGTTTGGTTTGGTTTTGCCATGTCGACGTACCTGCTCTATCCCCAGCTTTGCCACTGACCAACTGAGTGCCCTTGGGCAAGTCCCTTTCTGTCTCGCCGTGCCTCGGTTTCCCCAGTTGCGAAATGGGGAGGTGGCTCCCGACCAGCCTGTGTGAAGCACTGGGGAATTCTACAGAGGCACGCTGACACTTCGGCGCAGCCGACGCCTTACATGCCAAAACGTAGCCGTTTCCATCCTGCAAGGAGCTGAGCGCCCTTCACAAACAGAGACCAGGACACTCGGTATCTCGCAGGCCCAGCCCCGCGTCGATGCCGTGACGTCGGACACTCCAGAAGACGCTGGACGTTTTCTGCTCCACCGCCGGTGCCCCCCGCTTTCCCCAGAGAGGCCCGCGCCGGCTTCGAACTTTCCCGACGCTCCCTCAGCGACCAGCGCTGGCTTCTTAGGCAACCTGCCCATTGTGCGATGTGTCAGTTTGTGCAGCGCTGTCACACACATTGGCCTCTCCAAGCCGGCCGGACCCTGTGAAAGGCCCAACGGGGGGTCACACTCTATGCCACTAATTAAGGCCCGCAGTGGCCGTTTCCCAGACACACCTGCACGGTCATGTGACGGAGGCCCCCGAATGGCCGCGCGCCCAAGCGTGAAGCCAATGAGCTAGCCTGGAAAAAATGCGGGGCTCGCGGTCACGTTTTCTGTTGCACAAAACAGACTTGGGCCCGCGGCGAACTTGGGAGCGCCAAGTGGCCCCGTGGAGGAGACACTGCCAGGTCCAGCGGTAACAAAACCTAGGAAAGTCCTCCCGAAATTAGCCCCCGAAAACCGCTTTTCCTGACTGAGCTGTGGCAAGAAACGCTCAGCCTTTGGGGTGGGAATGTCCAGGCAAAGCTGATCTGCCACCAGACTTGCCCAGGCTGCTTTGGAAGAAGTCCTGAGACTGGTGGTTCTCAGCCTATTTGCCAATGTAGGCTGCAAAGGCAGCTGGCTCTGGGCTGTGTGATTCACAGCCACACACACGCCACATCCCACCCCCATGGCCCCGGGGGAAGTCACATGGGCTGCAGCTGGGTGCGGATTGGCTCACAGGCGGCCAATGGGTTGAGAACCTTCGACTGTAAGCTCTTTGGGGCAGGGGCGGTCTGTCTGCACACCGCTTGTACAGCACCTAGCGCAGTGGGGTCTCACCCTGCAGCCGTTCTGCAAATAATAAATAGTATGAGGAGGGCGAACATTGTCCCTACTTTTAAGGTGGAGTTTTATGGGAAGCCTGATCAGCTGAGCAGGGCTGTGCTGTGCCAGAACCCGAGTGCTGAAACTGGAGCAGGACTCACTTTGGGGAAACCGAGTCGCCGAGGTCTTGGGGGAACTCCAGCAACTGGTACCTGTTATGAACCCATTGGGAATAGCATGGCAAGCAACCCACAAAGCAGCTCCACTTGACAAACCAATTGGCTAGTAGTCCACTCCGAAGCGGAAACCTTCCCCTTTCGACTGGAGTCCCTACATGCCAACCTCAGACCAGCTCGCACTGAACTGGGCTCTATTTCCGTGGCACAGTCCTGGCTGTGGTATAAATAGCGGTGAGCCATTGGTTCCTCGGCTGCTCGCGTTCCAGGCTCTCTCTACGGTCCTTCCAAAAGGTATTTGCTCTCTTGCCTGAGAGCTTTTCCTTTCTCCCAAATTTTACCCGCCCCTTTCAATGGCCATCAAGTGGAATCAGTGGTCTTTTGCATTCTGCCTCCCGTGTTGACTGTACCTGCTTGCGGAGACCTTTGCTTTGACGGCATCCTTTATCAAGGCAGACGGTCATTTGACACTTGGCAGCACGCCTGTGCAATGTTCCCTCGAATTTTTTTTCTATCCGTATGTGGAATAAATTTTGTTATATGCACTGAGGCATGTGCAGATGTGCACCACCAGTCAAAACTCATGCTGCCGGTTGTGGGCGCTTTTCAAATAAGCTGGATGGCATTTGGATCTCTCCTGGGTGGCCGCCTGGGCACTCTGCCTACAGGGAACACTGCTCCCATGGGTGCTATGGATTATGGTCCATATTTCCAAGGCAACTGCGCATGCAGCCCTTTAATCGGCTATAGCTCCAGTCGGGGCCGGCTTGAGCCATTCCTACGCCCCAGGCAGCGGGCGCACGACACATGCCCCTTGATGTGCTATGCCCCTTAGTGCTGCCATCAGGCACCGCGTGGCCCCCGGTCCCAGGCCTGATGGCAGCTCTAAGAGGCGCCGCGCACCTGGGAGCGTAGCGCCCCTTACAGCTGCCATCCGGCACCCCCCATAGGTTGGCACCTCGGGCAGCTGCCCCGCTCGTTAATCCGGCCCTGGTTCCAGTGCGGCGTTATACGGAGAAGCGCCCGGCTTTGAGTGTGCCATTCATCTAGGCTTACGCTCTCCAGCTCTGGCAATGCCAGCTCATTCTAGGTTTCATACTGAAAATGGTCAGATTCGGTTTCAGAAATTGGTGTCACTGAATTGTAGTCACCTCTGCCTGCACAACACTGCCGCCCGACTTCTTTTCACTTTGTGGCTTCGGTTTGCTCCATGACTGTGGTTTGAAACCAGCTCCCACTTTGCTTCCAGTGTTCACGTTGGCAGAGCACTAATTTCCCGGTTTATGCAGAATGACGTTCTGGTTCATTGAGCTTCAATCCCTCTTCTGAGAGTCACTTTTGTCTCCATTCCTAGCCAAAGTCACAACTTGATCTCGGGTGGAGCCAGGCTTGGGAGCGACTCGGAACATTTTCCACGGAGCGTTTTTCCTGGGAAAGCCTCAATTCATTGAAATTGCAGGAAAGGACTGCAAAGTTTGGGCAAAGTTTTCCCATTTTGAAAAACAGGGGGAACCCCCCTAAATTGTTAAAACAGGACTTTCAACGTTTTTAAAAAAGTCTGTTTGGGTCAAAAGGACTTTTTGTTTCACAATGTAATTTAGAGTAAAAAGCGCAATGAATAAGTAAATGCACAAGAAGATTAACATCCAAATGAAACAGTTTTACAGGGGCTTTTTCAGGATTCTTGATTTGCTGAGAAGGGCTGAGATTTCGATTTTTCATTGCAAGTCGGGAAGGGAAAACTTTCCAATCGCTGAGATTCTCGTGGGAGGGGGAAACTGGCTTCCAGCCATTGGGGCTTGTTTTTGTGAATGGATCAAGACCCAACGCCTTTCCAAATCTGCTGCAGTCACATCCGCACGGTGGCCTTTCCGGTTCTCTGTCACCGTCGGGTTCTGGGAATTGCTCAGTGTGGCTGGCAGAAGGCAATGTTTGGAGGCCCTGCCTGGTTGTGGCTATAATCTGTTCGCAAGGGGTTCTCCTAGGTGTCTTCCGCCAAACGTAGGGACTGTTCACTGCAGAGGGAACTGGATGGGACCCCTGGCCCTGTGCCGTGCCAAAGGACAGCCGAGATGACCTAGAAGTCCCTCCTGGGCCTACGCGCCTCTCGGAACCATGCCGCACACCCTGTCCTCAGTTTACATGAATGCCACGAGGCTCGAATGTTTCGGCCTGTGGCCCACCCCCACCCAACTCCAGCTTTTCCACGGACCATCAGCCACCCTCCCGTGATGACGAAATGGTGCAGGAGCGGGCTGAGGGTTTCGGGTCTGGACGGGGGAAGGGTGCAGGAGCGGGCTGGGGGTTTCTGGTCTGGAAGGGGGGAAGGGTGCAGGAGCAGGCTGAAGGTTTCGGGTCTGGTCGGGGGAAGGGTGCAGGAGCAGGCTGGGGGTTTCGGGTCTGGTCGGGGGAAGGGTGCAGGAGCAGGCTGAAGGTTTCGGGTCTTGTCAGGGGAAGGGTGCAGGAGCAGGCTGGGGGTTTCTGGTCTGGAAGGGGGGAAGGGTGCAGGAGCAGGCTGAAGGTTTCGGGTCTGGTCGGGGGAAGGGTGCAGGAGCAGGCTGAGGGTTTCAGGTCTGGTCGGGGGAAGGGTGCAGGAGCAGGCTGGGGATTTCGGGTCTTGTCGGGGGAAGGGTGCAGGAGCAGGCTGGGGGTTTCGGGTCTGGTCGGGGGAAGGGTGCAGGAGCAGGCTGGGGGTTTCGGTTCTGGAAGGAGGAAGGGTGCAGGAGCAGGCTGGGGGTTTCGGGTCTGGTCAGGGAAAGGGTGCAGGAGCAGGCTGAAGGTTTCGGGTCTGGTTGGGGGAAGGGTGCAGGAGCCGGCTAGGGGGATGGGGTCTGGATGGGGGGGAAGGGTGCAAGAGTGGGCTGGGGGTTTCGGGTCTGGTCGGGAGAAGGGTGCAGGAGCGGGCTGGGGGTTTCGGGTCTGGTCGGGAGAAGGGTGCAGGAGCAGGCTGGGGGTTTCGGGTCTGGATGGGGGAAGGGTGCAGGAGCAGGCTGGGGGTTTCGGGTCTGGATGGGGGAAGGGTGCAGGAGCAGGCTGGGGGTTTCGGGTCTGGGAGGGGGAAGGGTTCAGGAGCAGGCTGGGGGTTTCGGGTCTGGGAGGGGGAAGGGTGCAGGAGCAGGCTGGGGATTTCGGGTCTGGGAGGGGGAAGGGTGCAAGAGCGGGCTGGGGGTTTCGGGTCTGGGAGGGGGAAGGGTGCAGGAGCGGGTTGAGGGGGTGGGGTCTCGGCATGGCGAGTGCACGTGAGGGAGATGGGGGTGGAGTCTGGACATGGTGGGATGGGGGACACTTTCCTTGCTCTGCATCCCCCACCACTCCTAGGCTCCCCCCCTCTCCTTCGCTGCTCCTATTGGCCAGGATTGCGGCCAATGGGAGCAGAGGGGAAAGCCGTTTCCTGTGCTACCGTTCCCCCAGCCAGCAGCAGCGCCAAGAGCTGCTTTCTGCCCGGGCGTGGCAGATCCCGCTCCGGAGCCTCGGGTCTTCCCAGCATGCCCGCGGGCAGCGGGTGCTCCAGCAATGTGCAGGGGAGGTGCAGGGCCGGCGCGCCAGGGCAGGGGAGCCCCGAGCCCACGGCCTGCCTGCAAGCAACAGCGCCTGACTGATGAGTTCTTGGCTACGCCGCATGCCCAGCCTCTGCGGGGCCCATTTCTCCTGAGAGCTTGCCAGCTGTTTCCAAGCCCCACCCAGCCATTACCAGGAGCACTTAGCACCTTCCGGCCTTGCTCCAGCTCCGGAAAACATCAGCAGAGCCCTGGAAACGCCAGCTGCCCGTTTGCAGAGCGGGGCGTATCCGGGCCCGGGGATAGCCCCAGCTCTGCAGGTTCAGGGGGCTAATCGACAGTCCTGCAAGCCCTGGCAAACCCACCGAGATTCACAGATTCCAAGGCAAGAACGTGAGAATGTCAGAACGGCCAGGCGGGGTCAGACCAACGGTCCGTCCGTCCAGCCCCGTGTCCTGTCTGCCCACAGGGGCCAACGCCAGGGGCCCCAGAGGGAGTGAACACACCCGGATCCCTCGCATGATCCCTCCCCTGTCGCCCATTTCCAGACAAACAGAGGCCAGGGACACCTGGCCGGGCAGGGAGGGTGCCCCAGCCTGTTTGTCAGCGGATGGGACTGGGTGACAGGGGAGGGATGGCTGGATGGTTCCCTGTTCTGTTCCCTCCCTCGGGGGCTCCTGGCCTTGGCCCCTCTTGGCAGACAGGACCCTGGGCTAGTGGGACCTTCGGTCTGACCCCGTCGGGCCGCTCTGATGTTCTCTTCCGGGGCCCAGCCCTGAATGCTGCCGGGCCTCGAACCGACTGGCACGGAAGGGTTTGCTGTTTTTCGGGTGAATGCCAGCGAACCACCGTTTCATTGTAGGCTCACACGGGCGCGGACACGTCTCCGTGGCGAGTCATTGGACCGTCCAGCCAGGCCACGCAAGGAATCGCTCCGCGGGGACTCGGCCGGTTGGAGGGGAGGAGCGTTAGTGGGTGTGTTTGACAATCCCCGTTTTCGTGGCGCGACAGGCGTTTAACGGCTTTGCTTCAGGCAGGGCGGCGGGTCTGGTGGGGATCCAATAGGGTGAAGGCGCCTTAGCTCCTCGAGGCTGAGCGAGTCCAGGAATCCGGGGCCTGTCCGTCCGGCAGTGCTGGGATGTTGTTGTGTGACAAACGGGACTCGTGGTAGTTTTCCTGTCACGCGCCCAAACCTTTTTTCATTTTTTCCCCACTTTTCACCCTCCGTGCCTCAGGGGGAAGGAGCAGCCCGGGTTAAAAAACAAAATCAGCGGCTAAACCACAACCAGGCTGGGTTATGATTAACCCTCCGTGTCCCCACCCTTTTGTGAAAAAATGAGAATTTCCTCCCAGACTGTGACTGACAAAGGAAGGGAGGGGGAGCTATTCCCTCCCTCCCCCCCATTGCAGGAAAAGTTGCCCAACTTTCCCTGGCCCCATGGAGCTGGGATTGAATGAGCAGCCACCTGCCCCAGGCTCCCAGCCGCAAGCTGCCTCTGAACTTGATCCCTCATCCTGTTGCCTCCTTGTTGTGAGCTCTCCCTGGCCCCGGGCGCCAACCCATCTGGTGGGGCCCAGCCTGTCCCTGCAGAGCCCAGCCCTGGCTGTTGACAGCAAACAGGAGCTGTTTGGCTGGACCAGTTCGGTTCAGCGTGAGGGGGGACAAATGCCCCCGAGGCAGAGTGTGGCCAGGCCGGTCTGGAGTCCCCTGGAACCGGACCAGGAGGTGGCAGCCCATGGGGCAAAGGGAAGCGTGTTGACCTCAGAGCGGTAGGGCACAACCTTCCTGCCCCCTTCCCTTTCCCCAAAGCAAGCTCCCAACCGGGCCCTGAGCTTGCACTTCACTGCACAGTGGGGGAAACTGAGGCACGGGGCGCTTCGGATCCCGCGCTGGTGAGTGTGAGCCGGGCACTCCTAGGTGTTCATTCCTGGTCGGGCGCCTACGGCCTCGGGCGCTGGCCTGGCTCCCTTGGCCTCAGTGTGGCCCGGCACAGGCAGCCCCTACCCTGAGACATTCGGCTGGATAAGGGCAGAGGCCGTTGGGATCTCAAAGGCCCCTGGGCTGGTGAGAAATGTCCCCACCGTTCTGTGCAGCTGCACTGAGTTACGGGGGCCGATTCAGCCCCTCTCCTGCAGGGAGCTGGGTGTGTCGGGCCTAAGCCCTTAGTGCCCACCATGTGAGGTGCACACCCGGCCAGAGCCCCCCCTCCCACACCAGCCAGTCTCCTGCCTCCCTCGGCCACTCAGCATTTCATGGTCACAGCAGGCCACTCAGCTCAGCTCCGCCTGTTCCAAACGCCAAGCCTGTAGCAGAGCATCGCCATCGGTTGTGTGCAGTGCGGGGCCCATGACACACGCACGAGCAGTTCTGATTCCATCCAGTGGTGGGGGGAGGGCTCTGCGTACACACAGGCCAGTGCCCGGGTGGACACAGGAGCTGCTGCATGGTTGGGGGGAGGGGGGGCTGGTTTGGTTTACAGACTTCAGCTCATCTCTTGCCCTGCTCCTGAAACAGGCTGAGCTGGGAGCAGGGGTGTTGGGGGAGTAGGGGGGGAAGGGGGTTACTCTGAGGAGCTGCTGGGCTGGGCTGACGTCAGCCTGGGAACTCTTCCCCGAGTTCTCCTTGGGCAAGGTTAGCCGGGAGGCATCTGCGAGGAGGGGGGTTGGGGTGCGGGTGGTGGGACACAAACATGCGGCCTGCGTGTGTCTGGAGGCAGATCGGAAGACAGACAAGTAAACAGGTGTGCACCCACGCAACACTAACTACACAAACAGAACCTGATCTCACACACACACACACCCCTACACACACAAACAGAACCTGGTCTCTCTCTCTCTCTCTCTCTCTCTCTCTCTCTCTCTCACACACACACACACACACACACCAAAGAAGACACAAACAGAACCTTCTCTCTCTCTCTCTCTCTCTCTCTCTCTCTCTCACACACACACACCAAAGAAGACACAAACAGAACCTGGTCTCTCTCTCTCTCTCTCTCTCACACACACACACACACACACACACACACACACACCAAAGAAGACACAAACAGAACCTGGTCTCTCTCTCTCTCCCTCTCTCTCTCTCTCTCTCACACACACACACACACACACCAAAGAAGACACAAACAGAACCTGGTGTGTCTCTCTCTCTCTCTCTCTCTCTCTCTCTCTCTCTCACACACACACACACACACCAAAGAAGACACAAACAGAACCTTCTCTCTCTCTCTCTCTCTCTCTCTCTCTCTCACACACACACACACACCAAAGAAGACACAAACAGAACCTGGTCTCTCTCTCTCTCTCTCTCTCTCTCTCTCTCTCTCTCTCTCTCTCTCACACACACACACACACACACACACACACCAAAGAAGACACAAACAGAACCTGGTCTCTCTCCCATCCACCTCCCACCCCACATCTCTGGGGGCTAACGAGAGGGGGGAGCGCTGAGCATTTTTCCAAGTGACTTTCCCACAGAATTTGGCCAGAGGCAGACACCTTTGCCAGCCAAAGTTTCTCACAGAGCAATCCGCTTTCTGGGCCCAGTTCTGTTCTCATTTACACGGGGTAGTTCTGGCGTCACTCCGGATTCACGCCAGGGCTGCTGAGAAGAGGCGCCGGCCCAGCACCCCTCACCTTGGGGCAAATGTCTTTTTACTTCAGTATGACACAGGGCCCCAGACTCGGAGCCTCGGTAGGACCGGGGGTGTGATAGGAAGCCACGGGACAGGCAAACCAGCCCCGCTGCCAAGGGGAGACGGGCCCCTGGCCCCATTCCAGGCCCTTTGGGGGGGCAGGGGGCAGCTAACACAAGCAGGAGGCAGGAAGCAGAGCTGAAAAGGTTCCCACCCCAGAAGGAGTTACAGACTCTGATCCAACAGACCCCTCCCCCCCCCAAAAGCGGGTGGTGAGCCCCCGTGAGCCTGCGATACAAATGCCTCAATCGCCAGGGTTGTCGGGGGGGAGGGTCTTTCTGTGCACCTCCCACAAACATGCCCCATGCCCCACACCTAGCCGAGGGGAGCCAAGCCACTTCAGGACAGGGGACTCGCCCCATTCCACAGCTGGGGAAACTGAGGCACAGAGCAGATTGAGTGACTTGCCCAGGGCCGCACGGTGAGTCAATAGCAGAGCAGGGGACAGATTCCCAGTGTCCGGGTCCCCCCACCTAGTCACTGCTCTAACCACTAGATGACACTGTCGGGTAGCCAGGGACAGCTCTGGCTCCAAGGCCGAACCCACACAGATGGGGGGGGGGGGAGCTCCAAAAATCTGAAGTCCCTGCAGGTCTCTGCTCCCACCCCGCCCCACTCTAAACCACCATCTTGGGGAACTGGGGGGGGAGAGGAGCATTCTCGCCAGCACTGCATGGCCCCCCCCCTGGCACTGCGCCCCCCCCCCCCGCCCTCCCGGGTACTCACTCAGCCTGGGGTTGGAGACGTAATTCCTGGTGACGGCCTGGACGTGCTCGTGGGCCCCTGCCAGGGCGGCTGGGTGCCTGCCGAGCGGCATCGCTACCTTGGCAGCCATGGCTGGGCACAGCTGGGGCGGGAGGAGCCGGGCTGGCCTCGGCAGGGGGATTTATAGCCGAGGGTCACGCTCCTTCTCCTCCCTGGCCGGCCCAGCCGGTCTGATCTGACCCTCCCTGGCTCTGCCGGCTGGCCCAGGCCTGGGCGAGACCTGCCCACGCGGGCCCTGTTGACTGTAAACTGCCAGCCCCACACCTGGCTGGCAGCCCAGCCCCGTCAGCAGGTGAAGGTCACCTGAGAGCTCCCACCTGGAGCAGTACTCTGCAGGGAGCTCTGTGTGTCAGGAGAGCAGGGTGGTTGTGTGTGCCGGGGTGTATGTGTGTAATTGTGGTGGGGTGTGTGTAGTTCTGTGGTGTGTGTGTAGCAGAGTGTGTGTGTTGAGCAAGTAGGGGTGGTTGTGTGTGTCAGGGTGTATGTGTAGTTGTGTAGCAGGGTGTGCATAGCTGTATGCCAGGAGAGTAGTGTGTGGCAGGGTATGTGTGATCGTGTGCTGGGGGATAAGGGGTGGTTGTGTGTGACAGGGACTGTGTGTAGTTGTGTGTCGGGGAGTAGAAGGGGGGTGCATGGCAGAGGGGTTGTGTCCACAAGAGGGTTGTGTCATTTTATGACGGAGGAGTAGGTGGTGGCTGTGGGTAGCAGGGGGTTGTATAGCTGTGTGCTGGGGGGTAGAAAGTGATTTTGTGGGTAGAGCAAGAGTTGTGAAATTGTCTGTGTTTGGGGGAGAAGATACATGTGTGTAGGTGCTTTTTTAATGTGTGTGCACGCAGGGAGAAGGGTGCGTAATTATGTGTGCTTGTGTAAGTGGTTTTGTGTGTGTATAGGGGAGCAGTGTGGTAAAGAAGGTGGTGGTGTGTGTCTGCATGTATAAGGTGCAGATTGTGAGGCAGTGTGGGCAGGAAGAGGCTTGTGTGTGTGTGTGTGTGTTTGTTTGTGTAATCGTGGATAGTAGTACAGTCAATCTTTGTGGACCTTTCAGCATAGCCCAGCAATCTGAGCACAGACCTGGGAGGGAGAAGTGAACTCTCTCTGCCACTGACTCTCTTTGTGGCCTTGGTCCTGTCACTTAGGGCTCAGGGATTCCCTGTCCCTGGCAGGCACGGTGGGGCAGATACAAGCGGCATGTACTGTGGACTGGGTCCCAGCACAGTCACAGTGCTCGGGCTGCCCTGGGGGCAAGGGCCATGTGAGACTAGACAACGCACCGGAGACTAGCGGGTACAGAACATCCAATCGACCATCACGCCCAGCATCCTTTCTTCCAACAGTGGCCAATGCCAGCTACCCCAGAGGGAGTGAACAGATCCGGGCTACTACTGAGAGACCCAGCCCCTGTCGGCCAAGCCAGGTAGCAACTTTAGTTTCTATGTGAAAGTGTTGTGAGAGCGCCCATCTGTGTGTGTGTGTGTGACTGTGTGACTGTGAAGGGAAGTGTACTATTCATTTGATTTCCCTGGGCAGGACAGGGGGGAGGTGTTTCTCTGCCAGACATGGCCTTAAAGACTCCCTTTTACCCCCCCACCCTCCTTGGCTATTGTCGGCCCACACAAACACAGGCTGCACACATTGCTTTGTTATTGTAGGGTTGTGTGTGAGCCCTGGTGGAGGGCTGACATTTTATTTTTAAGCGGCTTGTATTTTGCTGACTTGGTTTATCAATGCGGAGCAGGGGGGACATTGGGGAACATTTCCCCAAACTTTTTGCCTTAAAACCAGTCCCAGTGGGAGCTACTGATGCTACCCGCGTGCTCACCCTGTGGCACTATGGAGCTGGGCGCACTCTCTACGCAGACTCGCAAAGCGATGGAAGAAAAGGCAGGTGGCATCATGACATCACTTTTATTAACCATCAGAAACCACGTCATTCATCAACGTTTGACATACAGTACTCGGGTTGGTTTTTTTTCAAGTTGTACAAGTGAAGATACATCTCCAGGCGGTCAAGACTTAGACGTGTGTGTGTGAGAGAGAGACTGGGCGGACGGGTGGGCGTCGCTGATTTCAGATTTGATGGCGAAGCGATGGCTGGCTCAAGCGGACGTCTGATTGTTTCGGGGCAGGTGAGGGGGGCTTTAGTGATTTTGGAAGGATCTCTCTGTGTCGTAATAAATAAGCAGCAGCGTGAACTAGGACTCAGGATCGGGGCCAGGTAAAAATGGGAATTCTGCTCTTCTCTCCCCCTCCCTCCCCGGAGGTTTGTGAAAAATATTTGCATTTTCTTCCAGGGCCTTAGTGGTTTTCCTCCCCTAGGCTATGTCTACACTGCAGGATTTTTGTTCAAGAACATTTGTTCTTGTGCAAAAACTTGCAGAGTGTCTACACTGCACAAGTCAATTTACAGTAAAGTGTCGGAAAAGAGGGCTTCTTGCAAAAGCGTTATTCCTTTCCCCACGAGGAATAAGCCTTTTTGCACAAGAGCTCTTCCACAAGAAGGCAGTGTGGACGGGCAACATGGATTCCTTGCACAAGAAACCCCTATGGCTAAAATGGTCATCAGAGCTTTCTTGTGCAAGAGAGCATCCACACGGCCATGGACGCTCTTGTGCAAAAGCACATGGCCGTGTGGACACGCTCGTGCGCAAAAACTTTTGCACAAGAACTCTTGTGCAAAACAGTTCTTGCGCAAAACAGCCTGCAGTGTAGACATAGCTCAAGTGTATGACTGTCTACATCATTGTCTCCAAAAGATGGAGAGTTTGGTAGAGTTGCGAAGGGGTGGGGGGCAGGAGGCGTTTGCATCAAAACTGGAGAAATTGTAAACTCTCACAAACCCTAATTCTTTTGGGACATTTTGAACGTTCAAAACTTTGGAGGTGCTTTTGCAAGAAAACTGGCCCCTAATGGGGATGAATGTTGTCCCTTTTCTCCTCTACCTGTACAAAGACAAAAGACAGCTCTCCCAAAGGGCAGTGGCTTTTTCACCTGATCCGCCCAATCGTCCCCAAACTAGGACAAGACACAAGGATCTTTGCAAAGCAACTTCCTCGTCAATATTTCCCAGGCTCCTTTTCAGGGATTGGAACAGGGGACTGCTTGGAGCTGACTATCCTGCCCCGGGATCCTTCCTCGGACAGGGACCAGCACCCGAGAAACGTGCATGAAACCTGGAGCAGGTAGATATGGGATTAGCTGCCCATAAAAGAAGTTTCTTCTTTCCAGGTCCACTGGGTGAGAGGGATACAACCCTACCTCATTTCTGCCCAGTTTTGGACCTCCAGGCTATGTCTACACTGCAGCTCTTTTCCGGGGTATCCGGAGGTATCCTGGAAAAGCTATGCTGCATCCAAGTGGAATGCGTCCACTTTTCCAAAACAAATTTCGGAAAAGCGGACGTGCTCTTTCACCATCCCTGTAAACCTCGTTGTACAAGGAAGAAGGGATGTGTCGAAAGAGCAGGTTTTTCCAAAATTTGGCGCCATGTAGACGGGCCAAATTTTGGAAAAGCCTCCTCCGAAAGAAAAGCGGTTTGCAATTTGTGTATCTTTTCCTGACTTTTCTTTGTAGTGTAGACATAGCCCCAGGCAAATATGAAATTTGTCGTACGGAACTTACAGGATCTGTGCACCGCTGTTGCTGCATGTGGCTGAGTCAACCTTCAAAAGATCAGAAATTCCCCGCCTCAGGAGTGAACCATGAAATGCCCTTGACCATGAAAAGGAAACTGTGTACAAGTATAACCAGGGCAAATTTGAACCGGGGACTGCCAGAGTTTAGGGTAGGAGCCTCGACAGCAGTGTTTCCCAATTTAATTTGGCCACAGAACCCTTTGCAGCTTGAAAGCATTTCAAGGAACCCCTAGGGTTGCCAGGGTAAATCTTGTCAGGCAAAAAAAAAAAAAAAGACCCACTGAAAAAAGGCTCTGTCTCTTTAAGAGGGGGCAGGGCCGTGCTGAGTTCTGAAGGAACCCTTACTTTCACTTGATACATCATAGAGCGGGCAGAGACCTCAGGAGGTCATCAAGTCCAGCCCCCTGGCCAAGGCAGGACCCATCCGAATTGGAGAACACTGCTCTACAGTTTGAGCTAGAAATCCAGCTGGCTCGCAGCTCAGGCTGTAGAGCTGCCTTGTTCCTATCTCTCTCTGAAAGTGCTGTAAGTGCCACGCTATGGGACAGGGCACCGCACTACCCGTGTGTGGGTCACACAGGCACGAGGCTCCAATTCTAGGTGTCGGTGTTTCAGACAAGCAGATTGCAAACAGAGCTGGGGGAAGGAATGAAAAAGAAAAAAACGGGCCAAAACGTACGTGTGGGGTGTTTTATCCCGTGGCAATGCCTTGTGTCAACCAATAATGGCAGAAAAAAGGCAGACTGGTCCCCAGGGCTTGTAGGAACCCTTAGGAGGGGAACGGTGCCAATGCCGTTGCAATTTGTGGTTGCCGTTGCAAGTGAAACGAAAAAGTCCTGGGAAAAGTCAAATTTGGGGAACTGTAAACCAGATGCTCTGCTAAGAATGGAGAGAAGTGATCTCAGCAAAAAACTGGGACCCAAATCCTCGAAGACCGTTTGCTGCACCTTGGAGGCTCTGGGCCAGGGACAGACATTATTCCAGGCTCCGCCAACGATGCCTAGGAGGTTGGGATGGTGTCAGGCCTGTCGTGCCTCAGTTTCCCCAGCTTGAGCTGCTTCCCTCCCTCCCACGGGGGTGCTAATTAGCTAATATTTGCCAAGTGCTCTGAGGGTGACATGCACAATAAATAAATAATTTCATAGATTTTTTTTTTTAAATCAGTAAAACCTTTTTATAAAAACATTTATTTTAAATATTTCCTTTCGCCATGGTGGGTGGAGTGGAACGCACGGGCGAGGGGGTAAGAGACAGGGCCCCCCCACAGGACACAGCTTTGGCAGGGCAGTGCAGGGAGTTAAAGCAGAAGGGGTCTGTGCTTTTAGGACCCGATTCCGCACAGCACCAAATCACATGCCTAGCTCTAGGTTTGGAAAGACAAATGCTTGACCCCACTAACGACCCTCCTGGGGTTTATTAGACACGCAGCTGCTAACGAGCATGAGCGGGGGTGAATTTAGGCCAAAGAGTCCTTATATGAAAAGCACCAGAGAACCCAGGGCCTTGCTCGTTACTGGAGCAGGTGGGGGAGACACGCGCCGTCGCGGCCAGCCAGTCGCTGATTGGTTAAATAGTTCCTAGGAAACGGTTCTGCGTTGTGACAAAAAGCTGGACCCGAGGGCGGGCTGGGGGCGGGGGGGACTGAAACAACCAGCTCCTGGGAAAACTGTTCCGGGGTCGAAAAGCCAGAATTGTCACAGACAAACGGGTTGCGCTCTTGTGGCTGGAAAAAGGTGATGCCTGTAAATGGTTTTGCCAAAGTTATTCTGCTCAACAACCTCCACAGGAAGCCCCCAGACATTTTGATTTACCCCCCTGCAGGTGAGAAATGACCCTTCTAGTCTACAGCAGCCTTGAACCCGCAGCCTCAGGATAAGTGCTAGAATCTAGCCTAGCTCCGCCTCACCCCCTAAGTCCCGGAAACCCCTGCTTGCACACCCCAGTGCATACTCCCCACTGTCTTCCCAGAGGGCTGAATGTCTGGGACAACGTGCGCGGGGACACAAGGATAGGAATTGGCAACAGTTTGTTGCCCCGGGCCCACGGCAGCGGCTGGGTGGTCCCTCAGAAAGGCCCCGCGGCCCCACCCAAAGGCAGGCGGCTGCAATAAGCCCTAAAATGCCGTGGCCCGAAGGTCGAGGTTGGGTGGGAGTCGGCTCGCTGCCAGCAGACAGCAGCGTGCCGAGGGGTGTCTCTGGAGGGCACCGACCGCGTGGCAGCAGGGGATGTAGGCAGAGGAGAGGCAGGGATCGGGGAGCAAATGAAGATAACAAGGGGGACCGGAGAGAGGCACCGGCTGGCTGGGAACGGACAAGGGGAGCAAATCAGAGACTTGGGGGGCTCCTCCCTCCCTATGGCTACAGGGCGTCCTCAGTCCTGTTGGGGTGACCGTGCCTGTGCTGTGAGCCCAGCACCACGGCGCCAGTCTCCCGGCACACGCACTCACAGGCGGGAGGCCGGGGAAACCCAACCCCAGACATCCGGGGCGGATCCTGCCCACGGTGACACAAGCAGCGAGTCCCTGGAACCGGCGAGGGTTGCCCTGGGTCGGCAGTGGGGACCCCAGAGGGCATTGGGAGGGGGGACAGGCCAGGGAGGTTGGCAGGCGCCTGGCCCAGGATTCCCGGGGCAGAACGCGAGCTGGTGGGTGGCCAGGCTGCGTGGGGCTGAGCTGACGCGCCCTGGGCTGAGGCCGGTGGGCAGGGTCTGCTGGGCAGTGGGAGGTGCCCCAGACTCCGAACTTCACCTCTCGGGGCTGCCCTGAGCACCAGCAGATGTGCCAGACTTGGGCGGCTGGTCCCTACAGGCCAAACTCTCCAGGGCTGTGGCTCTCTGGGTGGACCCGTTCCTGCTTCCCAGAGCTGAATGCAGCGGGGAGGGAGGAGGCAAAGGATGAGCTGGACAGCGCTCCGAAAGGCCCTGGGGTAGAGGGTGGCTTCTCCCTTCCCCAGCGGCCCAGGTGTGCCGGATCCCTTGGGCGAGGCCGCCAGAGGTGTCAGGGCAGGCGGCTGGTCGCATCCCTCCCTTGTGCGCGGCTGGTGGTGAAACTGACGTGACTGAGTCGGCCCCGCGGGCCCCAGGGGCTGTGGCCGTGACAAAGGGGGAGCGGCTGGTTGATTTACTGGCCACACTCCGGAGAAGGGGCTGGACTGGCAGGCGGGGCCCCGGGCCCCAAGGGGAGCAGTCACACGGCAGGCCCGGCCTGTGGCTCTGGGCAAATTTGGTTGCGGGGGCGGCGGATGCTCCTGCGTGCTCACTCATGCTCCTTCCCAGAAGACTCTCCTCCCCAAAGCCGGGTGCTGGCTGGAGGCAGCCGGGGGACCCTCCCATCCCCAAGCCCATCTGCACCCCTTGGCACAAGAGCCAGCCCAGGCTCTCAGCCGCGTGCCGCTCGGCTCTGAGCCGGAGAGGCGCTGGGACGTGGGGAGAGGGATGAGGCGGGCCGGGGGGCTCCCTAGAGAGAGCCAGGCCAGGCCAGAACAGTGCAAAGCAGCGAGCCGCAATCCAAGCACAACTTGCCACAGGCCAAACCCTGGCCTCACGGAAGCATTGGGCGCGATTGGGGAGCCCAGGAATGGCAAAGCGGCCAGGATCGGGATCTTATTTAATGTGCCCTCAAAGCCACAGACTCCCAGGCCTGCCAGGACCCTGCGACGTTCCCTCTCATCTGTTCCATCCATGTGCGGAATAATTTGTATGTGCAGATGTGCACCACCAGGAGAAACACACACCTGGCTGTGGGCACGCTGCTACTCAGCTGGGCGGCGTTGGAATCTCTCCGGAGCGGCCGCACAAGCTCACAGGCTCACAGGGGACACGGGCCCATGGGGACCATCTAGTCTGACCTACGTCACCCAGGCCGGAGACCTGCCCTCCAGCTTCCAGGGCTGGAGAATCCATGGTGCTCCTGGTGCGTTGTTCCAATGCTTAACATTTCGCGCCTAGACTGGAGCGCCCCTTTGAACCAGTGTGTCCCCCACCCAGCTGCTTGGAGACTGAGTCCTTGAACCCGCTCGTGGTTAAGCAAAGCCGACAGAATTCCTGGAGTTTTCTGATCTTTTCATCAGGGACGTGACTCTTTTCTGACCCCCTCCCATCTGTCCACATCCTCCTTGAACTGGGGCCAGATAGTGAGGGAAAATCAGCTTTCTGCTCCCGCTCCTGTCTGTGCATCCCGGGATCCCACGAGCCCCGGGGACCACGCTAGGAGGTCGTGCTCTGCTGATCAGCCACCACCACTCCCCACAACGCGTTAAGGGACTTCAGCCGCTTGCAGGGTCAGGATCTGTGCCTGCACGGGAGCCGAGAGGGAGGGAGGAAATCCTGAAGCCTTGTGGGCCCAATTCGGAGAGGTACCATCGATGCTCCAGGCAGTGCTAGGCAGGGGCTCAACAGCCCAGCCCAGCTCCCACTGATGTCCATGGGGGTCCGGAGTGCAGGATTGGGCCCATGGCTAATAATGCACTTGTGTGGTCACGGGGGCTCTGCCTGGATTCGGCTGCTCTTTGCCTGTTGGGGCGTCTAGCTCCCGGTTCCCAGGCCCCGGCCAGACACGTAGGCAGGCATCACGGCCAGCCCTGGCTCCGCTCAGCCGTGCCCCTCAGCAGACGGACTCTGGTGTCTGCACCGAAGTGCTAGTGTCGCTTGTCACCCATTGCACCTGAGAGGCAGGGAAGGGACAGGGCTTAAATTAGAGATGGGGAGGAAACAGGGGGGGTTCGGCGCTGCCCACTGCTGAGCTGGGTCTCACAGAACCCGATCAAGGGGGCTTTGTCGGATCGGAACTACCCATGGCCGGGGAGTCTGGAGAAACACTCCTGAGTCTGTCCCCGATCTCTCGGAAACGGGTCAGAACCAGTGTCCCAATAACAATCAGGGGATGTTTGAAACCCTTCCATAAAGGCCCCTCCTCTGTCTTACTTTACAGGAGGCTAAACCAAAATGTGGGTCCAAATGAAGGCTGTTGAAATGCGGTTCATTGACTAGTCGACAGGCACTTCCGCATTCCTCCTCTGAAACGTACAAGAGCTCCCACTGGGGCTCTTGTACATGTCAGTGGAGGAATGCAGAACTCCGGGTGCAGCCCGGAGCCAGCCGGAAGTCCTGCAAACTCTGGGCTGCACGTGGGTGCCTGCTTTGAAATGTACAAGAGTCCCCAGCATCTACACAATTCAAAGGGGCAGCCGTGGGGAGCCCGGGGTCAGCGGGGGTCTCACCAGCTGACCCCGGGCTCCTAGGAGCATGCAGAGTAGCATGGAGCCTGGGGTTAGCAGAGGACTGAGTCCCCCGCTGACCCCAGGCTCCATGGCTTTGAAATACACAAGAGTCCCTGCTGGGGATTCTTGTACATTTCAAAGGAGGAATGCGGAAGTGCTTATCGACTATCCGATAAGCAAATGCTTATCAGAAAGTTGACTGGTCTTTAACACCCTTAGTCCAAATCCAGGAGGGTTCCAAATCGGAAGCAGGATCGCCCATTTTTTCTTTTCCCCCCCACCTCAGACATCCGGTGACAGAGATACCCCCAATGGCTCTTCTCCCAGAAACTCTTCTCCGGCAGCAGCTGCAGCACCCTGAGGCTATGTCTACACTGTGGCGCTATTTCAGGAGACCAGCGGTAACCCGAAATCGCTACCCCATGTCTTTTGAGCACGGCTGTTATTTCTAAATAGAACAGGCTTGCTATTCTTATGTCCCTGGAAACCTCTTTCCACGAG
Organism: Pelodiscus sinensis; assembly: GCF_052426305.1. Classification (NCBI taxonomy): domain Eukaryota; kingdom Metazoa; phylum Chordata; order Testudines; family Trionychidae; genus Pelodiscus; species Pelodiscus sinensis. Next base: position 2,845,114 of record NC_143055.1, on the reverse strand, counting down.
GAGCAAGGGTATGTCTACACGCACAGCTATTTTGGGATACCAGAGCAGGTACACAAGCCACCCCTTATTTCAAAATATGTGTCTAGATAACAGGCACGTTATTTCGCCATCCCAGTAAACCTCGTTGCACGAGGGTTAAAGGATGGCTCGAAATCGCGCATTATTTCGACATTTGGCTCTGTGTAGACACACCAAATCTCAAAATAAACTATTTTGAAGTAGATTCGAAATAAGATGCACAATTTGCATGGCGCACAGTGCATATCTTATTTTGAGTTTAGAGCGCTGTGTAGATGCACCCCAAGGGATGTTTCGGAAGAGCGATTTATTTAGAAATAAATGCCGTGTAGACAGCACCAAGTTTTGAAAGAAGCCATTTCGAAATTAACTCAAAATAAGCGACGCAATTTGCATCACTTATTTCAAGCTCCAGGGGCAGTGTAGAGGCACCCCTAGAAAGCTGAAATGAGCAAGGGGAGGCAGGAAAAGGGATCCACTTTCCTGTGTCAGTTTGGTTGTTTTGTGCATTCGATAATAGTTTTGTACAGTCATTTTCAGGCTGTTCCCCTGTCTAGTCACTTGGTCAGTTTCACATTTGGTTGCATCCCTCTTTCAGCAGGTTCTCAGCCAATCAGAGAACAGCCAGCAGCACACGGGGACAGAGGGGTGCCCCGAGCCACTTTTAACAAGAAATGCTCAAAAATGGTCAATCAAAAGTGGTTTTTTCCCCGGCAGAAACTGGCTTTCCGTCCCAGCAGGAATTTGTATGGGAATTATGCCCCTTTGTTGGAAAAAATCAAACCCTCAACCCACAAAGGTTGGTTTTCTGCAGCCAAGCGTTTCTCGCCAAAACCTGGAAGATGGGCATGTCCGTCAAAACCATCCGTGGGTCAAGGAGGGGAAATGCCCAAGTTGCTTTGAACATGTGTTGTGTGAAAGGGTGTGTCTACACGGCACCCTTAGCTTGAAATAAGACACGCAATTTCTTATTGCGATGCTCTCTCGAAATAGGCTATTTCGAAATTAGGCCTGTCTACCCAGCGCCACATTTGGAAATAGAGCGCTGTTTTGAGACATCCCTTATTCCTCGTGGAATAACGCGTCCGCTCTATTTCAAAATAGCGTTCAAAAGACGTGGGATACCTCTGGTATCCCGAAATAGCACTGCAGAGTAGACGTACCCAAACCGACAAGCTGTCCCCGGAAGGCATCCCTTTAAGGCAAGGAGCTGCCTCCACCTTTGGACGCCTTCTGAGCCGTCTTAAAGTTCAGAAAAGATCTAGCTAAAGGGGTAGGCCCAGCTCGCCAAAGGTATTTAGGTGCCTAATTCCCACTGGCACCAAAATCCCTTTGAGGGTCTAGGCCCTAGTGTCTAATCCACAAGCTGCCAGCGTAGGTTGACATGGACAGTTTGGGTCTCAAGGTCTTTTCCCCGGGCCCTAGCAGAAAAGCCAGAAACCCGGGAACCACTTTAGTTACCGCCCCTGCAGAGCCGTGGTTTCTAGCTCCCATATGGGCCAGGCTGGCAGCTGGCTTGGGAGTGGCGTCTATTCTTTCGCTGCTGCCCCGGAGCGTGGCCTGTGGGTGCAGACACGGGGATGCTGGTGGGCTACCCACACTCCATGCTGCCTGGACTTCCTACCCCCCGCTGGGGCTTTCTTCACCCTGCCCAAAGCCGGCGGGCTGCAGATTCGGACGCCTTTGGGGTGGAACGCGGGATGCAGTGTCAGCGCGGCGGCATTGGGAACCGGCCTTTGCTGCGCAGCTACGTGGTGTACGGGGCACTGAAAGGATGGTTGGCACCAGTGCCAGCCCGCATGGACAGACCTCCTGACCCCTCCTGCCTGCTTCCCCCTTTAGGCTCCCCCCTGCCCCTGGCCTCATGGGATTAATTCAGGAGACGGAAGGGCTGGCCCCCTATGCAACAGGGATAGATTAAGGCAAGACCGAAGAGCCTAGACTCTGAGCCTCCCTCCTTTTGTGATGCCCCCTCCCCCAACCACAATTCTTTACAGGTGGGGAAACTGAGGCACGGAATGGGGGACTTGCCCAGTGGCAGAGTCAGGAATAGCACCCAGGAGCCCGGGGCTCCCACCTCTCTGCTCTAACCACGAGGTTGCACTGCCTCCCTCATCAACACGCAGGCCCTTGAATGTAACATGGCAACCCCCCCCCACCAATCACACTCTGTCCCGCTTGGCCTCGCTCCGGGCCTGGCTCCACAGTCAGCGCGTTGGGTGACTTTTGGAGCCTGAAATCCAATGGGCCTGACAGTGACAGCGCCGTGGCGGACTTACACGGCGGCACCTGGCTCTGGTGTGAGGAACATTGGCAATCAACGGCAGAATAAAACACACGGCGCCAGCAAACCTTTCCCCTGCCCCCCCGGCGAGCGACAGACCCTCTGTGTATCAACCCTACCCGGCTGGCACCTCCAGCAGGTGCATTTGACCCCCTAGCAACCCGGCACCGGAGGGGGACACAGCAGAAGTGGCTTCCCCGTGAGTCCCCGCCAAGCCGGGCATGCCAAGCCGGGCAAGGCCTGCAGCTGTGTATGCATCCCCGTGACAGTCACACGCACGCACACGTCACCTGGACACGCGACCGACAGTCTCTTGACCTTCCACCGGTGAAGGAGCCGCCCCAGGCGGGAGTCACGGGGTGGGTGGGGGCGAGGAGGAGATTTTGACACTGGCTTTGCGTTAAGGACTCGGCTTCTTGCTGGGCAGAGAACTGTCTTTCCTTTCCAGCCGCATGTAAGGCTCAAAGGCCGAGCTCCCCAGTCCGTAGCCGCCCGGCAGCTCGTGCAGGCTTCCCAAGAGGGGGCTGCTGAAACAGACCGGGGTTGCAGGCAGCCGGGGGGAGGAGGAGGAAGCGAGAGAGGGGACCTGCAGGCTGAAGGCTCTTGTGGCGGGAGGGCTGTTCCCGCTGCTCAGCCCGGGCGAGGTGGGGTCGGAGGGAATCAGGCTGGATCCGCTCCCGGCGGGGCTCCCGATGGCGCTGGAATTCGGAGAGAGCAGGTTGGACGGGGCCGGCACGGACAAGAGTCTCCCTTGTTCCAGGAGCCGGAGGATGTTGCAGGTGGCGAAGGATTCGGAGGTGGAGGACGAGCGTTTCTCAGAGTCCCTGCTCTGGTCCTTTTTCTGCTTGGTGCGCCGGTTTTGGAACCAGACTTTCACCTGGTGGGGGGGGGGGGGGAGACGGATGGAGTGTAGCCAAAGTGGGAAAGAGGGGAAAACAGGGTGATGGGGGCAGGGGAGGTGGGGGAGTGGGGAGCGAGCATGCACCGGGAAGTCGGGAAAGAAGAAAGAGCAGCCCATGCAGGAAAGGCAGGAGGAAGCGGGGCGGGGGGAGGAGAAAAGGAGGGGACGGGAAAAGAGAGAGAGAAAGCCACAATGTGTTAAACATCCCAGAGCGAATGGCTCCCGCAGCCCATGAGCCAGGGAGACAGCGACCTACAGCCCCCATGGGGTGGCCGACTGGGCAGCAAGAGTCCCTCCCGGGCACACACTGGGCCCCTGAAGAGCAGAGGATGCCCTTGCTGCATGGAGCCATGGCGCAGGGTGGGGTGTAAGGGGGGAGGGCTAAGCGGATACGGCAGAGGGGATCTCCCCAGCTGTGTTTGGGCTGCACCGGTCCCTCGAGACCAGGAGCGCTGGAGGGGAGGGATACCAGTAGCTGCTGGGCACATTTACCCAGCATGCAAAGCAACGGCCTGTGAGGGAGGGAGACGGGGCCAAACCACACCCCGGAGCAGCCCCCAGCCTCTGTCCCCAAGCACACGCCCCGTCCAGGGGCAGGGCCGATGCTCCATCGGGGACTGTCCAAAGCAAGAGCCTTGTTTCCCTCTAGGACGCGCTCGAGCGCGACCACCAGACAGGGGCTTGCGGAAGCAATCCGGGCGTGGCACCCCCGGCCTGTCGTCCACAGCTCAGACTAGGTCCCACAGGCCTCCGCTGACCCTGACATGTACCGACCGGCTCCCCAGGGTCTGGACACGCCTGGGCTCTGGGCACGTCCGGCCCTAAGGACTGCACCCACACTCCATGGGCTTCAGATGCACCAAATCGCAGACTCTTCCTCCAACCCCTGCAGGAGCCCGGCCCTTGGACATCACTGGCCTCCCTATAGCCACCAGCTCCTCCTGCTGCTCTGCCTCCAACCTCGGTGCCTGGACGGCCAAAGGTCAAGGGCCTGATAGAGGAGCAGCCGGAGAGAGGCAGAGACGCCAGGTAGAGACGGACACAGGCAGAAGAGGGCAGGTCTGCATAGGTAGAGGAGGGGTGTGGATGGGGACGGACGGACGGACAGTCAGACTACAGCTTACAGTCGGGTGTTTCAGTTCTAGCCCATCAGCACGGGCGTGCTCTGTGGTTTCCCCAAGGGCGATTTACGCAGCAGGAGTAACATCTGCGGTGTCACTTGCTAAGACAGGCGTGTTGGGGGTTGCGGATCCTCATGCTCCAGGGCACCAGGCTAGGTGGGGTCAGGAGGGAAACCTCTCTCCCGTGATATAGCTCTGTCTTGTCGCAGAGCAGGTCCTTTTGGCCACGGCCTCGCGCGCGCATTGCCCATCCTGCCACACAAAGGCCCCTCACAGAAAATGCAGGCTGCTGACACTCTGAGAAAGCATAACTTGTAAGCACACAATGCAGCTTTCAGTGAACGGAATCTAACCTTGTAGGCATCATAGAACAGGGAGGTGAGCATGAAAAGATAGAGCACAGCTGCAAGAGATAAATAAGACTCTCTTGACCGGTCCTTGAAGGCAGGGAGGTAGGCATAGGGAGATAAGACACAACTGCCATACACACTGACCATGCCCACACCCGGCACCGTCCACAGGGCCATCAGGCAGGCATCATGAAAAATCCAATAGGGCAGTATTGCACATTACCTCATTACCAGCTTATCAGGCCCAGCCAGGGAACAGACCCTAATAAGGTACCGGACATCAGGTTATGTTATAAAAGACCCTCGACCCCTTTGTTCAGGTAGGTTCCATGTATTGAGGGCACGTGTCTTTTTGCCCGGCTGAAGGATTGATCACCCTGAGGCTGCCTCCCCACCCCTCGAGTCAAAAATAGGGGTGCGCGAGTTCTGAGCATGCTCCGAGTTCTAGCGTGTCTTTACACTGTTATCGTTGCTGGATTTGTAAGTATCGCTTACATATCGCTTAGTTAAGAGTTGAATCGTGTTAATTTCACTGTGTAATTCTGTAGAGTGTAACTGAGTTCTATTAACCTCACTATGTAAATTGTATAATCTTGTGTTGTGTAACGGTGTTGTATTTAGGCCAAGTATAAGTTTTAGAAATAGAAACCCAGGAGTTGTTAAGTTGTAGAGGTAGATTAATGACTAACTCCACCTGCTGCCCTAAAATAGAAACCCGGGAATTGTTAATTTGTAGAGGTAGTTTAGTGACGAACTCCACCTGAAGCCATAGAGGGGCTGGCTGCGGATGGAGTTTTTATTATCATTATATTGGCTTTGCTTTTGTATTTTTTGCTTGCATGCTGCGCTGCCTTAAGCGAATCAGAGAGAGTGATTTAATATAATCGAATTATAATCACAAAGTTTGGTTCAGTTTTTCCCTCCTGTAAAAGCACGAGGCAATTACTTGTTAAAAACTCATTTTAAAGTCATTTGGTTTTAATAAAAGAATCGTTTTACTTAATAAAAAATCATTTGTTTCACCATCATCCGGTAGTTTTCACTGGGTAATCGGCTTTAACCCCTGGGGGCTCCTGTCACATCACCGAACCAAGTTGTGACATGTCTGATGTATGCTGGGGCCCAAAACGTGTATCTAAGCCACATGCAGTGGCCACTGGCAAGGCACCTCCTACATATGATACCCGCTGGGCTGAAAGGCGCCAGGCCAGTGGACAGGTAACTGCTGGGACAGGACCTGAGGGAGGCTGCCGTGAGGATTGGTACATTAAAGAACAGGAGCTGCCCTGATAAGAAGGGGAGCAAGATACGTTTAAATTTAAGTTTAAATTGGCTTCACTGCTCCAGGGATCTCATTCATTCTCCGTCCAAGCCCTGCAGAGGCAGCGGAACGTGAGTGTACGCAGACTGAACCGCTCGCTACCATCTGGCACTTTCTCGGAAAGGATCAGCTGTTGGCCAGAGGAATAAAAGGTTTCCTGAAAAGCAAATAATTCCAGGCACTCAGCGCTGTTGAGACAGAGAAACATTTGCCCAGCATCTGCTCACATTTGTCATTAATGCTGCTGAGAAGAAAAAGCCTTTTTCCAAGGCAGGCTTGGCCATTAAAGATATGCTTAAAAGATACAAAGATACCAGTCCCTGGTCCTTACGCGTCTGGGGCAGAGGGGCGGATGCTGCTACACATTCACGGCAGAGCTGTACCCTTTGAATCAGGGTCAGGAGAACGGCACAGTGTTTTTCCAAGGCAGGCAAGGAATCATCGAATCATAGAATACCAGAACTGGAAGGGACCTTGTGAGGAATCAAGTCTAGTCCCCTGCCCTCATGGCAGGACTAAGCACCGCCTAGATCACTGGTTTCCAAACTTTTTGACAAAACGCCCCCTTTTCGATTTTTGAGAAACCCTACACCTCCCCTCCCAAAAAATTATAGCAGCAAAACATGTTGGGGGAAAAAAAGGAACTGACCGGGGCCAAAAACAGTTGCAGCCCCTTTAATTCCTAGAACCAGTGTAAAAAAAGAGGAGGAGAGAAGTTGTTGACAAAAAAAAAAAAAGTTACCCTTTTAAGAGCAGAGCAGGCATTGCCCTTTTAAGGCGGCCATTTTGAAGTCTGCCCATTCATTTTCGGAATTTTTTTACTGGATGGACCAGGCTCTTTCTTGGGGGAGGGAGGAAAGGAAATGATGCGGGGGAGCTGGGTCGTGTTGCGCCCCCGTCCCGGAATTTCTTCATGCCCCTCCCCAAGAGGGTCATGCCCCCCAGTTTGAGAACCTATGGTCTAGATCATCCCTGGTGGATGCCTGTCTAACCGGCTCTTAAACATCTCCAAGGATGGAGATTCCACAACCCCCCGGGGCAATTTATTCCGGTCTTGAACCACCCTGACAGGCAGGAAGTTTTTCCTAATGTCCAACCTAAACCTCCCTTCCTGCAGTTTAAGCCCCTTGCTTCTTGTCCTGTCCTCAGAAGCCAAGAGAACAATTTTTCTCCTTCCTCCTTATATCGCCCTTTTAGACACTTGAAAACGGCTCTCATGTCCCCTCTCCGTCTTCTCTTTTCTAAATTAAACAAACCCAATTCTTTCTGCCTTCCCTCCTAGCTCACGTTCTCTAGCCCTTGAATCGTTCTTGTTGCTCTTCTCTGGACCCTCTCCCATTTCTCCACATCCTTCCTGAATTGTGGTGCCCAGAACTGGACACAAGACTCCAGCGGAGGCCGAATCAGCGCAGAGCAGAGCGGAAGAATGACGTCTCGTGTCTTGCTCACCCCCCTCCTGTCAATTCCCCCAGTGGCGGGGTGGTTTCTCCATCCTTGTCCATCAAAAGCCCAGAGGGGCTGGCTGATCAGTGATCTGCTCCTGGAATGAATTCAAGCCTGGGCTACCTGCCCCGGAGGTCATACTAGAGGATCACAGCGCTCCCTTGTGGCCTTGGCCCTCTATGAACCTGTTCGGGGCTGGCGCTGTGGGGCCCTGAGCCCCCTTGCTGCATCCAGCTGCTGCTGGATACAAAGAATAATGCTCTTCCCATCAGACCAAGGATGGGAGGGGAAACCGAGGCAGGCCGTGACCGGCCCTACGTGACCCAGCCGCTCAGTACCGCACCCCAGGATGGCAGCCTAGAAGAGCCTGCGCTCTGGGTGGAGGCTGAGGGGAGCCGGACAGGGCTGAAATGTCTGCTCCGAACCTTGGACAAAGCTTGACCTGAAACCAATGGACAGTCAATTCAATATCTTCCCCCTGCTGCCCCAGGGATGGCCGGGGATTGACAGCAGCCGGCCTTCGAGCTGTGAGCGTCCACCTGTCACTCTGGAGGCCTGTGGGTTTCACTCGGCCCTGCCACCTCGCCGACAGGAGCAGCCTGAAGGACGGGGCCTGAACCTCCGCCCAGGAGGGCAGCCAGTGGTGTGGCCTGGGGACCCTGAAGCCAGCCAGGCAGGAAGGAGCGAGGGGGATGTGTTCAGCTCTCCCAAGTTCCACCAGGAGTGGTATAAACGGGGCCGCTCACATGCCAAGGCCACGGCCGGGGTTAGACGTGGCACGGGGCCATCTACGCCATGCCCCTTGGCACCGGCTCTACCCCTTTCCCTTCCTCCACCGGTAGCAAAACAGGGCACCACGGTGTCTGTGCTGCCAGGGGTCCCCTCTCCACTCCAGATGTGCCCACGGCACTGCCAGGGGCCTGGCCCAACCAGGCTGCTGCACATCTGGGAGCCTGGCCCACGTGCAATGGAAATCAGGTAACTCTGGTGCCCATCCTGCAGGTGTCACTGTGCTACAAGGAGATATGGGAAAGCAGCCAGGGCCGGCCTGAGGATGCTCGGGGCCTATGCAGTGCTACGAGACTGGGGTCCCCGGGCCCCACAGGAGCCCGGCAGGACTGGAATTTTAGAGCTATGACTGTATCATCGTTAGCCACACACTCATGAAATATTGTTCAGCAAATTTTAAACTCTGGCCCTGCAGGCTGACACGGGAAATGCAGAAACTGGCAGGAGGTATTTAGGGCTGGCAAATGGAGCCTTACCACTCGCATGGCTCTTCCCCAGGCTCACTGCTCTGCAAACAGGAGGCTCTGTCACTGGTCAGTTAAAGAACTCCTCCAAAAGGAAGTGGAGCCACAGGGCCAGGATAGGAAGAGACAGGAGGGTGGACATTAGGACCCAGCAGTGCCCCAGATTTTCCCAGAATCCTAGAATCCCAGGGCTGGCAGAAACCTCAGGAGTCATGGAGTTCGGCCCCCTGCCCAAGGCAGGACCAAGCCCAATTCAAGCATCCCAGCCAGGGCTTTGTCCAGCCGGGACTTAAATACCTCTAGGGATGGAGATTCCACCCCCTCTCTCGGGAACCCAGCCCAGCACTTCCCCACCCTCTTAGGGAAATAGTTTTTCCTAATGTCCAACCTAGACCTCCCCCACTGCAACTTGAGCCTCGTTCTGCCATCTGTTACCACTGAGAACAGCCTCTCGCCAGCCTCTTTGGAACCCCCCTTCAGGGAGTTGCAGGCTGCTCTCAAATCCCCCCTCACTCTTCTCTTCTGCAGACTGAACAAGCCCAAATCCCTCAGCCTCTCCTCATAGGTCATATGCTCCAGCCCCCTAATCATTTTGGTTGCCCTCCGCTGGTCCCTCCCCAATGCGTCCACATCCTTTCTGTAGTGGGGGGCCCAGAACTGGACACAATACTCCAGATGCGGCCTCACCAAAGCCGAATAAAGGGGAATGATGACATCTCTGGATCTGCTGGCAATGCTCCTCCTAATGCCCCCTAATATGCCATTCGCCTTCTTGGCTACAAGGGCGCCTGTTGACTCATCTCCAGCTTCTCATCCACTGTAACCCCCAGGTCCTTTTCTGCAGAACTGCTACTTAGCCGGTCGGTCCCCAGCCTGTACCAATACTTGGGATTCTTCCGTCCCAAGGGCAGGACTCTGCACTTCTCCTTGTTGAACCTCATCAGGTTTCTTTTGACTCAACCCTCCAATGTGTCCAGGTCACTCTGGACCCTATCCCTGCCCTCCAACATATCTACCTCCCCCTCTAGTGTAGTGTCATCTGCGAACTTGCTGAGGGTGCAATCCATCCCCTCATCCAGGTCATTCATAAAGATGTTGAACAAAACCAGCCCCAGAACCGACCCTTGGAGCACTCTGCTTCAAACCAACCACCAACCAGACATCTTGTAATTGATCACTCCGCATTGAGCCCGACAATCTAGCCAGCTTTCTAGCCACCTTACTGTCCCTGGATCCAATCCATACTTCCTTCACGTGCTGGCAAGAATCATAAAATCACAGAATCATAGAAACCTAGAACTGGAAGGGACTTCGCGAGGGCATCAAGTCCAGTCCCCTGCCCCACGGCAGGACCAAGCACCAATCATCACTGACAGGTGTCTGTCTAACCTGCTCTGAAATATCTCCAGTGATGGAGATTCCACAGCCCCCACTAGGCAATGTATTCCAGTGTCTAACCACAGAACCCAGTGGGAGATCATATCAAAAACTTTAGGTTAACATAACCCAGCTCATTACAAGCTACGGCCACCAAAGTTCAGCAGCACTGGAAATGAGGGGTGTTTCTCACCCTTTGAAAGGCCAGATTGAGAGACTGGATGCTCTGTTTCCAGGGTATCCACCCATAGAGCTAGATGGCACATGATTTTATTATGTTAGGAGCATCGAAAGTCCTCAGACAAGATCAGACAAGGCAGAATTATTATCCCTAACCCTAACCCTGCTCAGTAATAATTATTATTAGCTGCCCAGGTGCAGAGAGATTCAGAAAGCAGTTCAGAAAAGAAAACATGGCTTTTGATTATTATAGCATGTAAGTCCCACTGAAGTCATTGTGACTATCCTGAACTGGGACCTTAAGTAACTCAACCAAGGCCATGCAGGGAGGCTGTAGCAGAGCTGGCATTGGTGCCAAGTCTAATAGCCTATCTATCAGGCCAGCTTTCCTTCTGTTTACCACTCGTTCATCCCAAGACCTAGAACCATAGCGAGGGCCCTAAGAACATCATGGCAGTGTTGTGGGTTAACAATGGAATTTTGTGGAATACGCACAACTGCTGAGTCCCCTCCCCTAAACGGCTGCGAGTTTTCCAACAACATAGAGGTGGAAATAGGCAGTCGCATGTGTGGGTCTTGCTCTCAGCCTGGCTACACAGTGCGCGGCAGCAGCATTGTGTCAGAGCAGCAATTCAGCAAGGACTCGGCAGCTGGTTGTGTTCCAAGCAGCAGCAACTGTTGGGCTAATTTCAAATTTCTACACCATCCCAGGGCACTGGCCCTACCAGCCCCAATTCACTACACTGCTGTCTCCTCTCCTGGTGTTAACCAGGAGTTATGTGTCTAGGATATTGACAACTGTTGCACTAATTAACACACCGAGTCTTTATCTTACTTTTTTCGTGAAAGTGTCAGACAATTTCATTACAACACAAACAGAACACACTCTGGTCTAGAACATTAGATATTTAAATCTGTGCTAAGCAGTAGCTGCCCTTGACGATTCTAAAGTATAATAAAATAATACAAAATGAACAGACCACTTTCACGATCACAGTATGTCACAATGCATGTCAGCAATGTCACTGGCTAACGTGACATGTCATAGTATGTACTACTGCTGACATGACATGAAATAATGTAGAAATAATAAAAATAATGTTAAAATGAAAAAGACCCCATGAAACACAAATTTTACTTTGAAGCAAAATTATATTTTTTGTTCCAAAACAAACGTTTGGAGCCAGGCATTCTTTTTGGCATTTTGGTTGGGTGGGACATTTTGAAAATATGTATTTTTGTTCCAATCTGGAGTGACAACGCATTTCAGAATGTTGAAATCCCCCCCCCAAAGTTGGAAATTCTAATTCTGCTGACAGTCTTTCTGCTGGCTTTGTCTCCAAAACACTCCCCCCGAGAAAGCGAATCTCTGTTATGCCCCTTGGACAGAGGGAAACCGAGGCACATAAAGCCTGTGCTGGAACAGAGATTTGAACGTAGGCCTCCTTACCTCTAGACAAGCGTAATAACCCCTGGCAGCTGCTCATATTCTCTCTCTGCCTCTGTGGCTCCACTTCAGCCGTTTGACAATTTGCTGCTAACTAGTGAGTGCTGTTGGCCCATGTGAAATACCTTGGTGCCACCCGTCAGTCCAGATCCCGGCAGAGAACTAGCATCTTTCACAGCAGATCTGACCCATCTCCGCCCGGTTGTTCCTCTGAGTCAGGGTGGTGGTGTATTGGGCGGCAGGATGGGTAAGGTCATCTGGTTACATCCGCTCTGCAGCAGGTTCATCCCCAGGTTTGGCTTAGTTCTTTCCACTAACTCTCCACGTGTCAACCGAGTAGGAAGCCCCAGCAACACGCCAAGCCAGATCCAACCCTCAGCCCCACTCCAGCCTCGGCAGCATTTCCAGCCGGGACAGGGGAGGGTTCAAACGGCGCCATCAGCCGCGTCCGGCCTCCACTGCCGCCAATGCAGGGAGCGGCTTCACACCCTACTTGCAGGAAAAGCCGACCTGCTAAGGCCCATTCTCCGCTATTCCCCAGGACCACGCTGGCTTGTTCCCCACAACGTGTTCTCCAGGCCTTTGTCCAGTCTCATCGTCATGGATTAAACGATTTGCAGGCCGGAAGGGACCATTGGGATCCTCCGCTCTCATCCTCACCCAGCAATTTCTGCGTCCCACCCGTCGCCTGTGGTTGGGCTAGGGCATGTTTTCGACACTCGCCGGCACGACCCCAGGTGATGGAGAAATGGGTGCACGGGGGGGGGGGGGGGAGCAAGCCAGGACGAGGGGCAGTTAATGGGGGGGACCAGGGATTTCCTCCCTTTCTAGCCCCCCTGCCTCAATGGGGGAGGGGCTGCCAGCTGGCTCCATTCTCAGCCGGGGCCCGTTGAAATTAACGAAGCGGGTGACTAGCCTCTTTATCCCCTCGCTTACGGCCCAGAGACGCCGTGCCACCGGCTCAGAGCCCTTCATTTCTAGCCTGAATTGACTCCCGCCTCTGGCTCTGGTTCTCCTCGTCTCGTGAGGCTCTTGGGGGCTTTACTTGAGACCCCGTCTCTGGAGCCAGGGGATTTGGGAAGAGTCTCAGCTTCCATCTAACGAGTTTCTGCCCCTGGGGGGTTACAGAGAAGAGCTTGTGGGGGTTTTTGGTGAGGGGGAGGGGTATCCAGACTCCACAGACCAGGCTGCACCCCAGAAGCAACTGGCAGCAGGTTCCCAGCCAATGGGAGGGCAGAGCTAGTGCTGGGGGCAGGGGCAGTGCGGGGAGCCCTATGCGCTCCCCCCTCCTACCTAGGAGCCGGGCCTGCTGCCGGCCACTTCTGGGGTGCAGCACAGTTTGCGATGCCAGGCCAAGCAGGGAGCTGCCTCAGTCCCCCCACTACTCCCCTGACCCCCCTGCAGCCACAAGCCCCAGCACCCAACATTCCCCCCCCCAAGCACTGGGGCATGACCCCTCATTTGAAAACTGTTTTAAGAAAACCAATGTGAGCTACAAAAGTCCTCCCGAAAATGCTCAGGTGGGAAAAAGGGCCAGATTCCAGCCGGGTAAAACTGGGGTAACTCCAAACTAGGGTCCCCGAATTTAGTGGGACAAATGTCCTCAGGCAGGGTGATATAACTCCAGAGTTACGCCACCAATTTGACTGTAAATACAACTGCAAGACTAAGGCTATGTCTAGACTGCAGGGCTCCATCTAGACTGGCAAGTTTTTCCGCAAAAGCAGGTGCTTTTGCGGAAAAACTTGCCAGCTGTCTACACTGGCCACTTGAATTTCTGCAAGAACACCGACAATCTCATGTAAGATTATCAGTGTTCCTGTGGAAATGCTATGCTGCTCCCATTCAGGCAAAAGCCCTCTTGCTCAAATGCTTTTGCGCAAGAGGGCCAGTGTAGACAGCGCGGCATTGTTTTGTGCAAAAAAGCCCCGATTGCAAAAATGGCGATTGGGGCTTTATTGCGCAAAACCGCGTCTAGATTGGCACTGACGCTTTTCCACAAAATGTGCTTTTGCAGAAAAGCATCCGTGCCAATCTAGATGCTCTTTTCCGCAAATGTTTTTAATGGAAAAACTTTTCCGTTAAAAGCATTTGCAGAAAATCATGCCAGTCTAGACGTCTCGCCCAGGCATCTTTCAGAAGAAGCTTTTCTGGAAGAGATCTTCCGAAAACACATCTTGCGAAAGAGAGTGTCTACACAGCAAAGAGGTTTACCAATGCTGGAAAAACCCCTCTGTTCTTTCAATTTTTTTTTTTTTTTGAAAGAATGCGATTGCAGTGTGGACGTAAGGGAAGCTTTTTCAGGAAAACGGCTGTTTTTCGGAAAAATCTCTGTAGTTTAGATACAGCCTAACTCATACCCCTGCCTTTGAAAAGGGGAGCATCCATCCTTGTGCAAGCAAGAAAGTTTTAGCAATTTATCCTAGAACCCCAGGGCTGGCAGACACCCCAGGAGTCATCAAGTCCAGCCCCCAGCCCAAAACAGGACCAACCCAACTCAATCATCCCAACCAGGGCTTTGCCAGGCTGGGACATAAACACCTCTAGGAGTGGAGATTCTGCCCCCGCAGTGTCACACGAAAGCAAACGTGGTCTAAGCGACCAGATTCTCGGTGCAAATCAGCGGCGCTCCATTAAGTCCACATAACGCTGGCTGTGGATCTGGTGCAGAGTGTATGTTAACACCACCGTTGCCTTGTGCACCCCCACTGTGCTAGATAGGACAGGTCCCGAGTTCAGGCAGACGGTAAGTTCTCCTGATCCCTCCGGGGCGCTGACCATGCACATACCCACAGTTCTCTAGTGTCCCTGAATGTCTGCCTTGGGGCCAGCTGGGGGCCTGCCCTTTCTCCATGCATTGTCAGCTGGAGTACTGTGTCCAGTTCTGGGCGCCACATTTCAAGAAAGATGTGGAGAAATTGGAGAGGGTACAGAGAAGAGCGACAAGAATGATTAAAGGTCTAGAGAACATGACCTATGAAGCCAGGCTTCATGAACTGGGCTTGTTTAGTTTGGAAAAAAGAAGATTAAGGGGGGACATGATAGCGGTTTTCAAATATCTAAAAGGGTGTCACAAGGAGGAAGGAGAAAATTTGTTCCTCTTGGTTTCTGAGGACAGGACAAGGAGTAATGGGCTTAAAGTGCAGCAGGGGAGGTTTAGATTGGACATTAGGAAAAAATTCCTAACTGTCAGGGTGGTCAAATCTTGGAATAAATTGCCAAGGGAGGTGGTGGAATCTCCCTCTCTGGAGATATTTAAGAACAGGTTAGATAGACATCTGTCAGGGATGGTGTAGGTGGAGCTTGGTCCTGCCTTGAGGGCGGGGGGCTGGACTCGATGACCTCTCGAGGTCCCTTCCAGTCCTATGATTCTATGATTCTATGACCCGTCACCTTGGCTGGCATTAGCCAGAGTAGGGAATGTTTCTCTCTCTCCCCATCACAACCTGCCTGTCCAACTGGACTGAACTTTTCCCCCCATCTCCTCCCACCTTGTCCCACGTGAGGGGCGGGTGATAACTGCTCGTTAATCCTCCTCTGCACGTCCCCCCTCCTGACAGGAAGGTCCCCCAAAGGACGGGCCATTCGGTGTCTGTCAGGCAGCTTCCCCTCCCGGGCGCCCGCCCGCGCTGAAACTGACAATGCCGCAGTTCACCTTGGCTGTGCACAGCGCCGGCGGCCGCCCGGGCAGAGGCAGAGCGGAGGCCGGTTTTGACGATTATTATTTAACAGGCTGCCCTGCGGATGACCTCGGCGGTTTAGCGCTCTCTCTGCCATGTGCTGCTCCATGCCTGCCCGCATCTGAGCTATTCATAGCTTCCGTCGGAGGGCCCGCTTGGGGATTAGTTCGTTCTGACAGGGAACGACAATGGTGGCGGAGAGGGCGAAGGCTGGATTCAGGCCCACACCTGTGACCTCTGAGCGGCCTCACAATTTGCCCCCTCGCCTCTCTGTGCCCCCGGGCAGGGCTTGCTCCGGGGGGGCTGCGGATCGCTCTCAGTTCCCATGGTCTGGAGTGCGGGGGGCATGACACGCGGCAGAACCGGGCTCGTAGAATGGCATAAAGGACCCACATTCAGGCTGTCGACAGAGAGATGTAGATTAGGCACATCGAAATTGCTAATGAAGCAGGGATTTAAATATCCCGCTCTTCATTAGCATAAGCATGGCCACCGCTTTTTTTCGAAATGGAGCTTTTTTGGAAAAAAAACCTGGCAGTCTAGACAGGATCTTTGGAAAAATAAACCCTTTTTTTGAAAGATCCTATAACCCTCATTTTTGGAGGAATACGGGATCTTTCGAAAAAGGGTTTATTAAAGATCCCGTGTCTAGGCTGCCGGGTTTTTTCGAAAAAGCTCCATTTCGGAAAAAAGCGGCAGCCATGTTTATGCTAATGAAGTGCGGGATAGTTAAATCCCTGCTTCATTAGCAATTTCGATGTGCCTAATCTACATCTCTCTGTCGACAGAGCCGCGTAGTCTAGACGCACCCTCAAAGCGAGGCTGCAGGGTCTGGTGGCGTTGTCACCCCGGGGCTGCTGTGAGCCAGAAATCAGCCCAGGGCAAGTTCACTGCATCCTCCCAGATCCTGGGGGCCAACGTCCCGGAGTCCCATGGGGCTGGCAGTGCAAGGAACGCCACATGGGGCCGGAAGGCCCTGCAAGGATGGCGGGTAGGAAGGCACAGGCTCAGGAGTCATTGAGTCCAGCCCCCTGCCCAAAGCAGGACCAACCCCAATTCAATCACCCCAGCCAGGGCTTGGTCAAGCCAGGACTTAAACACCTCTAGGGATGGAGATTCCACCCCCTCCCTAGGGAACCCAGCCCAGCGCTTCCCCACCTTCCTAATATCCAACCTAGACCTCCCCCACTGCAACTTGAGACCATTGCTCCTTTTTCTGCCACCACTGAGACCAGCTTCTTGCCATCCTCTCTGGAACCCCCCCTCTTAGCATCTGGCTAGGTCCCCAGAGGCTAAGGCGCACGTCACGGGCCGGAAATCACAGAACTCTTTGCTCTTATGAGCAATGGGGAACCTGCCTCCGGTGTTCTGACCGGATCTGAGCACCGGGGTTTGGCTTTCAAGAGATTTCAGGTCCTTCCTGTCCAGAATCTGGAAGCCAGGAACCGGGGGGAGAGCAGGAGAAACAGGAGAGCAGGAGGGAAAAATCCCATTGTGCAAAACATCTCGGCTGTGTCTACACTGGCCAGTTTTTCCGGAAAATCAGCCGCTTTTCCAGAAAAACTTGCCAGCTGTCTACACTGGCTGCTTGAATTTCTGCAAAAGCATTGACTTCCTACTGTAAGAAATCAGTGCTTCTTGCGGAAATACTATTCTGCTCCCGTTCAGGCAAAAGTCCTTTTGCGCAAAAGGGCCAGTGTAGACAGCTCAGATTTGTTTTGCGCTAAAAAGCCCCGATGGCGAAAATGGCAATCGGGGCTTTTTTGTGGAAGTGCTTTTGCGGAAAAGTGTCCGTGCCAATCTAGACACACTGTTCCGAAAATGCTTTTAACGGAAAACTTTTCCGTTAAACGCATTACCGGAAAATCATGCCAGTGTAGACACAGCCCTAGGGTACATCTACACTAGCTCGTTAGTTTGAGCACGGTAGGCAAATGATGGCAACCGGGGTTGCAAATGAAGCCTGGGATTTAAATATCCCGGGCTTCATTTGCATGTTTCCGGGCGCCGCCATTTTTAAATCCGCCTTAGTCCGAACTCTGTGCCCGCGGCTACAAGCGGCACGGAGTAGGGAGCTCGAATTAAAGATCCTAATTCGAACTGCTGTTACTCCTCATTCCATGAGCTGCGGGCACCGAATTCGGACTAAGAGGGATTTAAAAATGGCGGTGCCCGGGAACATGCAAATGAAGCCCGGGATATTTAAATCCCAGGCGTCATTTGCAACCCCGGTTGCCCTCATTTGCCTACCTAGCTCGAACTAACGAGCTAGTGTAGACGTACCCTTAGAGTGTCATGGAGAATGGGGGAGTCACCGGGCCCTGCCCCCACATCCGCAGCCAGACGGGACTCTCAGGCGGCAGGTAGAAGAGAAAGTTTATTGGTTCCCAGAGTCACAGCGTAGCACAGATTTGTTGTCACAGGAACCAGGAGCAGACGGTACAATCCATCTTGGGTATTAGTGGGGACCCAGAGCCAGGGTCCTGCCTGGTCCCCCAAGCCAGCTAGACTCCCTTCTCCCTAAGCCAGCCGAATAAAGTAACTCACGCTCTCAGCAACAGGTCCTGGCCGTCTAGGAAGCCCTACCCACTCCTTTGTTCAGAGTCCGGGGCCCAGCGTGTTATCCCCTGTCACCTGGTCCTCAAGGCATGAGAGACTGACACACTTTCACGGTGAGTCCTGCCTGGCCTCCCCTCCTCAGCCAGGTAGTGCTGCAGTGCCCAGGGAAACTGAGGCACCGACACACACACAGAGCAAACACAATCCCCACTACGTCACCTGGAGCTTACAGACAAGGCTCCGTCCAGGGGGTGGCTGAAGGGCCGGGGAGAAGTTGGGATCAATTCTCAGAGAAGGTGCGAACTGGAATCATTTACTGGAACCTCAGAACTGTGTGGCTCCCAAAAGGGTCCCAGCCCCGGTTTTCTGAAACCATGATTGCCCCCAACACAGTTTTACAAAGTGACCTCCCCCTTAATGCAGTGACCCCCAAGCTGGCTCATTCTGCCCCTGCTTAGCAGTCAGATAAGCAGGTTGACTGGGCAGAAGTGTAACCAGGCTATCCGCTTGGGCAGTTTCAATCCACACCCAGACCTACAGTTCCCCAGAGTCTGGGGAGGAACAGATCTTGAGCCGTGGCTTGCCTATTATAGACAAACGAGCCAGCTGCAAAGTGTGGATCCAGATCTGGCCGCCTGCAACAGGGCCCAACTCCAGACGAGAACAGGAGCCACATTTTCAACCTGGCTCTAACAAGGTTTTGATTGAAATTGCAGGCACTGTTCCGCGCATGGCATGCACACAGAGAAGTCAGGTAAAAACATCAATATCCGTGCTGGCAGGTTGCAGCGTAATCCTCCTTAGAAGTCAGCAAGTAACTCACAAGAACCCAAAAAACGGAGACACACAAAGCCGGCTGTTCCCGACACACCTAAAACCACAACTCTCCACCTTTACTATCCGCGGGCTGACCGCACACTGACTGATGCTAAACCCAATCATGGCCAAGACTGCAGCCAAGACGAGGGAAAACCCCTGAAATTTACACTGCCAGCCTACCACGGTAACCGAGTTTTCAATACTCCACAGATACAATTTGTCCTCACGATTAGCCGGGCGCAGGAGCAGATGTCTCTGCAAATAGCCCAAATTTCAGACTCCAACCCAGAGACCGGAAACCCGACTCTGAATTTCTTTTGCCCGTTGATCCCAGCCTGGAGAAAAGGGGCGGAAATGCTCTTAACATTCCATTTAGCCAACAAGGCGCTCGGAAAAGGGGCAGGCGGAGGAGAGAGGTCTCTGTACGCTTGGCCTAAACGCTGCACATGATTGTAATTCTCCATCCACGCCAGAGGATTCAGTCTCTCCCACAAGATGCATTGAACTTTTAATCCATTCCCGCAGCAAGCTTCATTTTGCAGCTTGCATCCTGTTAGAGGCCCCGGGGGCCACCTTCTACTCTTAGGCCGTGTCCAGACTCAGGGGTTTTTTCGGGAAAAGTAGCCTTTTCCCGAAAAAACTTCCCCTGCGTCCAGACTCAAGCCGTGTTCTTTCGAAATTATTTCGAAAGAACGCGGCTTTTCTTTCGATGGCGGTAAACCTCGTTTCACGAGGAAGAACGCCTTCCTTCGAAAGTTCCTCTTTCGAAGGAAGGCGTTCGTCAATGTAAAGAGGCCATCTTCGAAAGAGAGCATCCAGACTCGCTGGGTGCTCTCTTTCGAAAAAGCGGATTTTTCTTTCGAAAGATCCACCTGCAGTCTAGACGCGACATCAGAGTTACAAACTGACCACACACCTCCCTGGGGACTGGAAGTAGCCAGTCAGGCTGCAGCAAAGACCGCCCCCCCCCCCCAAAAAAAGTGCCGTGTTACATGTAAACTACTAAGAAAGGGCTGATTTAACAAACAAAAAGACGGTAAAGCAGCCGTTTCTGTGCTTGTGCTGTGTAAAACAAGATGGTTAAAAACCAACATTTTTCTTCTGCGTCATAAAGTTTTAAAATTATATTAAGTCACTGTTCAGTTGTAAACTTTTGAAACTTTTCAGAGGTATGAATAAATTCCATTTGGAGGTCTTCTACTGTACATACACAATGGGGGGGGGTTCTATTTTACATACACAATGGGGTGTCTTCTACTGTACATTCACAAGGGGGGTGGGTTCTACTGTACATACATAATGGGGGTTTCTATTGCACATACACAATGGGGGATTGTACTGTACACACACAATGGGGGGCTGGGTTCTTGAGGTGCTGTGGGAGTCAGTGGGAAGAGCAGGTTCCTTAGGGGATCGAGCTCTAGAAGAGGAAGTCTGATATCCAGGGTTGCTTTCCTGGAGACCTAGTAACTTCAAAAAGGCAGAAATACAGAGTGAGGACTGGCCAGGAGGGCAGGACGGGGGCTTCTAGCTTTAGGACCAACTCGGGTCCTGATGCTGGACTGTTTCCCTGGCACGGATCAGCGTTCATGTCGCAGTCCCTGTCGGTAGCCGGACTGAAGAGGTCCTAGCACACTTCACAGCATGGGGCACATGCCTCCCATGAATCTATGAGTTTTGCCAGAGACTAACACTTTTAATCACCCCGACAGGCAGGAAGTTTTTCCTAATGTCCAACCTAAACCTCCCCTGCTCTCATGTCCCCTCTCAGTCTTCTCTTTTCTAAACTAAATAAGCTCAGTTTTTTCAGTCTTCCCTCATGGCTCATGTTCTCTAGACCTTGCATCATTCTTGTTGCTCTTCTCTGGACCCTCTCCAATTTCGCCACATCATTCCTGAAATGTAATGCCCAGAACTGGCCGCAATACTCCAAATTGGGGCCTAATCAGCAGAATGACGTCTCGTGTCTTGCTCACAACACTCCTGTGAATGCCTCCCAGAATCACGTTTGTTTGACTCCTATTTAGCCTGTGATCCACTATGACCCCTAGATCCCTTTCCGCCGTGCTTCTTGCTAGTTTTGTATGTGTGAAACTGATTGCTCCTTCCTACATGGAGCATTTTGCATTTGTCCTTGTTGAGTTTCATCCTACTTACTTCAGACCACTTCTCCAGTTTATCCGGAACATTTGGAATGATGACCCTACCCTCCAAAGAAATTGCCAACCCCACCCAGCTTGGTATCACCTGCACACTTTATCAGCATACTCTCTGTGCCATTATCTAAACAATCAATGAAGATATTGAATAGATCTGGTCCCAAAAACCAATCCCTGCAGAGCTCCGTTCTTTCTGTCCTTCTAGATTATCTGGGAACCACTGACAACTACTCTCTGTGAATGGTTATAAGAGCAAAGATAACAATACAGAGCTGTGGATTTGGCTCAAGTGTAACCACCTGGGATTTGAACCTGGGGCCTCTGAAGTGGAGTATAGGAGCCTCTACCGCCTGAGCTAAAAGCCAGCTGGCTCCCAGCCCCTGCTGTAGAGGGCTCTTGGTCTTAACTGTTGCTGTGGTCTAGGTACCACTTGCATTGCTCAGTAACCACACTAGGGCTGTGTCTACACTCGCGGCTTCTTGCGCAAGTAATATGCAAATTAGGCTAAGCGTGGACTATCACCAAGCCTCATTTGCATACCTAATGAGCCACCATTTTTTTCAGAAAAACACTCCTTCTTGCGCAAGAGCCTCTTCTGAAAAAAATGGTGGCTCATTAGGTATGCAAATGAGGCTTGGTGATATTCCATGCTTAGCCTCATTTGCATATTACTCGTGCAAGAAGCCGCGAGTGTAGACATAGCGTAGGTGTGTGGGTTACACAAGCTCAAGCCTCTCTCATTTTGATGGTCCACTGTGGCATGGCCGAAAAAAAATTTTTTTCCACTGAAACTTTCAACTTTTGTTTAAAAAAAAAAAAAGCGTTTTTTTTTCCCCCTGAGAGCCTGATGGTTACAGCCTGTGGCTGAAAGGATTTGGGGTTTTCAATTTTTTGACCAAAAATCGCGTGTTTTGAAGAAAGTAAAAACTTTCCACCACGAAAATAAGGAGTCAATTCCCATTTTTTCTCTGAAACCAGTTTTGGTGGAAATTTTTCACCTGTCCTCATTATGACGCCCAGAATTATTCTGGGATTTGTGGCTAATCCTATGATTAACCCCATGACCATCTGGACAGGCTGCCGGAAGTTCACAACCTGTCGTCCGAAAGTCCCCACCACATTGCCTGGTGATGCTGCCTTTCCCAAAGCCTCGTGCCCCAATCGCACGAGAGCTCCATGAGACCTGCTCCCCACGAGAGCGCCGTGTCTCACAAGTGTGCCGGGACCACGAGTGCTGAGGTCACAAGAGAACTCGGGACCACGAGTGCTGAGGTCACAAGAGAACTCGGGACCACGAGTGCTGAGGTCATGAGAACTGCTTAATCAACAGGCCACGTGGAACGCAGGCAGAGACGAGGCGAGCTTCACACACGTACCATGCCACTTACAATGTGCTTCAAATCTGTCCTGGAGGGACTTCCTCTAGGAGTGAGAGAACAGTTCAAAGTCCGTGGCCAGGGCAATCCTTTGTGTGTTCAGTGATGCTGCCAGGAAGGAAGACAATTATTGCCAATCATGGCACGGGGTTTGGGGCTGTGGCAGCCACCTGTCCTCTGGGATATCCAACAAACCAGACAAGGGGAGGCCCCCCAGGAAGATGAGTCATGTGCCCTATCAGCTGTGGAACAAAGGGCCGCACCAAACTCCTCTGCACGGAGAGAGGAGGAGGCGTCGTCTCTGACGCATGCGGCCACGGCGCCTCGTGACCTTCGCCGCAAAGAGCTCGTGACTCACAAATAGCCACAGGAGCAGAAGGGAACGGTGTCCGTTCAGGGCAGCGCCTGTCCTCCTGCCAGCGCAGTTCATCGTAAAAACGGCGGCGTTCATCTCACGGCCCGGTGACGTGAACATCCATCGGAAATGGAGTCAGCGGTTTCCGGAGTTCCATTTTTGGATGAATTCAGATGCTTTCGCATTTGATGGTGGACAAAAGTAAAGTGGAGGGGGGGGGGTTAGGTGGAAAATCTTGGAAGTGTAGAATCATAGAACCTTAGCACGGGAAAGCAACCCGCGAGGGCATTGAATCCAGTCCCCAGCCCTCATGGCAGGAACAAGCCTTGTCTAGACCACGGCTACCCAACACATGGCCCACGGACCACCCGTTTGTTTGCAGCCTGCGGTGAGGTTTGGGTTTACACAGGGCTCAACACGCAGGCTGCGGGTGGGAGCCAAAATAAAAGAGTAGTCAATAGAACGGTCTTCTGTTAAGATGCATTTACGTAGTTCAATTCCTGGACTGTCATTGCTCATTCAAAGTGCTGTCACATTGGTAGAAATGGGATCACTGTTGCATTTTATTAATAGCAGCAGAACTGACGGAAACGGGGCCTGTGTGTTGCGTAGCCTTGTCTTAATCTTTCTATTTATGCCAGTCGGTGTGAAAGAAGCTATTTCCGTATATTTGCGTATGTATTTGCATGTCTATGCAACCACGCTTAAGTTGTGGCCCTCGGCATGTGCTGGGAGTATTATTGTGGCCCCCAGAGCTTCCAAAATTGAGTAGCCCCGGTCCAGCTCATCCCTGAAAGCTCTGTCCAACCTGCTCTTCAATATCTCCAGAGATGGAGATTCCACAACCTCCCTGGGCAATTTATTCCAGTGTTTAACCACCCTGATAGGCAGGAAGTTTTTCCTAATGTCCAACCTAAACCTCCTTTGCTGCAGTTTAAGCCCCTTAATTCTTGTCCTATTCTCCGAGGCCAAGGAGAGCAATTTTTCTCCCTCTTCCTTGTGACATCCTGTGACGGCGCGTTGGGGTCCCCCGTCTCCTGCACCCCGAAATGGCGCAAACAGACTGCACCAGCCAGTGGAATTGAGGGTGGTTTACTGCTCCTCCAGCACAGCGCAGCACAGATGTAATCTGGTCACAGGAACTGGGCTAGGATGCCTCAGGCCCCCTTGAGATGGGGGAGACTGGGCCCCTAAACTCCAGCTCCTCTCCCTAGGCTGTCTCATCCATGCCCTCCGACAGCCAGCAACCAACTCACTCACTTCCAGCCCTGCCCCCCAGCCAAGGCAGCATTCCACCTTCCTTTGTTCCTCTCCATGGGGGGTGTCTGGCCACTGGTTTGCATAGTGACTCATCCTGTTTTGCTGGGTCGTGGTACCCACGGCAGCCAGTGGGGGTTCCCCCAGAGCCAGCAGCATAGAAACCAGCCAGGTACCCCCACTACGTCACAGTTCTCCCCCCTCCGAGAGCGAACTGAGCAGGGTCACTCCGCTCGTGACCTAGGGAAGTTCGGGTCCTCTGCGTGGGAACCCGCCCTGGGGACATGGGTGCTCCCCTTGACTCGGGCCGGCCGTGGCGAGGCCCCACATGAATTGGCTTCCCTCTGTCCACTCGCCGCCCCGCTCCAGGGTGACTGGCCCAGGCCTGTCCTCGGGGGTCACACCCACCCTTCCGCTGGCCTTGATCTCTGGCCGGGGTCTCTCGGGCCAGGGCCATGAGCCCAGCGAGCCTTCTCTGGACAGCCAGGGCGGCTTCCACCCCCGATGCTCCATCCAGGGAGGACTTCCCCTCCCATAACTCTCTCAGCAAGCCCAGAGGGTCTATCTGGGGTAGAGACCCCCAAGCCGCGTTCCTCCTGTCTTGGGCCTTCCCGCCCCTCTGGCAGGAGTCACAGGACCGGCAGTACCGCTGCACGGCTGTAAAGATTCCCGGCCAATAGAAGTGCTGGAGCAGCTTCAGCCAGGTGCTCCGGATCCCCCGGTGGCCCCCAACGGGGACATCGTGGGCCAAATACAGCAGCTTGAGGCGATACTTTCGGGGGACGACCAGCTGCCGCTCTACCCTCCATGCCCTCGCCTTCCTGGGGGGGAGCCACTCACGGAACAGGAGCCCACGCTCCCGCAGGAATCTCTCCTGGCCACCTCTCCCCCGGGGCTGAGCTGCACGGAGGCCAGCCTGGTCCCTCAGCCTCTGCAAGGAGGGGTCTGCCTGCACCTCAGCCTGGAATTCAGCTGCTGAGGCAGGGATCGGGACCTGTCCCCCACCTCTGCCTAGGTCCGGAGTCCCAGCCTGGCTGGACCCCGTGTCCACTGGGATGGGACCCTGAGGACGCTGCCAGGAGTCCTTCCCTGGACCCACGTTGTCAGCCCCCCGCTGGCTCTGGCTCCGGGTAGTGACTAGAGCCCGCTGGGATTCATGGGGCCACTCCTCTAGGTCGTTCCCCATCAGCACCTCGGTGGGCAAGTGCGGGTGCACCCCCACTTCCTTGAGGCCTTCCTTCGCCCCCCATTTCAGATGCACCCTGGCTACAGGCACCTTAAACGGGGACCCGTCTATGCCCTTCAGGGTCAGCTGCGCGTGGGGTAGTATCCGCTCCTGGGCCACTATGTCAGATCGGGCCAGAGTCACCTCCGCCCCCGTGTCCCAGAAGCCCGTCACCTTCCTACCATCCACCTCCAGGGGTATGAGGCACTCGCTCCGCAGGGGCCGTCCTGCCCCCACCCGGTACACGGAGAAATCCGCCTCCTGAGAATCAGACCTCCCAGGGGAGGTGCACTGAGCATCCTTCCCCTCTCTCTGAGCTGAGGTTTGCCTGCCAGCCCCTGCCTCTGGGGCAGCCTGCCCTTCCTCCCGCCCCAGCCAGTTAACCCTGGACAGTCCCCGGTCCTGGGACCTGGTGCACTGAGCCCTCTTGTGGCCTTTTTGCCCACAGCGATGGCAAGTTAGGCTTTGGGCTGTCTCTGTCCAGGCCCTGGCTGGTTCTCTGGGGCGCAGACGACCTGTTCCTTGGTCTCGCCCCGTAGTTGACTCCCTCCGTCGCTCAGCCGAGATCCGGTCTCTGCGCGGTTCCCTTTCTCTCCGGGACTCCCGTTCACACCCGGACCGGCTCTCCGTGAACTCATCCGCCAGTCTCCCGGCCTCCTGGGGGTTCTCTGGTCTCCGGTCCTTGAGCCACAGCCTCAGTTTGGGTGGGCACGCTTCATAGAACTGCTCCATCATGACCAGCTTGAGCAGCTCCTCTGCGGTCTGGGCTCCAACTCCAGACACCCACTTGCGGCAGTATTGCGCCAGGCGGGAGGCCAGGTCCACATAGGTCTCCCGTGGCCCTTTCTGTACCCCCCGGAACTTCTTCCTGTATATCTCGGGGGTCAGCCCGAACTTGTGCAGCAGGGCCTCCTTGACTCGGTTGTAATCCCCTGGCTGTAGGTCCTCCAGCTGACTGAGCACTCCGGCCGCCTCCTGGCTCAGTGCGGGGATGAGCTCCTGCAGCCAGTCAGCTGGGGGAACCCGTTGCAGTCCACAGGCCCTCTCAAAGGAGCTGAGGAACCCGTCTATGTCACCCATGTCCTTCAATTGGGCCACCACGAGCCTCTCCAAGTGGCTGGCAGCCCTGGGACCTTGGGGCCCATCCGCACTTGGCGCAGCCGGTGCCCCGCCGGTTCTCCGCTCTGCCATGGCCAGCTCATGCTGTCGCTGCCTCTCTCGATCTTGGCGCTCCTTCTCTCGGTCCTCTACTTCCAATTCCCTGATCCGCAGCTGGATCTCCAGCCGCCGCAGCTCTGCTTGGCTGGCCCCTGCCCTAGATGGGCTGCAGCTTGCAGGCCTCCTGGGGGAAGCTGTCTCATCTCTCCTGTGGGTTCCAGCGCTCCTCCCCCTCTCTGAGCCTGACACACTCTCAGGGGGGGTCTGGCTGCTTCCCCTGGGGACAAGATCCTGGCCCTGTGGCTGGTCGTTCTCTTCTAGCTGAGCAATCAGCTGGGCCTTGGTTGCTTTCTGCACAGGCAAGCCCCTCTCTCTGCACAGCCCCACCAGCTCTGCCTTCAAGAGTCGGGCGTAGGCCATCTGCCCGCTGGGCCCCTCGGTGCAGACTCACCAGTCTAGTGCTGCAGCGCCCCACGATTCCCAGGAACCGCTTCGCTCTGTCTCCAGCATGCCTGGCTCCAGGGCTCTTGCTTCTACTGCGCCTCGTCGCTTGCCGCTGGAAGCTCCATCCACGGGGTGCAGTGCATCCCACTTCTGACACCAGTGTGACGGCGCGTTGGGGTCCCCCGTCTCCTGCACCCCGAAATGGCGCAAACAGACTGCACCAGCCAGTGGAATTGAGGGTGGTTTACTGCTCCTCCAGCACAGCGCAGCACAGATGTAATCTGGTCACAGGAACTGGGCTAGGATGCCTCAGGCCCCCTTGAGATGGGGGAGACTGGGCCCCTAAACTCCAGCTCCTCTCCCTAGGCTGTCTCATCCATGCCCTCCGACAGCCAGCAACCAACTCACTCACTTCCAGCCCTGCCCCCCAGCCAAGGCAGCATTCCACCTTCCTTTGTTCCTCTCCATGGGGGGTGTCTGGCCACTGGTTTGCATAGTGACTCATCCTGTTTTGCTGGGTCGTGGTACCCACGGCAGCCAGTGGGGGTTCCCCCAGAGCCAGCAGCATAGAAACCAGCCAGGTACCCCCACTACGTCACACATCCATTTAGGCACTTGTTCAGGGTCTTCAGCCAGCGGGTTGAAAGATTCAGCAAACAACGTCGGTCGACGGAATTCTGAAATGTTGACCTTTTTTTTTTATTTCAATGCCAACGGCGATGCTTTGCAATGTCTGCCACAGCTGATACGGTTTTTGCAGCCAGCTCGGATCATAAAGATTATTTTCAGATAACGGGGGCAGCGGTGGGAACTGCAAACAGCCCTGCAGTGAGATACAGGACACACCGATTTCTTCCAGTCCGAATACAGTCGAAACCAAAGGCTGATCCTGATCTCCCGCTCATAAGCTGTGACGGCGCATTGGGGTTTTCCTGTCTCCTGCACCCCCGTAATGGCACGGACAGACTCCACCAGCCAGTAGAATAGAGGGAGTTTATTGTTCCTCCAGGATACAGTGCAGCACAAATATAATCTGGTTACAGGGCAGGCCTAGGATGCCTCAGCCTCCCTTGAGATGGGGGAGCCTGGGCCCCTAAATCTCAGCCTCTTCCCTAGGCTGCTTCCTCCATGGTACCAGCCAGAAACTTCCCTAACTCACTTCCAGCCCTGCCCCCAGCCAGGGCTCCACTCCCCTTCTTCCCATTGTTCCGCTCCCTGGGAGATCACTGGTCAGACAGGTTCGAAGCCCCCTTGCATAATGACTCATCCCCTGTCCTGGTGGGCCGTGCTAATTGTCAAATCTGATGGAAACCATCTGACTGGCAGCAAAGCCAAGGACAGAATGAGTCTACTTCTGATCTCTCTCCAGGTTGGGGCTGCTGTGACGCCACGGACTTTGGAGGAATTGCTCCCAGTTTACACGAGTGCCAATGCAGCCAGCTCCGAGTGACCCCGTTTCCAACCGGACTTCTCCGCGGAAGCGGCGTGGTGAGGAGCACGGCAGAGACACATTGGCCTTGGCGTGGTAGAGTCCCTGCCTTAGAAACTCCCGTGGTTCCTTGCCTGGATCTTCTCAGCTAGGAGAACCCAAACCCCTGATCTGTGCCCTTCAGAACTTGGTGGTATTCCAAAAGTAACCCCCAAGGGGAGCCTGGTGCTACGAGCCCAGCCATAGAGATCATCCACCTACCCCTACCCTCGTGGAGGCCGGACGGGCTAGATAAGGAGATCGATTAGGGTTAGGGTTAAGGAGATCGATTTTGCACCACCGAGACCCATCGAATGTGAGCGCCCTGCATGACTAGTGACCTCTCCATCCCCCTCCCGCTCTAAGGCTTGGCACTGACTTGGGCCCCTTGTTTGTAATGAAGCTCGCGGGTCCAGACCCTCAGGCGCCTGATTCAAAAGCCGTTGGGCACCTGAACCGCTGCGAGGATCTGGGCCTACGTGCTTGGGGTCTTCCCCTGTGTGTGCACGGCACCGAGCCCAAGGGGGCTGCCAACCGGAGGCTGAAACTCTCTTAACCGGGATTCTCTGGTCCGGCAACATGCACGGTCCGGCACGGATGTTGCAGGACCTGAGCGTCCCGGTGGAGGGCCGGCAGCAAGGATCCCTGCGGGGCCGAGAGGGCAGTGGGCAGACCTG
The DNA here is from genome assembly GCF_052426305.1 of Pelodiscus sinensis. Lineage (NCBI taxonomy): Eukaryota > Metazoa > Chordata > Testudines > Trionychidae > Pelodiscus > Pelodiscus sinensis. The sequence continues at coordinate 2,816,242 of NC_143055.1, read as the reverse complement.
GCATGTGGCTGCCCAGTGAGGATGGGAGACCTGGCGTGCATGCAGCTGCCCACAGAGCCCTGGTGCATACGGCTGCCCGGAGCCCCAGTGCAGGGCTGCCTGGCACAGCCATGGGCAAGGCCATGGGGCCAGCAGGAGGTGGGGAGCCAGCGGGGAGGCCAGCGGCCAGGCCAGGGGTCCAAAAATGACCTCCCCTGGTGCGGCAAAATCCCTCATCCGGGACCAGTCAGCTCCTGAGGGCGCTGGACCAAGGAGGTCCAACCTGTACTGCTGTAGGAACCCACATTCGTGAGGACGGACAGAGGGACGGCCGGACAGACAGAGGACTGGAGGCAGTTTAGCTCTGCCCGCCCCTGTTCTGTCTCTCTCCCCTGGTCCACGGGGCTGGGATGCTCCAACCACTACAGGGCCCCCAGCTCTCCTCTCCCCCGGGGCGCGAAGGGGGAGGTTTCCAATGGGAAGCCGAGGGGAACGGGGCCTTTGAGACCCTCCCGTCCCGCCCCCTTGGCGTCGGCACCCAGCCTGCACGGGGGTTTCCGGCAGCCACGCTCTCCTGCGGCTTTGCTGCCCTGTCCGCCCGGCAGGCCCCGCGCAGGGTGGCGGGCGCTTTGTGCCGCCGGAGGACGCCGCGGCTGGTCGCAGGCCTGTGGTCCGTCATCTCCCAGGGCGGGGATTGTTAACGAGCAATAAATACACCCCTGGCGTCTGGTTCCGGACCTGCGGCCTTCCCGGGTGGCCTTGAATCCCCCTGAGCGCTTCTGGGCCCCCCGCCGTACCGCTCCCCCCGGCGACACTGGGCTCATGCCAGCACGGGATGGGGCAGCTCCAGGAGCCCCCAGCGTGTTCTCCCCGCCGGGGGAGGCCGGGTGACACCCTGAGGAGGAAGAGACCGGGGGAGGGGGAGACGCATCCCAGCGGGGGAGATCCATGGCCACCCAAGCCCTCTGCAGGGATGGAGCATTTGCACGACTCCCCCAGCATCCCGTGGGACCACAGCGGAGCAGCAGCCACGCTCCAAGGCTCCCTTCAAACGGCCCCAGCACCGCCCCTCCGTGGGGGAGGACCGGACCGGCGTTACCAGAGGGGAGGGGCTGCAGCTGGGGTCTGGGACACCGCCGCGCCCCTTCGGCTCACGCATCAGGGAGGGGCCGAGGCCGATTATTAGCCGAGGGGGATTGCGCTCGGGAGCTGGCTCCAGCGTGCGCGGGGGATCGTCTGGGGACAGTCCCCTGGCCGGTGTCACGCTGGAGGCCGGGCTACATGAGCAGACAGTCCCTTGGGGTCTTTTACTGCACCGACCGGAGGAACCCAGGGAGCCGTTCGGGGACATTTCTTTCCCCAGAGAGCTGGGGCTGCAGGCGAGGGCTGGAGATGGGTGGAGCTAAGGAGAGATGCTCATGAGCGTGTTTTATGGACGGAATAATTTGGATGGAATGAATCCCAGAGTTAGACTCCCAGGGCCAGCAGAGACTTCAGGAGTCATCGGGTCCGGCCCCTGGCCCAAGGCAGGACCAACCCAACTCAATCATCCCAGCCAGGGCTTGGTCCAGCCGGGACTTAAACACCTCTGTTGACTCATCTCCAGCTTCTCATCCACCGTAACCCCCAGGCGCTTTTCTGCAGAACTGCTACTTAGCTGGTTGGTCCCCAGCTTGTAACTATGCTTGGGATTCTTCCATCCCAAGGGCAGGACTTTACACTTGTCCTTGTTGAACCTCATCAGATTTCTTGTGGCCCAATCCTCTAATCTGTCTAAGTCACTCTGGACCCTATCTCTGCCCTCCAGCGTATCTACCTCTCCCCCTAGCAAAGCATCATCCACAGACTTGCTGAGGGTTCAATCCATCCCCTCATCCAGGTCATTCATAAAGATGTTGAACAAAACTGGTCCTAGAACCAACCCTTAGGGCACTCCACTTGAAACCAACCGCCAAGCCAGATATAGACCCGTTGATCCCTACCTCTTGAGCCCAACAATCTAGCCAGCTTTCTATCCGCCATACAGCCCGTTTATCCAATCCATACTTCCATCCCATGCTGGCAAGAATCCTGGGGGAGACTGTATCCAAAGCATTGACCCATCACCTCATTTCAACCAGGGTACGTCTAGACTACGTGGCTCCGTCGACGGAGCCATGTAGATTTGTTTGTTCGGCAAAGGGAAATGAAGCCACGATTAAAATAACCGCGGCTTCGTTTAAAATTAAATGGCTGCCCCGCTCTGCCGATCAGCTGTTTGTCGGCAGATCGGAGCAGTCTGGATGCTCCCCTGCCGACATGAAAGCCCTTTATCGACCTCCCCGGTAAACCTCATCCTACGAGGCATAATGGGGAGGTCGATAAAGGGCTTTCAGGTAGGCGCGGGAGCATCCAGACTAGCGCGCTGAGCCGACGAACAGCTGATCAGCTGTTTGTCGGCTCAGCGCGGCAGCCATTTAAATTTAAATGAAGCCACGATTATTTAAATCGCGGCTTCATTTCCCTTTGCCGATCAGCCTCATCTACATGGCTCCGTCGATGGAGCCATGTAGTTTAGACACAGCCCCGGAGAATAAGAACACATCCGTTGGCCACCAGCTCCAGTTTTGGACTCGTGGCCAAAAGAGACCGGGCCAGTGACCTCTCTGAACTCACCACTTCCCTGCTTTCTCTTCCCTCTGATGCCAGAGGATTGATGGGAATTATCTGCTGTCAAACAAACTTCTGACATTTCCTCCTCCCTGTCTGCACAAGGGTATCACATTTCCCATATCTCTGCGATACAAAAGAAGGGTCATTTTCACCTAATGCCTGACAGCATGTTGCTTAGGGAAAAGCCCTGATCAGGTGCCAGGAATACAGGGCCAAATTTCTGACCCCATTTACCCTGGCGTCAATTAGAGTGGCTCCGTGGAGGCACTTCGGCTTGACGCAGGTGCAATTTGGAACCCGGCCTTCGCTTTATTAGATTAAATCCAGACTCTTGCATCTGGAGCGGCCGGACAGAATCTCACTGCTGACGAAACCGGCTTAAAATAAATAGTCATTTCCACGGATTAGTAAAATAGCCAAACAGTTGTGGCTCCCGTCCAGGAGGGCTCAGGAAAGGGCAGAAGGCAGAGGGAGCAGTTTCATTTGCTGGAACGAACAGGTAAGAAATCAAAATAAAGTCTCGCTTGCCTTCCTGCCTTGGGTCGGTATCGGGATTTCATCATTGCGTGCAATAGGGTGAGTACATTTCACTTTTCCTAGGGAAATTTGGTCCTGGACCAAATAGACGAGTACACAGCAAAGAAATCATAGAATCATAGAATCATAGGACTGGAAGGGACCTTGAGAGGTCATCGAGTCCAGCCCCCCGCCCTCAGGGCAGGATCAAGCTCCATCTACACCATCCCTGACAGATGTCTATCTAACCTGTTCTTAAATATCTCCAGAGAGGGAGATTCCACCACCTCCCTTGGCAATTTATTCCAATATTTGACCACCCTGACAGTTAGGAATTTTTTCCTAATGTCCAATCTAAACCTCCCCTGCTGCACTTTAAGCCCATTATGTTCATGGGTTTGAAAAGACTGTATGGCCTAGTAGGTAGAGTAGTCATCCACATGACCTAGAGATCTAGAGAAGTGATTATTCTCCTTTATTCTGCACTGGGGAGGCCACATCTGGAGTATTGTGTCCAGTTCTGGTCACCCCCCCCCCATTACAGAAAGGATGTGGACTCACTGGAGAGAGTCCAGTGGAGGGCAATGAAAATGATTCGGGGGCTGGAGCACATGACCTACGAGGAGAGGTTGAGAGATTTGGGCTTGTTCAGTCTGCAGAAGAGAAGAGTGAGGGGGGATTTGAGAGCAGCCTGCAACTCCCTGAAGGGGGGTGTGACGGCGCGTTGGGGGTCCCCCGTCTCCTGCACCCCGAAATGGCCCAAACAGACTGCACCAGCCGGTGGAATAGAGGAAGTTTATTGCCTCTCCAGGATACAGCACAGCACAGATGTAATCTGGTTACAGGAACTGGGCTAGGATGCCTCAGGCCCCCTTGAGATGGGGGAGACTGGGCCCCTAAAACTCCAGCTCCTCTCCCTAGGCTGTCTCATCCATCCTCACAGACAGCCACCAACCAACTAACTCTCTTCCAGCCCTGCCCCCCAGCCAGGGCAGCATCCACCTTCCTTTGTTCCTCTCCATGGGGGGTGTCTGGCCACTGGTTTGCATAGTGACTCATCCTGTTTTGCTGGGTCGTGGTACCCACGGCAGCCAGTGGGGGTTACCCCAGAGCCAGCAGCATAGAAACCAGCCAGGTACCCCCACTACGTCACAGGGGGTTCCAAAGAGGCTGGAGAGAGGCTGTTCTCAGTGGGGGCAGATGCAGAACAAGGAGCAATGGGCTCAAGTTGCAGTGGGAGAGGTCTAGGTTGGACATTAGGAAAAACGATTTCCCTAGGTGGGTGGGGAAGCGCTGGGATGGGTTCCCTAGGGAGGGGGTGGAATCTCCATCCCTAGAGGTGTTTAAGTCCCGGGTGGACCAAGCCCTGGCTGGGATGATTGAGTTGGGTTGGTCCTGCTTTGGGCAGGGGGCTGGACTTGATGACCCCTGAGGTCTCTGCCAGCCCTGGGGTTCTATGACCTGGGTTCTAAACAGCTGTTCTACTGGTCTCTTCAGCTACTCACTGCCCCTCTGTTTCCCTCCATCCTCCACTGATTTAATGCTGGCTGGGGGCACATACTCTCTCTCCCTGAGCGCTAGTGGAGGACCAGCCGAAGAGGGGCCTGGTTCTGGCCAGGGGCCCGACGGATGAGCAGCACAGTCCTCTATTAACCGGACTGGAATATCAGCATTGGGAGCCAGCCACGAGGCCTCGGTGTCAGCGTTCACTATTCCCTCACCGGTCACTTTGTGTAGGTGAGATGGGGCAGGACACGGGCGTGAAGCCCAGGGCACCGGGAAGTGCCGAAGGGAAGGAGATGAAGCGGGAAGGGCCGCAGGGAGGTGCAAAGCTGCGCCAATGGAGAAACGCAGAGGAACGGGTGACAGGAGAGAAGGAATGAGTAGAGGCAGTCGGTGGCGTGGAGGGAGATTTTCTCACCAAGCGACGGATGCTATAACAGGGCACGGAACAATTAATAGAATCATAGAACACTAGGACTGGAAGGGACCTCGAGAGGTCATCGAGTCCAGTCCCCTGCCCTCATGGCAGGACCAAATACTGTCTAGACCATCCCTGATAGACATTTATCTAACCTAATTAATTAATCTAATTTAATAAACAACTAGACATTTTGTTACTACTTGATCTCAGTGCAAGCCCTGTACCGATGCGAGCGGTCACTCCTGAGAGCAAGCAGGGAACGCTTCGTCCTCAACGTATCCCCCGGCCTATGGGTTATGCTCAAGCCTGGAATTCGGCTCTTTGCTTAGAAGGAGGTTGACCCCTGACCCTAGAACTGGTCAGAAAACATTCACCTCATCAGGTTTTCCGGGGAAACTGAGGCTTCCGTCCACATTCGACCATTTTCAAAACACGTGTCGGCGCGGACGGAATTCTGTTGCAAAACGCCCCGCCCGGCCCTGCCTGAAACGTCGTGTTCTGATCGTGCCGAAACGGCCCAGTTTTGATGTGTGCTGACGGAACTGTTTCCATTCCTCATTTCGAAACCCCTTTTGGGGAATGCTGTGAAGGCTAGGACTAGAATAGAGTTTAAAGAGAAGCTAGATAATTTCCTGGAGGTTAGGTCCATAAAAGGCTATTGGCCAGGGGATAAAATGGTGTCCTTGGCCTCTGTTTGTCAGAGGCTGGAGAGGGATGGCAGGAGACAAATCGCTTGATCATTGTCTTCGGTCCACCCCCTCTGGGGCACCTGGTGCTGGCCACTGTCGGCAGACAGGATACTGGGCTGGATGGACCTTTGGTCTGACCCAGTACGGCCGTTCCTATGTTCTTATGTTCTAATGCGATTCTTTTTTTACAGGGGTTTTTTGAAGGAAAAACAGGTCAAAATTGGAACAAAATGCTTTTGTGGTTTTCTCATGTGGGCACATTTTGGAATGGAAGAAAAATGTGAAAATGCAACACCTGCCAGGAAATGGAGCATCTCGTTTCTGTTGGCGCGAATAGAAGCAGAGCGACAGCGTCTGATCCCAGCAAAGAGGGTGGGAATGTAGCCACGAACTTTGATGGCATTGGGTTGGGCGCACGGCCCTACGGAGACCGTTCTGAAGCACATGGAAGGTCCGGATCGCATCTTCTCCTTGCTTAGTGGCGATCATGTTTGGCTAGCAGTTGCTGAGAACTGCAGCATTTTTTGTTTGTCATTTTTTTCTTTTGGCAAACAGCAGAAAAATTCTATTAAAAATGTTCACCTTCTCTCCTCAGTTCCGGCCTGTTTGCATAAAAAACCTCTTTTTTGGTCCAAAATAATGGTTTGGACAGAAACTTGCTGACAGTTCTATGATCGCCGCTTTGCCGTTACCCATACCAGGCTTGTGCGAGGTCTGGCCTCTTTCACACTCCTGCATGTTCCACCGACACAAACCTACCCAACAACCCCATGATCACACAAAGAGCCAGCTGAGAGCAACTGTTCCATCCTGAGCCCCGTAAGGTCTTATCGCCGGGGTGGGCAATAATTTTTGGCTGGGGGCCACTTCAAAAATGAAAGGGTGGGGCCTAAATCAGAAGGGGTGGGGCCAGGATATGGGGCGGGCCAAATTTGGCCCGCGGAGGCCCTTTGGCCCACACCTGCCTTATCGTGTAGGCTGACCAATGCCAGGCATTCAGCAACTTTTCGGATCAAACTTTATGGCTGTGTCTACATTGGCATGATTTTGCGCAAAAACATGCTACCTGTCTACACTGGCGGGGAGTTCTTGCGCAAGAACACGGACGTTCTAATGTGTGAAATCAGGGCTTCTTGTGCAAGAACTATGATGCTCCCGCTCAGGAAAAAGCCCTCTTGGGCTACTGGTCTTGCGCAAGAGGCCAGTGTAGACAGGCAACATAAATTTCTTGTGCAAGAAAGCCTGATGGCTAAAATGGTCATCGGAGATTTCTTGTGCACGAGAGCGTCTACAATGGCACGGATGCTTTTGTGCAAAAGCACATCTCTTGTGCAAAAGCACATGCCAATGTAGACGCTCTCTTGCGCAAATACTTCAACGCAAAAACTCTTGCGTTAAAAGTATTTGCACAAAATCTTGCCAATGTAGACGTAGCCTATGAGTCAGCCAATTCTCCCAAGTGCCATTGGACAGACAGATATAGAGTCTCTGTATAGATGCATCCTATGCGCCAATCATCTCATAGCTCACATGTGAAAAAGGCGAAGGCTGGCATCACGATGAAGCACCCCACTTGCGATCAGAGACGCGAAGAGGTGAAATCAGGCATAAAGCCAATGTTCCTGCGTACTCCCCTTCAGTACCTCACCTGCCAGCTACACACAGGCAGCACCCTCTCCAGATATGAGCAGCCCAGGTAGATTAAAGGCTTTCTGGAGCCTTTACTTGCAGCAGTAATGACTTTGACAGAGTAGGAATGGAAACAACGAAGCAGGGAAGACTGGGCCTGGTCTCATCAAAAGGGCAGAGTTAAGGTTATTTAGGGATCCTAGTTGAGACCTTCCCTACTTTGGAAAGCCTGGGTGTCTTGTAAGATTAACCTGAGGTATGAATTTCCTAGCTTGTCAAGGGGCACTTTCGATAACAATAGCATCTTTACAATGATTCTTACGTTGATGTCAGTAGCATAGACATTTAACTTTTCCTTCAAGGTTCTGTCTTAAAATGACTTGATAACTCACAGACTCATGATGGGTACCTGCCAGAGTCCCAGCAAAATTCCTTCTCGTCCCAAAATGATTTGGTTCTTTTGGGAGCCTCAGATGTAGGATGAGCATCCCCTGAAAGTTAACTCTGACTGACTGTGTCATCTGCTCTTTGTGAGGCTGGTCCACAGACAGTATGACAGCCTACTACTCCTAAACAGGTAATGGAGCTGCTCCTTTACCTTCAGTAGCAGAATCCTGTGCTCTTAAAGTAACTGTTCTGGGTTCAAACAGTGGGGATATCAGAGGACACCCCATTGTGGGGCAGCCTGGACGGCCCTGCCTTGACCACAGTGCAGTTCTCGAACAAAGCAAACCCAGGCCTGTCTTAAGTCTAGTGCACGTGAGGATACAGGCAAGGCCGAAGGGGCGGGAGGCAGGAATGTTTGATAGCCAGGAATATTTTTGAAGGCAGAGGGATAGCTTGGTGGTTTGTGCATTGGCCTGCTAAGCCCAGGGTTGAGAGTTCAATCCTTGCAGAGGCCATTTTGGGGCAAAAAATTTGTCAGGGATGGTACTTGGTCCTGCTGTGAAGGCAGGGGACTGGACTCAATGAGCTTTGGTTCCTTCCAGTTCTAGGAGATAGGAAATCTCTATTTATTTAATTTATACAGACACTGCAGGGTACAGTGAGACCACACCAAGGACATCGGGAGAAACCTTATACTGGTCCTTCTATTTCTGATAAGCAAAAATTCCAGATACAGCCATAAAAAGTGTTAAACACACATGTCATTTTTGCAGCATCCCGAGTAGCAGGATGTACACTAAATAAGGGCATTGGGAGTATCTTCCACAAGACGTAATTAACTGGTAGATATTATTAAAACGACCAAGTCTCGCTTTGCTATAAAATGGGCTTGGTAAGAAGAATCGCTGGGAGGGAGGGAAGAGGACTGACCCACAAGTCCTGCTCAATGTAACTAGAAGTAAATAGATCCTTCGTGCCGGCATCCCAATGCATAGGAGTCACAGGGACCACAAACCTCCCGCCTGGTACTGTAGGTGGCCTACGGGTGACGTATAAGTGAACCAGGCTTAATTATTGTAATATACTAAATCTTCTATTCATTGCTTTTGCATTGTTTGCGCTGTACTAATGGCTCTGAATGTATCGCATTTAAGGTTTAAATTGTGTAGTGATTGTTTTTAAGGCTTGTAAAATTTCAACAACTGCATTAACTGCCTCAAGCTTGCAATCAATAAGAAAGTGGGTAAGGGTCTCTGGAGTGTCCTGATTTCGTTCGACTCTAAAATCGAACCACATGACAGCCATAAGTGGAAACTGAGCCATACATGCCTCCCCTAGCCGGTGACCCTGCACGGCGTGCACCACCCCGCACTGCCAGGGACCTCGTCACTGCAGCGTCGTCGATGGCAGGATGCTGTTGATTAACAGGGTGGTTTAGAATCCTTTCTACTGGGGAAATGCCATACAGGGGCTTTAGCGCATGAGTCTCCTCTCAGTGCCCAGCTCAAACGCTCCCCACAGCCAAGCCAGGGAGCAAAGCGGCTGTAGGTCTAGCACCTCAGCCCTAGGAGGCGCCAGAGTGCTGTGCTGCAGGTGACAGGGCCATCCTTCATGGTCCACAGGCATTTCACCCCCCTCCCCCAAAGTGTGCAGGAATAGCCCCCAGAGCCCTTGTTCCTTACCTGTGTTTCTGATAGGTTGAGCTGCCTGGCGAGCTCCGTCCTCTCCCTGCCGACGACATACTGGCACCGCTGAAATTCCAGTTCCAGCCTGTACAGCTGCTCGGCTGTGAAAGAGGTTCGGGTCCTTTTGGGCCGGTCCAGATCCAGCCCTTTGGGGAGAACAATCTCCCGGATGGTCCCTTTGGCATCTGTGAGTGACCACGAGAAGAGCAGGGTGAGGAGAAGGCACCTGATCTCAGGGCATATTCAGCCCTGAAAAACACAGCCCCCAAAACTACAAAGGGCAGAGTTAAGGAGAACAACAGTCCTGGGTCCCCTCTTATGGTCTAGGAGTCCAGGAGCTATTCAAAAACCACCAGTTATTTTCTTTGGGGGGAGACTTTAAAAATGCTTTTAAATCCAGTCTAGTTGCTTTTCTGGACGATACTTCAGCCAAACCCATGTTCGTGGGCTCAGTGCAGGGGTAAGATAATCTAGTGAGCTCTGCTGGTTTGATAACCTACACATCTATGGGGAAAAATCTGAATTAAAAAACATTTGATTTTTTGGATGAAAAACTTAAGCTGGAAGCAGAAAAATATTCCTCTTTTTAAAGGGGGTTTGGTCAAAAAATTGTGATTTTTGAAACTGGAAGCCAGACATTTTTGTATGAAAAAATGTGGGAGTTTTTTAAACAGTTTTTTTTTTTAAGAGCAAAAACATTTAGCTTCTTATGGGCAAACTGGAACATTTTCACCAAAACGAAAGTTTTCTGCACAAATGTTTCTTTTTGTCCAAACGCCATTTTGAATGGAAAATGTGTTTTGATTAAAAAAAATGCCCTGGAACATGGCACTCGTCCAATCAAAAAGCAGGACTGCTGCCATGTGACCAGGATCCCGGGCCAGAGAGACGACGAGAAAGAAGGCACTTGCCTCGAAAATGAAGCTTCAGGGGTTTGCTCGGAGAAGCACCTGTTTCCTGGGGGCGAGGCGGGGGGAGAGGGAGAGACCTAGCGAGCTTTGGGACTGATCAAATCTAAGCAACACAAGCGCCAATGTGGAGCGCTGAATTATTGAGCGCTTACAGTTAAGCTGCTCTCACGTGACCCGCAGCCCAAGAATTAGTCACAGAAATTACCTAGTGAACAGAAATAAAATGCAACAAAAATAAATGCAAAATCCTAGGCTGCCGGGGGCAGCTGCGAGAGGGGTCAGGGCCCCGCGTACGGATGTTATGTAGGACTCGCCCAGCTCTCCTGAGGCGACCCGGCCTCTTCCCCGGCGCGTTGGCGATCCAATGCCGGCCCACACAAACAAAGCCGCTTCTCCGCGGCACGGCCCCCACGGCCGGCGGGCTCTGGCCTAGCGTGTGTGCGGCCGACCTTGGGGAGGTGCCCACGGTGCAGGGGAATAAACCTTGGACAATGTTGGGAGGTCAGAGCAGCGTCTCGCCCACCCTCCCCCCGCGCAGAAGGGGAACCGGGGCCTTCTGCTGCTCCTCTGCTGCCATTTCTGCAGAATTTCGGAGCACCGGGCCCACGCTGCGCCCGGCAGGCTAGGACAGGCAGTAGGGCGGGAGCCTTGCTGGTGCTTGGCAGGCAGAGGGTGCGTGGGACGGGGAACCGCGGGGACGTCTTTCAAATTACAGCAGAAGGCATCTCGGAATCTCCAGCAAGTTTACTGCCATGGGTCCCACATCAAGCCCCGGGGTCAGTCCCGCTTTGCTCCCCTAGACCCTGCCCTGAGCGCGGGCTTCTGAACCAGGTGGAGCCAGGTGGGGAGGAGAGAGACAAGGGGTTGGGGGAGGGCAGGGGAAGGGCGCAGACAGGGAGAGGCGTGGGAGACGGCGGGGCACGGCGCTGCGGCTGGAGGTGGAAGGAAGAGGGCAGGGTGGGCAGGCCTGGGAGAGCAGTGGGGCTAGAATAGCAATAGGGCTCGTGAGGCTAGCTATGGGGGCCGGGCTGGGATTTGTCACTGGTTTTGCAGATCTTGCTAACCCCTTCTCTCCGGGCGTCTGAGGCTGTAACAAACGCCTTCCAGGGGAGCGGGTGTTACTGCCACCGGCCATGAACCCCAGGGGTCTGCGATGGGCAGGGTGATCAGCCACCCCAGTATTACTGGGACCATCCCAATATTGGTGCCTTTGTCTTATCTCTGGACCTATCACACACGCGCGCACACTACCACACGTGCACATGCACGCACACACTTGCACATGCACAAGCACACTCGTACACGCGCACACACTCACACACACACACAAACAAAAATGTGTCCTGGTTTTTCAAACGTGCTCTCTGGCCACCGAGTCAGGGGTCCTTCTCCAGCCTCATTTGCGAGTTTCACTGGCTGGCTGCGAGTCCTCGTGGCCCCACATGCCATGCTCGTGCACAGCCCACCCTCCCGGCCAGCCCCTCGGTGCACACAACACGCACGCTTCTTCCACTGCCTGCTGGAAGGACAATGCTCTCTCCAGCCATGGAACAGAGCAAGGAGGGGCACCTGCTAACTACAGGAAGTAGGGGAGGGGGAGGAGCATAGCTCCAGCCCATAATATTCCTCTGCGTAATCCAGTTAACCCCTGGATGACCACTGTGCCACAACGGGTTGAAGCCTGGCTACCGCTTGGAAAAGGGACGCTGCATTTTCAGATAGGCTGGGGGGAGCTCCGGGACCCCTCTTGCCACATGCCATGCTCATGCACAGCTCATCCTCCCCCGCCAGCCAGTGGGAGCTACACCAGAGCAGGCCCTGAAAGACTGATTGCCCACGAGGAGCAGAGAGTAGATAAGGAAAGTTGTTTATTTCTTCTCCTAACACAAGAACCCAGGGAAACCCAATGAAACAAACAGGCAGCAGGTTTAAAACAAACCAAAGGAAGTCTTGTTTTTCACAGTCAACCTGTGGAACTCCTTGCCAGAGGGTGTTGTGAAGGACAAAACTATAACAGGGTTCAAAATGAGCTAGATACATTCATTTCAATGGCTATTAATAGTGCCCGGCATCTCCCCATCCCACCGCCAGCCCCAAAGTCCTAGACCAAGATGGCTCTATCACTGTATCTCAACCTTTCTGGTACCGGGGACTAGCCTGCTGCCTTCCTAAACCATGTCAGGGAGATCTCAGGGACCGGCACCAGTCCATGGGCTGATCATTGGGAATTGCTGATCCAACACCCTGAAACAGCGAGGACAGAGAAATACTGGGAGGAGGAACACATGGGGGTCCCTTCCAGCTGCATAATTTCCCTACACGCCCGTTCGCTGTATGTCACGACGTGTGCTCAGTAGATACGGTTTACAGCACACGCTCACAGACAGAGGTCACACACATTGCGTGTGTACTTGTGTGCCAAGTTATGCCAGAGGCAAGGTGCGGAGGGCGTCTTTTCTTGGACCAACTCCTGTTGAGGAAAGAGCCAAGTTTCACCTCTCTGATTTTGGAGACAGGCCATTTTTAAGTGAGTATCCAAGTGTGACAGCCCGCCTCGACTGACAACATGCTGCCTCTCTCCTTCCTATCACCTAATCAGCAAGACTATGTAGCACTTTAAAGACTACCAAGATGGTTTATTAGGTGATGAGTTTTCGTGGGCCAGACCCACTTCCTCAGAGCAAATAGTGGAAGAAAATAGTCACAATTGTCAAATTCCACTATTTGATCTAAGGAAGTGGGTCTGGCCCACGAAAGCTCATCACCTAATAAACCATCTTGTTAGTCTTTAAAGTGCTACATAGTCCTGTTTTTTGTTTCAGCTACACCAGACTAACACGGCTACATTTCTATCACTAATTAGCAACAAATCCAATGGAATGACATTATCCCAGGTACAGTTCAGTGCCTAGGACACGGGGCGGTAGAACCATTTGTGGTTCTGTATGAGAGGGTAGCTTAGACGGACCACTCTAACGCTTTTCCCACCGCCTGTTGTGAAAGTAGGCAAATATCTAGGTGAGATGCAACCCTGGGAGAGCTCGGTGTCCCTCCGGCTTGAGAGCCCCAGAAAAAATATTCCCTCGCCCATCTTGTGTCTCCAACACAACTACAACAACACTGCCGACCTGTTTGGTCCATACTCCTATTTACAAGAGATTTAAATATACACACGTGCATATGGGTTGTATTCAAGAGAGATTAATATATATGTGTGTGTTTTATGTATCTCATACTGACAGCTGTACCTCTGTGTATTTGGAAATACATATCTAGAGACACACCACATCATATCTTCCATGAGGATTAACCAGCACATCTTTGTAGCTCTGATACGCAAATACACTCAGAGACTCAGAGTACACATGCGTGCATGCGCACACACACACACACACACACACAGAAACACACTCAGGGTATGTCTACACGACAGCGTTATTTCAAAATAAGCTATTTCAAAATAGTTAATTCGAAATAACTTATTTCGAAATAACGTGTCTACACACAAAATGCATTTCAAAATGGAGTTTTTCTATTTCGAAATAGCGCGTCCACACTGAGTGGATGTTGAATCACATTTAAGGTTGGTTGGAACCAGTTCCAGCAGGGCATCAGGTCAGAAGTTGCCTTGTGGCCAGGGCGGCCAGCAGGGCACCCTGGGAAGGGCTGGGGACCCCGTTTCAAAATAAATATCTACACAGCGCTTATTTCGAAATAGCAGTTTCAAAATTGGCACTATTCCTCGTGGAATGAGGTTTACCAATTTTGAAATAAGCCCTCCCCTATTTCAAATTAATTTCAAATAACGGAATGGCTGTGTAGATGCTAGGAAAGTTATTTTGAATAACTGCTGTTATTTCGAAATAACTTTGCTGTGTAGACATACCCTCAGGGACTCAAAGTTTACATGCATGCACACACACACATGCGCGCACACACACACACACACACACACACAATAGAAACAGGGACTCAGAGTACACATGCACACACACAAATAGAAACACACACTCAGGGTATGTCTACACTGCACAGCTATTTCAGGATACCAGAGGTATTCTGAAATAGCTACCTCACGTCTTCAAGCGGTATTTTTCAAAATAAGAGGAGTGCTATTTCGCCCTCCTGGTAAACCTCATTGCCAGAGGGATAAGGGATGGCTCAAAATGGCGTGCTATTTTGAAATGTGGTGCTGTGGAGATGCTCCAATTTTCAAAATAAACCATTTTGAAATAGGTTTGAGATAAGATACTCTTATTCCGAGTTTAGGGTGCTGTGTAGGTGCACCCTCAGAGAGTCAGAGTATGTATGTATCACACACACACACACACACACACACAGAAGCACACACTCAGGGACTCCGAGCACACCCACACACACACAGAAGCACACACACACACACTCACAGACGCACACACTCAGGGACTCCGAGCACACACACACACACACACACACACACACAGAAGCACCCACACAGGGACTCCGAGCACACACACACGCACTCACAGACGCACACACTCGGACTCAGAGCACACACACACACAAACACATAAAAGCACACACACAGGGACTCAGAGCACACACACGCACAGAAGCACACACTCAGGGACTCCGAGCACACGCACACACACACACACACACACACACACACACACATACACACACACACACAGAAGCATGCACACAGGGACTCCGAGCACACACACACTCACACTCACAGACGCACACACTCAGGGACTCTGAGCACACACAGACACACACACACGCACAGAAGCACACACACAGGGACTCAGAGCACACACACGCACACACACAGAAGCACACACACAGGGACTCAGAGCACACACACGCACACACACAGAAGCACACACACAGGGACTCAGAGCACACACACGCACACACACAGAAGCACACACACAGGGACTCAGAGCACACACACGCACACACACGGAAGCACACACACAGGGACTCAGAGCACACACACACACGCACAGAAGCACGCACACAGGGACTCCGAGCACACACACACGCACACTCACAGACGCACACACTCAGGGACTCAGAGCACACACACGCACAGAAGCACACAGGTTGTGCGCGGTGTTACCGGGGGCGCATTCCGGCTAGCCGGGACAGATACCGGATCGTACGCGCAGTGGTGCAGCGCCCCGCAGCTCCCTCCTGCAGGACGGGCCCGGGCAGCAGGTTTGGGGAACCAGCCAATGCGCCTTTATGGGGTTTCATGTCGCTTGGCGTTCCCGGGGCGCCGACGGGAGGGGTTCGCCCTGGACGCAGCAGACTCCGGGCAGCCCAGACCCCGGGCCGGCTGGGGGTGCAGGGCCCTTTCTGCGGGCTGGTGGCTGCTCCCTGAGGCACCCCGGGCTGCCGGGCGCTCCCCCGCCAGGGGCAGGAGGCCAGAGGGAGGATGCGTCCGGGGGTAAAAATCTCGGCGCCTCTGCAGGCCCCCACGGCCCCGCCTCTCACACGCGTGTCTCCAAACACCCCCCCCCCCCCTCCGCGCCCTGGGCTCCAGCGCGGCAGCAGGGGCAAGACACACCTGCCCCTCTGTCTGCCGCCCAAATCGCGGTGCCTCTCCCGGCCTGCCCAGGGCAGCGGAGTCCGGGCTGGGCTGGGGGGCAGGTAGAGGTGCGGGGGGGGGGGGGGGAGAGAGGAGGTGGGTCACAAGCCCCCGCCCCCATTTATAAGCACGTGTTATTGCCAAATACACTCAGGCGTCTCCCCTATTTCCAGAAAGCTGCCCACACCAATTCTTCGGCTCCGCTAGGAACGACAAGCGAGGATCCGTTTCCGCGGGTGCCCTGCGCGGACGCTGGGCGAAGCGGGGTGGGGGGCAGAGCTCAGCAGCAGTTTCTAGCACTTCCCTTCTGGCAGATCCCCCGCGATGGGGCTCAGGGGGGCCCAACCCTATCTTGTACAGCTGGGACTGTATTGCCAAAAGGAAATAGACCGATTGCGCGCCGCCTTGTTCAGCCAAGCCGTCCAGGGGAAAGAGCGCGGCTTTCCGCGTGCAGTCGGGGGTCTTGAACGCGCAGCCTTATGGGCTGTGTCTATGCCCCGTCAGAACTGCCCGGGCGCGTTTACACTGCGGTTCACAGGCATACCCCTCACTGCGCTCGGTGTAAACGCGCACCTAGCAAGCGCACGGAGGCGCACACAAGGCAGAATTCTGCCCTGAGTCCGGTTTCCGATTTGGCATCGAATACAACCGAGTTCTGGCACAGCCTGCCGTCTAAACGCGACCGAGTTAACCGAAAGCAAAAACCTGACTCCTCTGCGCGGTTTTTTGTTTGTTTTGGTTTGCGTGGCCGGAGAGGCGCGCAGAAAGAAAACAAAGAGACCTGTTTGCCACGCGTATTTCTTCGGCAGAGCCGAACACTTTCCTAGCAGAGGCCGTGGCTCCGTTTCTTTTTCCAAATGCAGATGCTTTGGATCGGCAAACGGGATTCACTCCGGATTCTCTGCTGGCTCAAACTCGGACACATTTTAGAACGATTCTCCTCCCGTTTCCTTTCGATTTAATAAAACCAGCCCCTGAATGAACGCGCAACGTTGCGCGAGCTAGTTACTTATTTGTTGGGGCTTTAAACGAAAGGTGCCAGGACTGAAAATTGCACGGACAATTATATATAAATAAAATCACAATTTCCACAAGAGCCTCTCCATATAGTTATAAAATAGCACGAACAATTGTCCGCTCAATTTTTAATTGCCTCTGCAATTATTGCACGGACAACTGTCCGTTCCATTTTTAATTGTCCTTGCAATTATTGCACGGACAATTGTTCGTTCCATTTTTAATTGTCCCTTTGCACGGAAAAATTGTTCGTTCCATTTTTCATTGTTCCTGCATTTATTGCACGGACAATCGTCCGTTCCATTTTTAATTGTCCGTGCAATAAATGCACGGACACTTGTCCGTTCACTTTGTAATTGTCAGTGCAATTCTATCTCTACATGGAGAGGCTTCTGTGGGAACCATAACAATTAAAAACAATAAAAATGCGATATGACGTTTTCCTATCGACAAGAAGTGAACTACGCTGTTTATAAAACGCCATGTCTGTCCTCTCGAGCCATCGCTGTGGCTGTTGACAGCTGATCCTCCAGAAAGATGTATAGAGGTTAGTTTCTTGGGACTGAAATGGTTGTATGTAGGGGGGCGCGGGTCCGCTGGCGTTAAACAAACTGATCGCAGAGAAATTACTTTTTAAACTCTAACCTGGAAGGGTGCTGGAAGCCCGGTGTCATTTTTACATCTCGGCACCACAGACGCGTGTCTTTTAGGACAGGACATACTAGGGGAAATCTTCAGAGCCGAGCTGTGTAACATGCCTGTGGGATGCGGATAGGGTACTGGGGGTCTCTCTCGTCTTTCCCTTCCCCTTTCTATTTGCCCAGCAAACGTCGAGGGGGCCAAAACGGAGCAAACGCGCCCTTGTCTTGGCTGGGAAAGAGGGAGGTTTCAATGAGATTTTTTTCCCCTTGAGCAGCACGCTGGAGACGAGCACCAGCTCTTAAAAACCATTTTCTTGACAAGCCGCGGCGCCTTTTGCCACGGAAATTAAGTTTCCGTCGCCCACGGGTGGAGTAGAGGCCCGCGTGGGGTTGGAAAGCCTAGTCCTAGACAGTCCAAACCAGCCTTGCAAAGAAGAGATCCAAGCCCCGCGAGTCGATCCGGCCCCTTCCCCGCCTCCACCGCACGTGGAAATAGCCACTCCGCTGCGAAATAAACCCGAAAGAGCAGGTGTGTGGCGAGCGCCCATCTCCGCCACGCCCCGCGCCTGCCCACGCAACCCCGCCGCCGGGGACCCACGCAGCGCCGAGGCCAAGTATTGTAGGGGACCGCGCGCGCGTTCGGTTCCCAGGGCCACGGCGCGTTTCTCACGCGAGACGCGGGGGATTGTTTCCATGGACTTTCTGAGCATCGGCTGATGTGCGGGGAGTTTTCCGCCATTTCTCCTTCCTGGGGGAGAGGCAAAAAGCGGGGTGGGGGCGGGGAAGGGCGCAGGGCCGCGCGGGCCCCAGTAGCGGTATTTGGGGTGCAAGGATGCGGCTACTTTCCCACTCCAGCTGCTGCCTCCATTTTGTGCCAAACGCTGCAAAATGGAGGAGCGCGGGGATTGAACCAACCCCCCCCCCCATCTCCCCGCCAGCTGGAGCCGGGGACCCCGGAGCACGCAGGGGCTGGCTCTGGCCCTGGAAGAGGGAGGCATCCCGCGTGATTCCCGCCTGGCCGGATCTGGCCCACGGGGCCACCCCGCCCAGGATCCTGTCCCAGGCTACGCCCCACGCGCGGCGGGGACCCGGCCAGGCTGCGCGGCCTTGCTTCGTGGCTGGCCTGGGACGTCAATCAAGGCCGGTGCGGGCGGGGGGGGGGGGAGAGCTCTGTGACCTCGCGCTGACCCCGGCTTCTCCAGGGTTCCCACACCAGCTTCCGAGCCAGGTCCGCCAGGCCCCGCGGCCTAGAGCGCGGATTTCCGCCCGCGCGGAACCCAGACAGTCTCGGGGTCCGCGCACAGCTGAGCCAGGGGCGGCCCCGCTCTAGCAAAGCTGCTCTCGCGGGATGCCCAGGCCCGGGGTGCAAGGCGGTACGGAAATCAGGAACATTTGGCACCACTAGGCGCTACTGCCCTCCTCTCAAGATGAGGCGGCACTCACGGACTCCTGCCCCCAGGAGGAGTCGGGCTGGAGGGCGGGTAACTAACCCCCCATGGCCTGCTCCCCGTGTAACTGTTCCCCAGTTGAGACGGGGGAAACTGAGGCACGGGGTGGTGGCATGCGCCTGATGGTTACGCAACAGCCGCAAAGGCGCCCTGACGCCTAACCCATCCCCCGACCGGGTCACGGCCGGCACCAAAGCGGGGATGTCTACACAGCCGGGGAAAGGGGAGCAGAGCAGCGAGGTAGAGGCTTGGAGTTCGTTCTGCCCCCCCTATTCAATCGGGGGGGGGGGCAAAGAGGAAGCGGAGATGCCAGCGCCTCTTGCTCCCCACCTCCAGCCCCCTCCATGCAAAGCGTCCGCGTCCCCTGGAACTGTGTGACCGGGTGAAGCTACACACCACGGTGGCGTTGGCCTCGCCGCGCTAGGTGTAGATGCAAGGCAGGTACTCCCCCCCCCCCCGGGGGGACAACAATTCTCTGTCGCTGGGGGGGGTGCATTTGTCTGTGCATTTTGCCTCTATTCGTGCACACCCACCTGGGGAGCACACAGAGCGCTCAACACAGGCAGCACTACACGGCCGGGTGTCGCTTGCTCCTACGTGCGCACTCTGCACACCCATTCGGCAATGCAGGCTTGGGCACGGCTTTCCTTTCTCTACCCGGGCCCCCAACACGCGGGCAGCAAGAGACACTTCGCCTCGGTGTAGATCTGCCCCGCACACACATTTAGTAAACACCGAGCGAGATACCAACAACCAGCGGTCCTGGGGCACCTTCGAGACTAACAAACCGCCGGCAAGTCACCCGAGCTTTCCTGGGCACAACCCAAGGCCGCATTAAATAAAAATAATTTTAATACGTCAACATTTTATTTTTTTCTGTTTTCGGCAAAATTGAATAGATTTCCGTGGGCCCTAAACGTTTCATTTTTTTCTGCAGGGAGAAGGAAATTAAAACATTTTCTTCCACCCTAAAAGTTCATTTTTTTCTTCTGATTTTAAAAGAAATTAAAACATTTTCGTGGGCCCCTAAGAGTATCGTGGGCCCTAGGCCTGGTGCCGAATGGATAAGTCGGCCCTGGCAAAACCCACTTGGCGAGAGGGAGCTGGCTTGTGTGTATATTTTCGGTAGTGTGGACACATTTAGCGATGGAGGTTTAGCTAGAGAGCAAGGAACATTTTGGGGGTACGTGTGACACAAACGTGCCGATCGCTCTCTCTAGATTCGTTTCTTTGCGCATATGAACGACACACGGATGTTACACGTTTAGCGCTATAGAGCGACGGGCAGTTTGCTTTTGTGTCTATATAACGACACTCCCATTTAGCAATAGATGGTTTAGCGAAGTATGGCGGCCAGTATTTTGCTGCGTTGTAGGAAACACACATGTGTGTACCTACATATCGTTTGTTTACACGCGCCACATCTACATCTGGAAATAATTTCTTTCTGGGTGTGCGCGCGTCCCACACACACAAAACACATCGGCTTGGCAGAATATGGTTTTAATGTTGCGATCATTATAACCGATCCTGCCGATCTCTATTGTACGCATTTTTATGTGTACCAATTTTTATATGTACCAGTGGCGGGGGGTAACGGGGGGGGGGGGCAGACAATAATTACTGACTGGCGGCCAATGCTGAAATTCAAATCGTTAACATTTTATAATCATGGGAACCTAAATTGCCAGCCGGCCTGCGCTGAACTCGGACCGGAGTAAGGGCTGGGGCAGGACCTGTCTCCCTTTGCCTGGCTGAATTTGTTGCGGATGGATTGCAATATTTTTCCTGTGCTTGCAGCGTGGGCGGGGAGTTTGGATCTTTACGGATATTTGCTGACAAAATAGTCATGCTCCCGGCCCAATACGCGGCGAGCTGTGCATCGCTACCCGTGCGGCAACACACCGGGACCGGCCCGTCCGATCAGACCCACAATCTCCTCACACACAGAGCGGCAGGTTTAGATTTTACTGCCTCTAGGACATACAGGCGCACGAACGCTACATAGCCCCAAACATACACGCCCATATTTACAAACATGTCCTTAGGCACCCACGGTAGGCAGCAGACACCCCCACACGGGTGGGACTCGCCCATATTTGTCTGTCTGTGTGTTTATCCGGTTGGGGATGGATAGATAGATAGATAGATAGATAGATAGATAGATAGATAGATAGAGTGCCTGGGGATAGCCAGAGAGGGGGAGACAGGCAGACAGAGGGACGGACAGCTAGCCGGATGTCTAGCCGGGAAGCGCTACTCTCCGCACTCGCCGGAGGTGCAGACACACCGTAAATCTAGCGGCCCGGGGAACACCCGAAGCAGAAGCCCCGTGTAAATACAGCCCCTCGCGCCTCACTGGAGCGAACCCGCCGCCGCCCGCCCCAGCCTCTCCATCTCGCCGGCCGCAGGGCGCTCCCGAGCGCCGAGGCCCAGGCGTGCTCCGGGGGGCCCTGGCTGAGGCGCGCACAGCCTTGCGGGCACAGAGCCCCTGCGCAAACCCGGCCGCGGCTCGGCGCTCACACGGCCCCGCACAAAGCGGGCCCCGACTTAGACCCGGCCGGGCCGGTTTCCCAGCGGACGGAGGTTTTCGGCCCGGCTTCCCGGGGCTGCGAGCAGAGGCATGGGTCCGCGCTCACCCGGCTTCGGCCAGCGGTGGGGGCCGCTTCTACCCTGCCAGCTGGCGGCGCGGCGCGGGGAAGGATTCCGTGGGCATGCCCGGCTCTGCCAGGAAGCCCCGCATTTCGGAGGGGTGGGGGAGGTTTACACGCGAGCCCCCGCCGCTCTTGGAACCGGTTCAGGATTCCGCGGAGGGGCGGGGGGGGGGGGGGGACACAAAACCCTCCGAATCGGCCAAGGGGGACAAGCGGGTTCGAACTGCTCGCCTGCCCGGAGTGGCTCGCCCCGCGGGCGCATTGTGGCCGGAGCTGCCCAGCCAGGCTCCCAGCGGTGAAAAGCGCGGGGGGGCGGGGGGGGCTGGAAGAAGGGGCCCCGGCCAAGGCAAGCGGCTCCCCAGCTAGCGGGCCGCTGCAATTCTCAGTCAGGAACAGCAGAGAGAAGAAAACCTCGCTGGGGCCTGGATCCCCAGACTTGATTCCCCTTCCCCCGCCTCCTTCTGCACCCAGAAGCCTCCCGGGCCCGGGCCCCCCGCGGGCCGGTCTCGGCTCCAGCCTCGCAGCCGCCGAGCCGGGTCGGAAGGGCCCCCGGGGGGGGGGGGTTATTTATGCCTCGGAGCCGAGCAAGTGCGACTCTTCTCTCGCTGGGGCTTCCATGACGCCTCTTTCCTGCGACAAATATTAACACCCCCCCACGCCCGAGAAGCCCCCTCGGATCCCCCCCCCCATCTCGGGAAGCGGGGTCGGCGAAGGTTTGGGGTCCCCCCACCCCAAAATGCAGTGCACCGGCGGAGCGTGTGAAAGGGAAGAGACGAACCAATGGGTCTGTGTGTGTCCGCCCCAGACACGCACCCAGCCCCCCAAGTCTCCGCACGAAGCACCCCGAGCTGGGAGCGAGGCGGGGGGGGGAGGGGCGATTGACAATCAGCCCCCCCACACACACCACCGCTTTGGCATTGGTCCTTCGTGGGCCCCGGGAGCGATGGAGCCGCGCCGGAAATGGGGGGGGGCAGCTTCGCTCGGGCACAGCTCGCCTGACACGGCCGCAGCCCCGCGGCGCGCTGCGGCCGCCTGGGGTGGGGGGACTGGCATGGTGGGAAGGGAGCGGCCAGGCCCGGGGCAGTCGGGGGAAGAGGGGTATTGTTGTGGGGGGAGGGGTGGGGATCGGTGCTGTTCCGGGGGGCAGCGAGTGGGGCTCGAGGCGCCTATGGGGGCCTCTGAGGAGGTGGCGGGGAGTCCGGGTGGGGGTTCCCGGGGGTGGGGCAGGCTGCGGTCCGGGGATGGGACTGGGGTGCAGGGGTAGGTTCTAGGGGGGGTGCGGGGCCGCGCTCCCCTTACCTCGCACCAGGATCCGGCGGCAGTAATCCGCCTCTCCTCCCCCGGCCTGGCTGTCGCTCTCCGGGGCGCACTCCTGGGAAGCGCCCGGGCTGGACGCCGAAGTCCCCGGCAAGTCCTTGAGTCCGGTGCCGCCGCCGGCCCGCAGCGCGCTCTCCAGCTCCCCTCGGGGGCCGCCCTTAGCCCGGGCTCGCTCCGGGGCGCCCGGCTCGCCCAGCACCAGGGGGCTCCTGCCGGCCGGGGCCCCGCCATCGCTCATGCCTGTGGCCGCCGCGGAGGGGTCGCACATCCAGGGACAGCGAGCGGGGCGCGGCGGCGGGGGGGCTCCTCCTGCCCCCCGAAACCAGGTGCGGGTCAGCGCCCCGGGGGTGCAGCGACGGGGCCCTCCCGCAGGGCGAGCACCATGGTCGGGAAGGCCCAGAAAGCCCCCCCGCCCCGATCCCTGCTGCCCTTCCTGCTCCCACCCCCCTTCTCCCGGCTCCCCCTCTCCGGCTGTGGGGCAGGCCGGTTCAATTTAACCAGCCCCTCCCAGGGTAAGCCCCCCCCCCCCAAACGCCGCTGCCAGCGGTCTCGGGCGCTTGGGGCAGACCGGAGAGGGGGGGTGGGAGAAAAAAAAAGAATTAAAAACTTTGACGGTCCGGGTCCGCTCTCATGCGCCCCCCTCCCGCCAGGCACCGCTCTTCTGGGCCGGCCGGGAGCAGAGGCTGTGGTCGGTCCTGCGCTGCCTTCTTCGCCTCTCTCTCTCCGATGAGCGACAGCCGGCGGAGCAGCCAAGCGAGGGGTAGCCCGGCCCTTCACATCTCGGCCGAGGGGCAGGTCGGGCTTGTGCCGCCGCTTCGCGGATCGATGCCGCTTCGGCAAGGGGGGGCGCACAAAGGGGCGGCGGGGGGGGGAGGCTAGTGCAAACAGTCCGGGTTTCTCGGCCGCCCCCCCCTGCGCGTCTCCATCTCTCGGCCCCGGCGGAGCGAGCAAAGGCAGGGAGAAGCCCCGCCGGGAACCGCCGGAATCAGCAACTTCCCGCCTCCCCCCGCCGCCTGCTCGCCGGCCGGGGCATGGAGCGAGTGAGCCGGGCCGGGCAGGCCACTACAGAAGCGATTTTAAATTGACTGCTGGCCACACACGTAATTTCCTGCGGCCCGTCCCTGGCTAGTGATTGGTAAGCAAGGAGTCCCCGGCTGCGCCCCCGTGGACACGCGAGCTCCTGCGCTTTCTCGCCCAGGAACCAGGCGCGGGGGCGAGGGGGGGTATAAAAGCGCGGGGCGTTCCCAAGGTGAGATTCGGGGAGGAAGCGAAGGGTCCGGGCGAGGCCGGTTTCCCGGTTGGAGGCAGGCGGACCGAGCCCGGCTCCCCCACCCGCGGCTCAGCTTTCCCCAAAGACACGCCCCATACAGTGGGGGGCGCGCTGCTCAGTGCGTGGGAAGGTACGTGGGCTCGCGGGGGTTCGCCGTGCGGCGGGGGTGCCCGTGGGTTATGTACGTGGGCCAGCGTGCGCCCTGCGCCCTTGGGCAGCGCGCCCCTCCCCTCCTGGCTGACCCGGCCGGGCGCCTCTCTTGGGAAGGGGGGAGGAGTTGGCCAGTGTTTGTGGCTGATTGAGAGTCTGCTGCGGACAAGCGAGAGGGGCGCTTGCCAGTCTCACGCGCCCCCTTCAGAGCTCGGGTGGCCCTGGCGAGCTCTAGGGCAGCGGGCCCAAGTCTGCCATTTGCGGAGCCCCCTCGGCCTTGCTGCAGCTGCGGGAGATCCGCTGCCCCTGGTACACCCCTGTTCATAGGCGGGCAAGTTCCGCCCAGGTCAGACCCCGGCTCCCCACTGCAGCCCCCCTGAGAGAGGGCTCTCCACGGCGCCCTGCTAACTCCACAGCTCCCCAGACTCCTGCTGGCCGGTCTGTCCCCAACGTTTTCCCAGAAACTCCGCAGGGTCCGCTCCCTCGGGGCCTGAAATTGACACACGCACCCCAGACTTGAATCGTTTGGCTCCGGCGCCGGATTCCTTGTTTCCCCCAACCATGATGTGCAAACTTGGCTTCGACGTACTTTTTTTTCTGTTCAAAAACGTGCAGCTCACGAATTCAGGCATTTTCCTCCCTGCTCGCTCGCTGATACTTCGGTGGCGGGTCCCGAAGTTTGCAGCGCCTTAGAGAGTAGCAAACAGATAGAAACGAGTAACGGGAGCTTTCGTGGGTACAAAAAATCAGGTGAAGTGGGTTTTGCCCACGAAAACTCGTGATTTTATATAGGTGATATATTTGTTTCTAAGGTGCCACTCATGTTTAAAGTTACAGACTAACAGGGCGACCCCTCTGAGGCTCAAGCTGATAGATACCATAGGAAAAATGAATTGTAGAAATTATTCCAGATTTTCTTTGACACAAAATAGGATGCGTAAAACGCAGCTTTTTTTACCCATCACACAGCACCCTGCATTGTTTTGTTCTTTTTTTTTCTTCCAACTTGATACAAAACACTTCCCAAATATGGGCAGTACAACTACCCCCTTCCCTGCCTATTTTTCCCTTGTGGGGCCCCGTGTGAAGGGCGGATACATTGGCGCAAATCGGGAATCCTTTCGTTGAGTTTTAGCGCTCCAGTTGAACGCAGGATCAGTTTCGTTCCTGGGCGCATAAATGTTTCTAGAAATTGTGACCGCCGTTTCGGCGCTTCCCTAGCAATAAAAGGGTGGAAGTTGAAATGATTGGGAAGGGATGGGATGGTTTTGTAAAGACAGCGCTGCCTGCATTGGCCTGGGTTAAGATCCCGCAACGTTCAATGGGAAATCAGAAGCGATGCCCTCCTGGCGTTTTTAATTTTCTTTTTATGTCGTCTTTGCGCCTTTTTACAACCAGGCGAATACGCACCGAAGAAGAGAGGAGAAGGGGAAGCTCTCCTGCACCATCTGATGTGCCAGAGCCTCGAGAGCGAAGCGATTCCGGCCTCAATGCCTCCGGTTCAAACCAACCAACCTGCTTCCAACCCAACTGGCAACTGAGCCACCGATCCCAAGCAGCGTGGGGAAGGTGACAGTGAAATTGACAACAGCGATCCTGGGACATTTCGCGGATGCCTGTCGTGCTTATCTGCTGTCTACTGTACCCCCCCCCCCCCACACACACACTTGCGCCGCGCGAGCGAAATACGGTTTCTCTGGTGTGTGGGGGGGGAGCGCAAGGTCCGGTTCGGGGCATGGATTTGCCCAGAGTACAGACAGAGCTGCGATGCGACTTCCCACATTCAATCCGCAGTAGATTGTTTGTGGAAATCACCCGGGTCAATAAAATCCTGATATATGTTTGAAATATGTGTTCCCGTGCAGCGTTTGAACGTGGAAAGATGAGGCCTTAAAACGTGCGAAGGAAGGAGTGCGGGGTTGGGACCCATGGGAGTTCTGCCTGGATCGGGTCCTGCAGGATCGGGTCCTGCGCGGTGCAAGTTTGTTTTAAAAATAAGCGGAATTCCCTTCCCCTTTCCCCCAGCAAAACAATCTAGCGGCGCTGGCAGAGCTAGGCTGGGAGTCTGCGGTTAGGAGAGCCAGCCCGGCTTTCTGCTTCTACACACACAGAGAGAGAGAGAGAGAGAGAGAGAGAGAGAGAGAGAGAATTTCTGCGTGTGGGGGAGAGAGAATTTGTGTGTGTGGGGGAGAGAGAGACTGTGTACACACACACACACACACACACATACACACACACTTTCTCTCTCCCTCTCCCTGCTAGTACCGAGGCGGCTTTGCGGGGCCGGGCTGGGTCCCGCTCGGACGAGGGGTTTAAGGGAAACCCCTTCTGGGACGGGCACTAAACAATCTGTCAATTTCCTGGCGACCCCAGAAGTTCCGACCCTTCTGCCCCCTCCCGCCCCGGGCCAGCAGGGATTTCGCTAGCGAGGGGTTCGAGCCTGCGGAGCCGGGCGAACTCCGAGCCCACGCGCCTCGCACAGGAAACGGCACTTTGGGGGCCCGGGAGGGGAGCGCGGAGCCGCCTGTCTGGGGCAATGGGGGATGGATCCGGCGGACGTTCCGGGGCCCCCGCGCAAACACCCCGCGTCTCCCCGCGGCCGCACAGATCTCCTACCCGGGTTGGGAGAGCACTATGGTGCGGCTCCAGACTGACCGATTTCAGGGGCTCCTAGCACAGGGGCCTGGAGAGGCAGGGAGTCCAGTCCCTGGACCTCACGGCAGGACCAAGCACCATCTAGACTAGCCCATCCCTGACAGGTGTCTGTCCAACCTGCTCTTCAGTATCTCCAGGGATGGAGACTCCACAACTCCCTGGGCAATTTATTCCAGTGTTTGACCCCCTGACAGGCAGGGAGTTTTTCCTACTGTCCAACCTCAACCTCCCTTGCTGCAGTTTAAGCCCCTTGCTTCTTGTCCTGTCCTCAGAGGCCAAGGGGAACAATTCCCCGCCCCCCTCCCCCTTTTAGGCACTTGGTCCCATCCCGTAACTCCCCCAGCAACATGGCAAGGGGGCCTGGCTAAGTCTGGCTGAAGATCCCAAGAAGGAAGGGGCGTTAGTCGGGGCGGTGCTAAGGGAAAGGAGACCCAGGCAGCCCAGAACAGAGTTCTGGTTTGGCCGAACAGAGTTTCCGAGCCGATGTGTAGCAGGTAGGCAGTGACTCCGGATTAGACACCGAACTCCGCTCCTAGCGTGGGGGGGGGGGGGGGGGGACTGAAAGTCCTGCCCTTGCAAACAACCTCCGGCAGGTCCCTGCAGCTCCAGAGTCTCGAGCCAGCGGGCGATTGGGTTTTCTGCCCGGCCTTTCCCAGGGCTGCGGGAGGGCGGGGACGCCAAGCGGAGCCGGGCTCGAACCCCGGGGGTCCAATACAAAGTCTTTCCGGCCTGGGACCGAGCCGGGATCAGCAGATCCGGGAAGCGGCGGGGAGGGGGCCGGGTTGAAATACGGCGGCGTGCCAGGAGGGGGCAGGTCGGACATTTGACTTCGCCAGCCCTTCCACCGAGCCCTGGAGACGGCTGGTCCCGCGGGGGGTTGGGGGGGGGGGGGACACGTGTCCCTTAAGCAGAGACCGTCCTGTGCGGGTCTGAGCGAGGCAATTACGGGGATCGGCCCCTGCTCTCACTCTTGGGGTAACTGCTGGGGTGCGAACGCAGGGCCCGATCCCCGCACTCTTTACTCAGACGAGGAGGGAAGGATCGGGCCCACCACCGCCGCCCCTGTCAGCGCCTGGCACCCGCCTGGCACTGCACCACTTCGCACTTCCCTGGCGAGTGTGTGTGTGTGTGTGTGTGTGTGTGTGTGAGAGAGAGAGAGAGAGAGAGAGAGAGAGAGGTGTATGTATGTGTGTCTATGAGGGTACGTCTACACTACAGCGCTAGTTCGAACTAACTTTGTAGTGTAGACATACCCTGAGAGAGAGTGTGTGTGTGTGTGTGAGTGTGTGTGTGTGTGTGTGTGTTGGGGCGGGACCGGGCGCTATAAACTGCAAATAAACTACCAAGAAGCTGCGCCCCGCGGTGGGGGGGGGGGGGAGACCCGACCTAGCTGCGGGTTCCAAACGCCACCTGTAAACTGCAAGTCCGCGTGTGTGCGTCTTACAGGTGTGTGTGCGTGTGTGTTACAGGTGTGTGTGTGTGTGTGTTACAGGCGTGTACATACATGGGTATGCATGTGTCCGTGTTACAGGGGTGTGCGTATTTTATAGGTATGCGTGGGTGTGGTACAGGGGTATGCGTGGGTGTGGTACAGAGGCATCTGTGTTACGTGGGTGTGGGTGTGTTCGGGGGGGGGGGCTATAGCCAGGAGCTGGAGCGGAAGCAGTGGGAAACAAGCCCAAGGAAAGTCTGTGCCCCCCCCCCCCCCCCGCTCCCTCTCGGGTGGCTTCTCGCTTATCTTCGGAAGCGGCACCAAGCCCCCTGCCCCGCCCCCCAGGCTGCTGCCAGGGCGAGTTGGGTAGCGGGGGGAGCTCTCGAGGGAACGGCGCGCTGGGATGTGGACAGAGCAAGGGGACTGTCGTGGGGGGGGGGCTCAGGGCGAGGACCCCCCCAGCAGTATCCGGGAGGGGCGCAGGGAGCCGCGTTCGGGGCCTTAGCTGGGCCCACTCGACTCTGGGGCCAGAGCGCGCTAGTCCGCACAGCTGGAGCCGGACCGTGGCCCGGGCAGGGGCCTCCGCGCCGCGTGGCTGGACCCAGGCGCGGGTCGGGATCTGACACTCCCGGGCCAGGCCCGGGCTAAACACGCGGCTGGGGCCGGGCCAGGCCTGCGCAGAGAGGCCGAGCACTGCCCGGGGCCCGCTGAGCATCGCTCACGCGCCTGCAGCCCGCGGGGAGCAGCGGAACCCCGCAGCGCCGATCCGCTCCCGCAGCAGCCACCGGGACGCGGCCCGTTTGCCCCGTTCTCACCCATCGCCACACCCATCGCCACACCCACACACACCCATCGCCACACACCCCCCACACCCATCGCCACACCCACACACACCCATCGCCACACCCACACACACCCATCGCCACACACACACCCATCGCCACACCCACACACACCCATCGCCACACCCACACACACCCATCGCCACACACCCCCACACCCATCTCCGTACACGCACACACCCACCGCCACACACACACGAACACACACCCATCGCCACACCCACACACACCCATCGCCACACCCACACACCCATCTCCGTAAACGCACACACCCACCGCCACACACACACGAACACACACCCATCGCCACACCCACACCCACACCCATCGCCACACCCACATCCACACCCATCGCCACACACACATCGCCACACCCACACCGATGGCCACACCCACCTACACACACCCATCTCCGTACACGCACACACCCACCGCCACACTCTCACCCATCGCCACACAAACGGACACACACCCATTGCCACACACACACCCATCGCCACACCCACACACCCACCCATCTCCACACACACACCCACACATTTCAGTACACACACACATTTCCACATGCACACCCATCGCCACACACACACACACACACACACACATTTCCACACGCACACCCATCTCCACACACACCCACACCCACAGACACAAACCTATCTCCATACACACTCACACATACCCTTGGCCGCAAGGTGCTTCCTTGACAGGCTGAGTTTGGCCAAGCGCCGCTTGCAGCTGGTGCCTCGCAGGACCCTGGGGCGGAAGGGCCCCCACGGCCCCTCTACACCCCCCCACGGCCCCTCTTACGCCCCCACGGCCCCTCTACCGCCCCCCCGCACGGCCCCTCTACCTCTCCCCGCCCGGCCCCTCTACCTCCCCCCGCACGGCCCCTCTACCCCCCCCCCCGGCCCCTCTACCCCCCCCCCACGGCCCCTCTACCTCCCCCACGGCCCCTCTACCCCCCCGCACGGCCCCTCTACCTCCCCCACGGCCCCTCTACCTCCCCGCACGGCCCCTCTACCTCCCCCACGGCCCCTCTACCTCCCCGCACGGCCCCTCTACCTCTCCCACGGCCCCTCTACCCGCCCCGCACGGCCCCTCTACCCCCCCACGGCCCCTCTACCTCCCCGCACGGCCCCTCTACCTCTCCCACGGCCCCTCTACCCGCCCCGCACGGCCCCTCTACCTCCCCCACGGCCCCTCTACCCCCCCGCACGGCCCCTCTACCTCCCCCCGCACGGCCCCTCTACCCCCCCCCCCCACGGCCCCTCTACTGCCCCCCCGCACGGCCCCTCTACTGCCCCCCGCACGGCCCCTCACCCCCCCTCCACGGCCCCTCTACCCTCCCTGGCCCCCAACCCCCACCCCGCACGGCCCCTCTACTCCGCCCCCTCCCCTCCTTTGCTGCGGCAGAGTCAACGCCTTCCCCTGCCCCGGCTAGTGAGTGGGGGGGGGGGGGCTCCAGGGAGGGGCTGGAGGGCGGCGCGGCGCTGGCAGGGCCCCGCAGTCGGTCCACGAGTTCACCGGGCGCCGGGCAGGCGAGGGAGGCGGGGGCCTGCCAGCGAGCCGGGCCGGGAGCGGCGCGCCGGGCCAAGGGGGCACGTGGAGGGGGAGTGACGCAGCCAGGGCCCATCCGCCGTGGCGTCTGGGCTGGCGAGGGAGCCCGAGCTGCGTGATGGTCAAGAGCGGAGATTAGCCCCGCGCCAGGGAAGGGCGCCCCTGGGTGTCTGCAGCGGAGGGTGGAAGAGGAGACCGCGCTGGCTGCAAGGTGGGACGGGGGCGAGTCCGCGGGCGGGGGGGCGGAGGGGGGGGGGTGAATGAAATTGACGCTGGGCGGTGAGCGCCAGGCGGGAGCGTGGGCCTAGCGCGCGCTCTGTGGGATGGAGCAGAGGGGCCTGTCTGGTGTGTGTGTGTGTTTGTCTGGTTGGTGGGGGGGGGGGGGGGGGGGGGGCTGTTTGTCTGTTGGGTGTGTATTTGCACGTGTGTATGTGTTTGGTGTGTGTATGTGTTTTTCTGTTGGGTGTGTGTTTACATGGTGTGTATGTGCGCATTTGCATGGTGTGTGTATGTGTTTTCACGATGCGTGTGTGTGTTTACATGGTGTGTGTGTTTGCATGGTGGGTATGTGGGCCGTCTAGATGAGCTGTACGTGGATATGTTTTATATGTGGGTTTGTATGTTTTACACACGTTGTGTGTGTGTTTTCTTCTGTGCATATGTTGTATGTTTGTGCCTGTGTCCTGCATATATGCGTTTTGTGAGTGGTTATTTATATGTGCTGTGTCTGTTGTGTGAATGCATGTAGCGGTTTTGTTCTATGGGCTTGTAGCAGTTGTCTGTGTGTTTGGTGTGTGTTGTGTTGATTGTGTGTGTATGGATGTACGTGCAGGTTGCTTGCATGAATGTAACTACATGCTCTGTGTGTGTTGTGCAGGTTGTGTGTGTGTGCATGGATGCGTGCGCATGCTCTCTGCTGCGCAGGTTGTGTGTGTGCATAGATGCGTGTGCATGCTCTGTGTGTGTTGTGCAGATTGTGTGTGTGCATGGCCGCATGTGCAAGTTGTGTGTGCATGGCTCCTTCCCTTCCCAGCGGCTTTCCCGGGGCGCTGCGAGCTGGTTCCCGCAGAGATCCGGGGCAGAGCCGATGAGAATCGCTCCGTCAGTACCCAGCGCCTGGACACGCCTGTCCCAAAGGCCAGGATGCCAGGGGGAGCGCGACAGGGACCAGCTCCCAGAGCCGCGCGCCTGCCCCCCCCCCGAACCCCTGGGCAGGGTGGGCTTGTGTAGGGCACAATCCCTCTGCCAGCCCCCTCCAGGCAGCCCCCCCCCCCCGCGGGCCGAAGCTTAACCCCTGCATAGCCAAAGCCCTCGCGAGGGGCCGATCAGGGATTCCAGGTGCGCACCCTCCGTGCAAGCCGCAGCCGCTCTCCGAAACCCCATCCCCCCCCACACACACACCCTCCGCTCCGGGCAGGGAACAAGGCCTCTTCCCACCCGCACTGCGCTCGGGGCTGGGGACTGGAAGGAGAACGCGGTGAAATTGACAAGCGACCATCTCCCCCGCTTGGCTGCCGGAGACGCCGGGTAGGGAATCTCCGGATTTAGACTTCCCCTGTAAACAGGTTGGGCTCGATTCGCCTGGCTCAGACCTACATGGCTGGGATCGAACTCGGAGCGATTTGAAACACGGCACCGGAAAAAATGCTCCTAAATCAGCCACTCGCGGTTCAAGTGCCAGAAGACTGCGGGGAAATATTTTACTCCCCCAGGGGAATTTACTCAGTCGTCAGTGGTTACTAGAGCGGTATTTGTGAGACAAGGACAGGGAAGGGGTCTTCCTCGGGCCGGGCACGTGTGTTTTCTCTCTCGGTACCGCAGATGGGTGAGACATTACTGTTAAAAACAAACAATCAAACAAAAAACTAATCAGTGTGAGGGGCGGGAAAACTGCGAGGGGAAGAAAGTATCAAAGCTGTCGCCTTTGGTGTAAAGTAAAAACCTTCCGGGGCTGGCGAGGGGGCCACCGAGCGACTGTGGGAGGGTTTATACTCAGATGTCTCGGATCCGGATTCGATTCCAGTTTAAAAGAAAAACCCGGCTCGCAAATGCAGGCAAAGGCGCTCCGCGGGCTCAGAGTCAGAGCGGAGGGGAAGGGCAAATTCCACCCGAAGATTGCAAAGGGAGAAAACACACGAGGACCCAGGGCCAGGCAGATAGAAAACAACCTGAACTCCAGGGTTGTTCGAATCCTGGAGTCCGGCCGTTTGCTTCCTTCGGACCCTGCTGGGCAGACACTGCTCGGACCGATCTCCCCGTTACTCCGACCTGCCCGGGGGGTAGAATTGCACCTTTTGGAACCTCCGTGCTTGGCGGTCTGGTCAGTTTCAGAATCTGCCCTGGTAGCACCGGCTGGGAAGGCGAGTTTCAGGCAGAATCCCGTCCCCCTTTTCTGTGTCTCCACTGCCGGTCATTCTGCGGGGGGCCCGCACTTCTGTTATGTCACTGCTGGGCTGGGGATTTTTTTTGGGGGGGGGGCGTATTGCCTCTGTCCCCAAGACAATGTAAAATCTTTTGGTCAATATCGCCAATTTTTCAAAGAAAATCCAAACCCCCCAATGTTGGGACACAGGCGTAATTCCCATTGATTTGAGGGTCGCCCTATCTATCTATCTATCTATCTATCTATCTATCTATCTATCTATCTATCTATCTATCTATCTATCTATCTATCTATCTATCCCCATACACCCCCCTATCTATCTATCTATCTATCTATCTATCTATCTATCTATCTATCTATCTATCTATCTATCTATCCCCATACACCCCCTCTATCTATCTATCTATCTATCTATCTATCTATCCCCATACACCCCCTCTATCTATCTATCTATCCCCATACACCCTATCTATCTATCTATCTATCTATCTATCTATCTATCCCCACACACACCCTGTATCTATCTATCTATCTACACACATTCTCTCTCTTTCTTGTGGCCTCTTTCACTCATCTTTCCACCCGCATTTAATCTGTTCTCTCCCATTTTACATGGATAAGCAAATCCTCGAAGATTTATTTAGCTCCAGGAACATGGCCCCTGCCTGCTCACCCCCGCGATCCAGCGACTCGCGTTGTTAGCACATTTTGAATGCGCCCTGTCAATATTTGGGGGGAAATAAAGACGCTGTTGGCACACACCCCGCGCTGCAGTAGCCTGGCCCTGGTTCGCAGTGTCTGGTCTCCCAGGTGCCTTTCTACGCCCGGCCTCACAGAAACACTTTTTGTTTCCTCTGTTGAATCCGATCGCTGAGTGTGTTTGCAAATATTCCCCCGAAGCCTCTTGTGACTTGAAGGAGTGTGATTTCAAATACACCGGAATATGCGTCTCATCCTGAATTTTAACAGCTTTCTTTCTTTCTTTCTTTCTTTCTTTCTTTCTTTCTTTCTTTCTTTCTTTCTTTCTTTCTTTCTTTCTTTCTTTCTTTCTTTCTTTCTTTCTTTCTTTCTTTCTTTCTTTCTTTCTTTCTTTCTTTCACAAATGAATACGGAAAAACCCCAATCTTTCATTCTCACGTTTGGCTTTAAAAAAAAAAATGCTTCTCCGTTTGGACTGATTCCAAAAGAGGATTTACAAGGCTTTAAAAAAATCGGTTCTTTATAGGGAGTTCCTAAAAATAACATCATGTGATTCCTCTCCACCACCCCCGAAAACACGTAAGAAAGGATTCACTGATTTAAACACAAACGAACTCAAAAAGGCGAGGTCAACAAGACCAAATCTCTTGTAAACATGGATATTTGGGTTTCTCTCAATTATTGTGCGTTTTCCCCCCTAGATTTTTGTAGTGGCTGAATCGAAAATAGCAAAACAATGACGGATACGGATGAGTTATTTTCTTAATTAAAAGCTGTGATCAGAAGCAAGGGAGGGGGCGAACCTGTGTTTGTGAGAAAGGAGAAAGGGAAATTTAAAAAGGACCTTGCCATTCACTCTACAATGCCAAGGGCTGCGGGTTACGTGCATTCTCGTTAATATCAGGTGCTCCCCAAGTAAATACTGATCGTTTGCTCCGCTTTCACCAGCCAGAGATGCGTGTCCGATCTGAAGTCATTCGTTTACCCAACTTCGTCCTTCGAACGTTGTTTGGTTAAAAATTCGGATTGGCAAATAAATCGATTTACAGTGATTCGGGAGCGCATCGGAGTTGTTCGTCTCAGGGTGTGGAAGGCAAGGGGGTTGGTTTTCAAGCCCTTTCCGTCTCCTCAATGTGCTCTCTTCTCAGAGCCTCATGCCTTGAAGCGAGGCGAGGAATCCCGTGACACGCGAATGGAGATTTTTATTCTGAAACGGATTCTGCCCGAAGATGGGGTGTTTACACGCGTAGTCAAAGGTGCAACCCAGGCGCACACTGCGCCTATAACCACGGCGGCGCTTGTTGCTCCTTTAATTGAGGGGAGCGTCCCCCACCCGGCATCCAAGGCAAAGGGGAATTCTAAAATAGTCCCCGAATTAAGAAAATATTTGAATCCAGGGCGAAGCGCAAACAAGAGCCGGGGAGCTGTACGGGAAAGGGGCTCTGGACCGGCCAGCGCCAGTGCCCTGGCCACACAGCGAGGGGGAAAGCTACACCATTTTGGGGAGCCCGCGGACCCGAACTCTGCGAAGTCAGCCAGTGACTCCAGCGGCAGAGAGAGAGAGAACCCCAGCGGGGCTCGGGAAGTCTCCGATTAAAGAGCCCCAAAGCGAAACTGTCTCCTTCCAGTCGGGGGAAGCGACGTGGGACGCTTTGAACCTGTCACGCCGGACTCGCAGCGCGCAGCCTGGGTTTCTGCTCGCACCCGGCTGCTCTTTCCTCGCCGGTTTCAAAGCCCGGGGGCGGATGCAACCGGCCAGTCAAGGAAGGTGCAAACAGCTCTTCGTGTGGATTCCTCTGACTGCCTTTCATTCTTATCCGCTTCCTTTTAAATACCCAAGCTTCGGGTGCCCGCTTACTCCCAGTTCTGCCTTCCCGTTTCCCCTTCATAAATCCATACCCTCGGCTCCTTGTTTCCCGCTCCCTCCTTTTTTCCTCCCCCTCCCTTCTCCCCTATTTATTTTGGGTCTGCACATCCTAAACTCAAAACTCCGGTCATCCGAAGAAGTGGGCTGCGCCCACGAAAGCTCACGATCCCATCTCCAGGTTCTATTAGTCCATAAAGTGCTACCCGCCCATTGGTTGTTTTTAAGGGTATCCTGTACAGACTAACCCCTTTTGTCAGAGAAGTTACTTAGCCGGCGGGCTGGTCACAAGATGCAACCCCCACCCTCAGTCGTGCCCCAGAAAGGGCGAAGGCGCATGGAGCTTCCCCCGGTGCTCTCCGATTGCTTTCCTGAGCGCTGCACTCCGCTATGGCCAGCGGTTCGGGACCCAGGCTGGCTCGTAGCGCAGCGACCCCGAGCGCAGTGAGCCGGCGAAAAGCATCTGGGTCCAGACCCACACGGTGGACTTGGGGTCAGGCTCACAAGCCAAGGCTGCTACGGGCGGTTGCCCGGTGTGTTTTGAGGGCCCCCATGGCTCAGGCTGAAGGGGGGGGGGGATGGGTGTTTGCCTGCGCACATTCATATGGAGATAGAAGCTGGTTCACAGAATAGATTATTTAATGAAATGAACGAATAGCGGGAGAGCCCCGCTGGTGTGTGTGTGCCCAGTGTCAGAGCCTATTTCCTGAATTCTCCTTCTCTCTCACACCCCTGCCTTGCTCTGTTCCACAGCGATGTCTGGCCCTGTTCTCACACACACAGTTGGCGAGGCAGGTTGGAAGGAAGGAGGGGGAAGGTGGTTGAAATGTACTTCACACAGCCACCCCCCCACTGGAAGGAAGGAGGACAGCACACACACCGGCCCCCAAAGGACACAGCCCCCCCCCCCCCACTGGAAGGAAGGAGGACAGCACACACACCGGCCCCCAAAGGACACAGCCCCCCCCCCCACCCAGGTTGACATGCACGACGCGCACACATCGCCCCCCATCACACACACACAGTCCCACACCCTCCTCCGCAACCCCCCCCCCCCACACCCCCGCGCTGGCTGAAAGGCGCTCCCCCGGGCCAGCCCGCAACCACACGCAGCGCGGACAGGGCCTGCAGGAAGCGGCGATCTGGACCCTGCACCGCCCTCTAGGGGCTGCACGCAACGCGCTTCGGGCCGGGCTCTGGGCTTAGCGGCGGGGGGGGGCGCAGCTGGGTCCCTTCTTCCAGGCAGGGTGTGATCCTCAGACGCGCCCCCGCCCCAGTCTCCCCATCACTTCTGCTGCTTGCTCGCAGCCACCCCCTCATCCCCAGGGCTCCCCCAGGCCCTGCTGCCTCCCCCCCTCCCCATAGAGCTATAGCAGGGCCCACCCGGGAGGCAGGGGGACTGTGACTTGCCCCCGACCCCAGCTCTGCTGCACCCAGGGGCGGGTCCTGTTGTGTCCGCTCCCCTAAGGGCTGCGAGGTGTCCCCTGGAAGCTGGGCGCTTGGGGTGGCCCCCAGGAGAGAGTCAAATGCTGTCCCGTTGACTGGCAGAGCGCCCACAGCCGGCAGCCTGTGTTTCTCCTGGTGGTGCGCATCCACACATCTCTTGGTGCACAGAGCACAATTTATTCCGCACATGTTAGAGGGGACATTGGTGGGCAGTGCCGCTGGCTGGACATGGCTCTGGGGTAGGATCCTGCGTTCTGTTCCTGGCCTGCTGCCACACCTTGGAGAAGAGGCCGCATTGCTGCGTGCCTCAGTTTCCCCACTGGGAAAGCCGGCTAAAGATACTTGTCCCGCTTGTGCAGTGTCAGTAACTCAGCTAGCACTGGAGAGGTGCTCCACGGCCAGGCTTAGAGGGGGAAGGGAAGGAGGTGGACTCCATTCTGGCAGCAGGGACTCCGGGAAAGATTCAGGGGTCATGGCGGATACTCAGCTGAGCTCCCAGGACGACGCTGTGGCCAAAGGGGCTGCTGCGCTCCTGGGGTGCTTAAAGAGGCGAATGGTGAGTAGGAGCAGCCGGGTTGTTTTATCTTTGCTTTTGGCCCTGGTGCCCACAACTCACTGTAAGGAGATGGGAAGGGCGCACGTGTAGCACAGAGGGGGCTGAGAATTGAGCCCCGGAGGCGGCAGAAGCGCTTGTCTGGATGCTCCTTTGCCCTTGGAGTTGGACTGTTGTTACCCGGGAAGGGGACTGAACTGGAGAGCTTAGGGCCAGGGCTGGGCTGCAGACCACTGAAATCATAAGAACATAGGAACGGCCGGACTGGGTCAGATCAAAGGTCCCTCTAGCCCAGTGTCCTGCCTGCTGATAGTGGCCAACGCCAGGTGCCCCAGAGGGAAGGAACAGAACAGGGAACCCTCACGTGATCCCTCCCTTGTCACCTATTCCCAGCCTCTGACAAACAGAGGCCGGAAACACCATCCCTGCCCAACCTGGCTATAGCCATGTGACGTAGTGGGGGTACTTGCTGGGATGTGGTGACCCCTGCTGTCTGGAGCAAGACCCAGCAGGGAAAACCTCACTAGGCAGAGATAAGGACAAACTTGTTGAACCAGTGGCCAGACACCCCCCATGGAGAGGAACAAAGGAAGGTGAATGCGGCCCTGGCTGGGGGGCAGGGCTGGAAGTGGGTTAGTTGGTTGGTGGCTGTCTGGGAGGATGGACGAGACAGCCTAGGGAGAGGAGCTGGAGTTTTAGGGGCCCAGTCTCCCCCATCTCAAGGGGGCCTGAGGCATCCTAGCCCAGTTCCTGTAACCAGATTACATCTGTGCTGCGCTGTGCTGGAGGAGCAATAAACCACCCTCAATTCCACTGGCTGGTACAGTCTGTTTGTGCCATTTCGGGGTGCAGGAGACGGGGAACCCCCAACGTGCCGTCACAAGCCATGGACAGACCTAATCTCCATGAATTTATCTAGATCTTTCTCCAACTGTGTCAAAGTCCTGGCCTTCATAACATCCTCTGGCAGGGAGTTCCACAGGTCGACTGTGGAAGATCCGGAGTTGCAGACAACAGGGGGGTGCTAGAGCAGAAGGCAGCCTGTAACACTGGGTCCTGGTGTGAAGAGGCACAGTCCAGACCTGCCCCCGCCCTCCCCCACATTATTAAGAACATCTTTTGGTGAAAAACTGAAGTGGGAACCTAAAAATCGACTATCTGGAAAACTGAGCAGTTTTGTTTTCATTTCCCTCTCCCCCTTCTTATTTTTTCCTCTCTCCTCCCCCTTTCAAGTGGTAAAATGGGAAAAGAACAGGGGGGATGGGGGGAGGAACGAACAAGGAAACCAAACAGGAAGCAATAATTCAGATTTGGTTTAGATTTTCCTCTCCAAACAGGACATTTCCCAAAGAAAAAGTTTCATTGTTTGGGGGAAAAGGCCCTTTTCGGCTGAGAAATGGGAACATTTTCTGCCAGCTCTCGATTGGAAGTGAAGTAGGGTTGAATTGGAAACACTGACTAGACGCCCTGTCTGGAGTGGGCACATTGGGCCTAGTCAGCTGGCAGCGGTAGAAACGACCCCAAAAGCAAGTCAAAATCACACCAGGATCACCGGCCGCTACCGCTGCCCTGTAAAGAGCAGCCCATGCCCCACCAGCAGAAGGAGGTTCTGGGTTGGCCTCCAAAGGGAGCAGTTGAGGAGCAAAGCAGCGCACTAGCTAGAACTCGACCCATCTATGAATGGAATTGCGGCTGGCTGGCTGGCGTGGGAGGCCAAAGGTTCCTTCCAGCCTCCTCCCTTGTGATGTGCCGCTCTGTGCCGGATGCCTTCTACTTGCATGAATCATTGGAGAGATGACTTGAGTGCGGAAGGGTCTCCCTGGACGCTTGTCACGCTGCATTAACTCCCTGGATCTAAGCCAGTAAAGGATAACGGCCTACTTCAGCTACCAGCTGCTGTTGTCATTCCAGGTTGGACCTGCTTGGTCCAGCACCTTCCGGACCCGACTGGTCCCGAATGAGGGATGTTTTCCAGACGGGGAGGTCATTTCAGGGCCCTCGCCAGCCCCCCCTCACCAGGCTTCCTGGCCCCCCCCCCCCACTCAATTGGGCCATGCACTGCTCGGACCCCACTGCCCTCTGCAGCGCGTCAGGACTCTGATCCCGGAACACTGGTCATGCCGGACTATGGATGTTGCCGGCCCAGAGCACCCCGGAGTGGAGAGGTGCAACTTGTACTGTAACTCCAATAGCAGAGGTCTGCACCGCAGCACTGCAATTCCAGGTCCAACTCCACTGTGCACCTCCCTCCCCACCCGCCGCAGCGCGCTGGGGGGCGGCTAGGAGTTACCCCCAATGGCGACCCGTCTGCCAGGTTCTACCAAGGGCGCAGCATCCGCGGCGAGTCCGCTCTGGGCCAGCCGTCTGCAGCGCTAGACCCCCCGGGCGAAGCACGAGGGGCGCTGGCTGCAAAACCTCTCCCCCCTGGACGGCCGGCTTGTCGGTCCGGGGGGGGAGGGCGACGCAGTGCAATGGGGGGGGGGGGACACAGCGGGGCCACGGGCTCCTGGACAATGTGTGTGTGGGGGGGGTCACAGCGGGACTGGCTGGGCCCCGAAAGCTCTGCTCAAACCCGAGCGAACTCAGCCAAGTTCTCCGGCCCGCCGGGGGGACGGGGAGGGGGGGGGGGGGTTCGCTCCCTGCCCCGCCTCCTTCTGCTCGTGGCCCCTCCTCTTCACCGCAGGCCCCGCCCACACGCCTCCCTGCTCCGCCCCGGCCCCGCCTGCGCTTGGCGCCTCCCCGTTCTGCTCCTCGCCCCCCCCGCGTTCGTCCGCTCTCCCTCCCCCCCAGAGCCTCCGCCTCTCCCCGAGCCCCTCCCCTTCGCCACACCCCCCATACCTCCTCGAGCCCCTCCCCTCCGCCACACCCCGCCACTGTTCCCTGAGCCTCCCCTCTCTGCAACACCCCCTCAGATCCACCTCCACCCTCTGAACCCCTCCTCTCTGCCACCTCCTCCAGGCTCCCACCACCCCCGGGATTCCCCGCTCCACCCCCTGGGCCCACACCTCTCCCAGAGCCCCTGCTCTCCACCCCCCCAACCCCCACCGCTCCCTGAACCCCTCCCTCCACCACACCCCCTGGCCCCCACCCTCCCCAAACCCCTCCCCCACCACACCCCCTGGCACCCACCGCTCCCTGAGCCCCTCCTCTTTGTCACACACCCCAGACTCCCCAAACCTCTTTCTGCCACAGCCCTCTGCTCCCCAAGACCCTCCCTTCTGCCACACCCCCAGGACCCCACTGCTCCCTGAGCCCCTCCTCTTCGTCACACTCCCCAGACTCCCCACCGCTCCCCTGAACCTCTCTCTGCCACAGCCCCCAACCCCCATGGCTCCCCGAGCCCCTTCCTCCGCCACACCCCGCCAAGGGCCCCACCGCTCCCCGAACTCCTCCCCTGTGCCCCCCCCCAGGGCCTCACCACTCCCAGGACCCCACTGCTCCCAGAGCCCCTCCTGTCTGAGGACTTGTCCCGCACTGAGGTGTCTCTAGAAGAGGTTTGGGAGCAAACTGGTAAACTAAACAGGAACAAGTTGCCAGGACCAGAAGGGATCTGCCCCGAGCGCCGATGGAGCCCAGCTCCGAAGCTACAGAACTGCTAGCGTGGTAGGTGGAAATGAGCTGTTCCTATTCCAGAAAGAGATCTGGGAGTCATGGTGGGCAGTTCTCTGCAAACATCTGCTCACTGGGCAGCGGCAGCCCAAAGCGTTAGGGATGGGAGAAGGCATTAGGAAAAGCCTCGCCAATAAAACAGGAAGTTGATGAATACAAACGTAGGGCACGCTGGATCTGTAGTCGTGCGTGATTGCAGTGTGCGGTTGTGGTCACGCCACCGCAGAAGAGATCTATCAGTAGTGCGAAGAATAACCACAGAAATTAGGAGGGTCTGGACCATCTTCCATGTGAGGAGAGAATAAAAGGACTGTGACTTCTCAGCTTGGAAAAGGGAAAAACAAAGGAGGGACATGATAGGGGGTTACACAATTGGGACTGCTGTGGAGAAAGTGACGAGGGAAGTGTTATTTACCCCCTCCCGTAACACAAGAACAAAAGGAAGTATTTTGTCATGCTCTACACAGTCAATCTGTGGAACCCCTTGCCAGAGGATGTTGTGAAGGCCAAGACCAGTGGTCCTCAACCTTCTGGGGCTGCTGGGGGCGGGGCTGCGCATGCGCCCAGGGTGGGGGCTGTGCATGCGTCGCACGCCTGGGGGTGGTGCCGGGCGCCAGAGGCCTGGGGTACAAGAATGCCTTGGGCTGGCCCTGGTCACTAGGCAGGCACACATAAATGCCCTGGCCGGCGCCATGACACCCACGGGCACCGCGTTGGGGATCACTGGCCAAGACTATATCAGGGTTTGAAAAGGAGCTAGATAAATTCACGGAGGGTAGGTCCATCAGTGGCTATTAGCTGTCCCTGGCCTCTGTTTGTCCGAGGCTGGGAATGGGTGAGAGGACCCAGGCACTAGCAGGGAGAGATGGAGGGGCCGGGGAAGGTGCTGGGATGCTCCAGGGGGCAGGGGAAGAGCTAGACACATTGTGGGGGCTTTTATGAGATTTTCGGGTGTGTGGGGTTGTGCCTGAGG
This sequence comes from Pelodiscus sinensis, assembly GCF_052426305.1. Taxonomy (NCBI): domain Eukaryota; kingdom Metazoa; phylum Chordata; order Testudines; family Trionychidae; genus Pelodiscus; species Pelodiscus sinensis. The sequence goes on along the minus strand of NC_143055.1, from coordinate 2,773,779 downwards.
GCTGTGCGGGGCCAGGTCTCTGCTCCACGGCTGCCATCTGCAGACGGGAACCGGCTGAGCGCTCGGCTTTGCAGCAGCTGCTGCTCTGTTCTCCGGGCCCCACTAGCCAGAGAGGAAATAGCCGCCCCGAGGCCAGGGACAGGGGAATACTTGCCAGTGGCTGGAATAGCTAGAACCAGCCTTTGGCAGGGACAATGGCCACAGCCCCGTGGGACTCAGCGCGTGGTCCGGGACAGCCCTGCAGGTGGGCCGCAGGCTCGGGGCTCCTTCCCCTTCCCCCGCCCCGCGAGGTTGGCGCGAGCGCCGGCTTCCTGCTGTGGGGGAGGGGCGAAAGCCTCACGGGCCAGATCCGGCTCACGGGGTGGGAAACGACTCCCCGTCCCGCTGCCTCCCCTCCCCCGTCCGGGGGAACAGCAGGGCAGGAAACCATTGGCCAGCAGGCTTCCCCCGCTGCTCCCATTGGCCGGAATCCTGGCCAATGGGAGCAGCCGGAGCAGTGCCTAGGATTGGCGGGAGGCACAGGGCTAGGTAAGTGCCCCCCGTTCCCTTCCTGGCAAGACCCTGCACCCCCAGCCTCCTCTTGCACCTTCCCTCCCACCCAGACCCCCCACCCCCAGACAACTCCTGCCCCTCCCTCCCAGCCCCACATCACCACTTCGCCCCGCCCCCTCCCTCTCACTCAACCTCCCCACACCTGCACCCAACTCCCCTACCAGACTCCCCCCCCGCCCTCAGTCCACTCCTTCACCTCCTCCCACCCAGACCCCCACCCCCTCTTCATTCCTGCACTCCTCCCCTGCCCAGTCCCCCATCACCACTTCACCCCTAAGTCCTTCCCTGTCCTTCTCACCCAAACCGCCCCCACCCCACTCCTGCCGCCAACTCCCCTCCTGGCCAGAGCTGCCCCCCCAGCTCACTCCTGCACCCTCCCTCCCAGCCAGACCCCCTCTCCCGCCCCTCTTGCACCCATTTTGTCATCACGAGTGGTTAGCTGGTGCGTTGAGTGGGGTGGGTCTTGGGCCGGAAAGGTGGAGACCCACTGGCCTACAGGTTAGTATATGAATGCATGTAGCTTCGCTCCATGCCCTCAGTTCATTGCCAAGGCAAGTTCGCCAGCAGTGTACCTGAAAATATCCAGGCCTCGTGCCAATTCAAGGGTCTTGTGGCTCCCCAGTATGAATGCTCCCCTTGAACGGGCCTGTTGGGCCGCGTGTCCGTGCCGCTGTTCACACGCCTCACCACCTCCTGCTGACGGCTTGCAGCATACAGGCCTGTGGGCGCCTTTGTGTTCCTGCCGAGAGGACACTGTGTGTGTGTCGGGGAGGAGGAGGAGACTGGGAGCTGTAATTAACGTATTAAATGAGCGATCATAACCAGGCGCATTGAGGCGATATCCTAGGATGAAAATGTGCCACATAATGCAAAGCCCAATAATAATTAGTAACCTAATTGGCGAGCTGAGGTCAGCTCTTATCAGCAGTGAATCCAACCTGGGTGCATTATCCACTGGTCCGGAGCATGCCCCCCAAGATCAACGTGCAGCTCAAACATGCCAGGGATTAGTGTAAGCAGCGGGTCACATTTAATACGCCGTTGGATTTAGCTGATGAGGGAGACCTGGTGCTGTTTTGGAAGATGCTTTGCCAGATGGTCAGTCCCTGGCCCCCAGTTTGCCCTGTGACCTAATGGAAGTGACTCGCCTGGCCCATAAGCCACGTTAGCGAAGGATTGGGCTTAAGACGCTTTGCGCCCGCGTAAAAGGAAAAGGAGAGAGCCAAAGCAGGCGGAGGAAGAGAGACAGGCGCGGCAGGTCTGTGCAGACGTGCGCACAGAAGCACTGCACTTTGCTCTTCAGGTGTGATCTAGCAGCTGAGGCTCAAACGTAGCTGGGAGGAGACAGAGTTTTGTTCCTGTCTCTGCCAATGACCTTCAGGAAGAGTCTGGACCTCGGTTTCTCTTTCTCTGTCCAAGGCCTTGTCTACACGCAGGAGTTAGATCTGGGACTGGCAGGGAGCACCTGGGTCATCAAGCTAAATAGGGCTATGTCTACACTGGCGGGTTGTTGCGCCAGAAATATGCAAATGAGGCTGAGCGTGGAATATTGCCAAGCCTCATTTGCATACCTAATGAGCCTCCATTTTTGCAGAAGAGGCTCTTGCGCCAGAAGGAGCGTCTACACGGCCCCTTCTTGCGCAAGAAAAGCCCTCTTGCGCAATGCCGTTCTTCCCGAAAAATAATCAGTCGTAGTGCGACTCTGTTGCAAAAAAAGCAAATGTGATTCTGGGAGGAATTAACAGGTGTGTTATGAGCAAGACACAAGAAGTCATTCTTCTGCTCTGCTCTGTGCTGATTCGGCCTCCGTTGGAGTGTTGTGTCCAGTTCTGGGCACCGCGTTTCAAGAAAGATGTGGAGAAATTGGAGAAGGTCCAGAGAAGAGCAACAAAAATGAGTCAGGGTCTAGAAAACATGCCCTGTGCAGGAAGACTGAAAGAATTGGGCTTGTTTAGTTTGGAAAAGAGAAGACCGAGAGGGGACATGAGAGCAGTTTTCAAGTATCTAAATGGATATCACAAGGAGGCAGGAGAAAAATTGTTCTCCTTGGCCTCTGATGTCCCTGTGTCCAGGGAGATTGAAGTGTTCTCCTACAGGTTTTTGTATATTACCATTCCTGATATCTGATTTGTATCTGTTTATTCTTTTACGTAAGGACTGTCTAGTTTGGCCGATGTACATGGCAGAGGGGCATTTCTGGCACATGATGGCGTATATTACATTGGTGGATGTGCAGGTGAATGAACCCATGAGGGTGTGGCTGATGTGGTTAGGTCCTGTGATGGTGTTGCTGGTGTAGATATGTGGGCAGAGTTGGCACCGAGGTTTGTTGCAGGGATTGGTTCCTGAGTTAGAGTTGTTATGGTGCGGTGTGCAGTTGCTGGTGAGAATTTGCTTCAGGTTGGCAGGTTGTCTGTGGGCGAGAACTGGCCTGCCTCCCAGGTCTGTGAAAGCGAGGGATCGTTGTCCAGGATGGGTTGTAGATCACTGATGATATGTTGGAGAGGTTTTAGCCGAGGACTGTAGGTAATGGCCAGTGGTGCTCTGCTGCTTTCTTTGTTGGGCTTGTCTTGTAGATGGAGAACACTTCAATCTCCCTGGACACAGAAGCAGATTTAAAAGCAGCCATCCTGCCGCAAAAAAACTTCAAGAACAGACTTCAAAGAGAAATCGCAGAGCTAGAATTCATCTGCAAATTTGATACCATCACCTTAGGATTTAACAAAGACTGTGAATGGCTAGTCAACTTGTGACGTAGTGGGGGTACCTGGCTGGTTTCTATGCTGCTGGCTCTGGGGTAACCCCCACTGGCTGCCGTGGGTACCACGACCCAGCAAAACAGGATGAGTCACTATGCAAACCAGTATGGCCAGACACCCCCCATGGAGAGGAACAAAAGAAGGGGGAATGCTGCCCTGGCTGGGGGGTAGGGCTGGAAGAGGGTTAGTTAGTTGCTGGCTGAGAGCATGGAGGAGACAGCCTAGGGAAAGGGGCTGGAGTTTAGGGGCCCAGTCTCCCCCCAACTCAAGGGGGCCTGAGGCATCCTAGCCCAGCTCTGTGACCAGACTACATCTGTGCTGTGCTGTATCCTGGAGAGGCAATAAACTTCCTCAATTCCACCGACTGGTGCAGTCTGTTTGTGCCATTTCGGGGTGCAGGAGACGGGGGACCCCCAACCCGCCGTCACACAACTACAAATGCAGTTTCTCCTCTTTTGGTTTTCACGCCTCCTCATCAACTGCTAGAAGTGGGCTTCATCCTCCCTGACTGAATTGACCCTGTTATCTCTAGCCTTACTCTTGATTGGTACTCTTTTCTTATGCCTGTATATTTATACCTGCCTCTGGAATTTCCACTACATGCATCTGACGAGGTGGGTCTTTGCCCAGGAAAGCTTATGCTCCAATAAATCTGTTGGTCTATAAGGTGCCACAGGACTCCTCGTCGCTTTTGCAGATTCAGACTAACACAGTGACCCCTCTGATACTTACCACGCTCTGTCTTCTAACCACTTCTGCCCTTTGCTCCCCTTGCTCCTCTTGGGGGCTGTTCCAGAGCCTCCCTCCTCTGATGGTTAGAAACCGTCTTCTCTTTTCCAGCCTCAGCTGATTGCTGGCCCGTTTCTCCCCATTGGGCCACCCTTGTCGGTAGGGTCACTAGCTCTTTGTCCTCTCTGGGGTGTGCAGAGAGAGCCACCCGAGTGCCTCTCGCCCTGCAGACCAGCTGAGCTTTCTCATCTCCTCTCCTAAGTGCATTTTTCCACACCCGCCTGTCCTGCGGTGACTCGGCAGCATGAGTACCAGCTTCCGGCCAGGGAGCAGGGCAAAACCCGACTGGCTGTGAGTCTGTGCTTAGGTTTCACCAACCGAGCATCATGAGTACACTCCTCCAACACTATTACAGCCCCTTGCGTGTCCTGATCTGTCTCGCCACCAGGACCACCAGCCTTTGTGTTACAGCCCCTGATGCCAAAGATCACAGCAATATCTAGGTGACTCCCAGGCCAAAAGGACCAGTCACCTGCCTGGTCAACTGCACTTTCAATCCCTCACCCCTGACAAAGCCTGTAGCCAACCCACCCATAAAGGATGCACAGATTTCTTCAAAAGGGAGCGAGAGCGCTAGTTACGAAGTTAAAGCCGGTAACAGACACACGCAAATGAGTCGCAGGCTTAAGTTTAAAAAAGTAATAGAGAAACTGCAAAGATAAGCCAAGTCGTCATGTCCGGTGGGGCTAATGTAAGCACTGGGGATCCTTTGCTTATGCTGAGTCATTCTTGCCCTTCCAAAGCCACACGGCATAAAGATACAGAACCAGGAATTTCATCCCTTCCCTGCTTCTGCCTCGAACTGGCAACGCAGCAGTTGATTGCCCTGGGGAGCCAATAGCTCTTTGTCCACTACGATGTTCCCCAGTAGTTTGTCTGTTGTCGCTGGCCAGGACACAACATCTTCCATTGGCAATCAGCTCCTCGCATGACCTCCTGTCTGGTGATCGACAGTCCCAGGGGCTGCCGGTGCAAATACTCAACTCTCACCTTGTCCTGTGGGGCAGAGAGCGGACCGGCCCCTCTCCAATGCGTCCACGACCTTTCTCGAGTGGGGGCCCCAGAACTGGACACAGAACTCCAGATTTGGCCTCCCCAGTGCCAAATAAAGGGGAATAATCACTGCTCTGGATCTGCTGGCAATGCTCCTCCTAATGCAGCCTAGTACGTCGTCAGCCTTCTTGGCTACAAGGGCGCCCTGTTGGCTCATCTCCAGCTTCTCATCTGCTGTAACCCCCAGGGCCTTTTCTGCCGAACTGCTACTTAGCTGGTCGGTCCCCAGCCTGTACCAATACTTGGGATTCTTCCATCCCATATGCAGGACTCTGCACTTGTCCTTGTTGAATGGCCTCAGATTTCTTTTGGCCCAAACCTCCAATGTATCTAGGTTTCTCTTGACGCTATCCCTGCCCTCTAGCATATCTACCTCCCCCTCTAGAATCATAGAATCATAGGACTGGAAGGGACCTCGAGAGGTCATCGAGTCCAGCCCCCCGCCCTCAAGGCAGGACCAAGCTCCGTCTACACCATCCCTGACAGATGTCTATCCAACCTGTTCTTAAATATCTCCAGAGAGGGAGATTCCACCACCTCCCTTGGCAATTTATTCCAATATTTGACCACCCTGACAGTTAGGAATTTTTTCCTAATGTCCAATCTAAACCTCCCCTGCTGCACTTTAAGCCCATTACTCCTTGTCCTGTCCTCAGAAACCAAGAGGAACAAATTTTCTCCTTCCTCCTTCTGACACCCTTTTAGATATTTGAAAATCGCTATCATGTCCCCCCTTAATCTTCTTTTTTCCAAACTAAACAAGCCCAGTTCATGAAGCCTGGAACAAGCAAATATGATTCTAGGTTGTATCAACAGGTGTGTTGTAAGCAAAACTCGTGAAGTCATTCTGCCGCTCTACTCTGCAGTAGTTAGGCCTCAGCTGGAGTACTGTGTCCAGTTCTGGGCGCCACATTTCAAGAAAGATGTGGAGAAATTGGAAAGGGTACAGAGAAGAGCGACAAGAATGATTAAAGGTCTAGAGAACATGACCTATGAAGCCAGGCTTCGTGAACTGGGCTTGTTTAGTTTGGAAAAAAGAAGATTAAGGGGGGACATGATAGCGGTTTTCAAATATCTAAAAGGGTGTCACAAGGAGGAAGGAGAAAATTTGTTCCTCTTGGTTTCTGAGGACAGGACAAGGAGTAATGGGCTTAAAGTGCAGCAGGGGAGGTTTAGATTGGACATTAGGAAAAAATTCCTAACTGTCAGGGTGGTCAATTATTGGAATAAATTGCCAAGGGAGGTGGTGGAATCTCCCTCTCTGGAGATATTTAAGAACAGGTTAGATAGACATCTGTCAGGGATGGTGTAGATGGAGCTTGGTCCTGCCTTGAGGGCGGGGGGCTGGACTCGATGACCTCTTGAGGTCCCTTCCAGTCCTATGATTCTATGATTCTATGATTCTATCCCTTTCCAGCAGGATTTAGCACCGTTAACAACAACTCTCTGACTACGGTTATCCAGCCAATTATGCACCTCTAGTGTAGTGTCATCTGCAAACGTGCTGATCCATATAGCTCAGTCCCTGCTGTCAGGCCCAGGCCAGCAAAGCAAGCCCGCAGAGGAATTTTTGTCTGGATTTGGAGAGGTCCAACCCTCCTTCCATCAAATACAGCCCCTCTGGCCATGGTGCACACTCCAGCCAGCCCTGGGTGAGTGCCTGCCAGCTCAGAGTGGATGCTACAGCCTCGCAGCGCCACCTATTGGCCATGCCAATAAAGGCTGGAGCCAAGGAACCGGGTGGGGTTAGAAGACTGAATTTGAAGAGAAAACTGGCCCAGCCGGCAGTAAGAGGAGAGCTGGTGGGTGCAGTGCATAGATCAGACTGCGGCTATGTCTAGACTGCAGGCTTCTTTCGGAAGACGCTTTTCCGGAAGAGATCTTCCAAAAAACTTCTTCCGGAAGAGAGCGTCTACACAGCAAAAGTGCATTGAAAAGATAGTCTCCATTCAGTGTGGATGCTCACGTGTTGGTGGAGGGCTAGCTCAGTGGCTTGCACATTAGTCTGCTAAACCCAGGGTTGTGAGTTCAATCCTTAATGGGGCCATTTAGGGATCTGGGGCAAAATCTGTCAGGGCTGGTACTTGGTCCTGCTGTGAGGGCAGGGGACTGGACTCAATGACCTTGCAAGGTCCCTTCCAGTTCTAGGAGATAGGCATCTCCATTCATTTAATTAATCATTTCATTTAAGCTGTGATTACTATGGATGGAGTGGCCACCAGGGCACCTGTGCTTTTTCCTCTTCTTTCAAAAGAACTCCCTCTTCCCTATCCACACACGCCGTCTTCCGAAAGAGCTCGTTTGGAAAAAGGCTTCTTCCTCGCAGAAAGAGATTTACCAATGTCAGAAACACCCCTTTGTTCAAAAGAACACGATTGCAGTGTGGACGTAAGTGAAGTATTTTGGGAACACTGTTTGGAACACTCCTTTTGGGTACTTGCAAGCTGCTCTCATGTCCCCTCTCAGTCTTCTCCTTTCCAAACTAAACAAGCCCAATTCCTTCAGTCTGCCCTCATCGCTCATGGTTTCTAGACCTTGAATCATTCTTCTTGCTCTTCTCTGGACCTTCTCCAGGTTGTCCACATCTTTCTTGAAATGTGCCCAGAACTGGACACAAGACTCCAACTGAGGCCTAATCCGCGCAGAGCAGAGCGGAAGAATGACGTCTCGTGTCTGGCTCACAACACTCCTGTGAATGCCTCCCAGAATCATGTTGGCTTCCTTTGCCACGGTGCAAACAACACTATGCAACAGAACTATCCACAGTGACTCCAAGATCTCTCTGGAGTGGGAGCCGCTAATTTAGATCCCATCATTTAGTATGGTTAGTTGGGATTCTGTTGTCCCATGTGCGCTACTTTGCACTTATCACCATTGAATTCCATCCGCCATTTGGTTGCCCAGTCTCTGCTGTCTGGTCATTATGCAAAGGGATCTCTCAACCCGTCCGACCAGCTAACCCCCATGGAGAGGGACAAAGGAAGGTGGATGCTGCCCTGGCTGGGGGTAGGGCTGGAGGAGAGTTAGGTTAGTTTCTGTCTGGGAGGATGGAGGAAGCAGCCTCAGCAACAGGCTGGGGGGTTTAGAAGCCGAGACCCCTGCCCCATATCAAGGGGGGGCTGAGGCATCCTAGGCCTGCCCTGTAACCAGATTACATCTGTGCTGTGCTGTATCCTGAAGAAGCAATAAACCACCTCTATTCTACTGGCTGGCAGAGTCTGTTCGTGCCATTTCGGGGGTGCAGGAGACGGGGGACCCCAACGCGTCGTCACACTGACCTACGGAGCCCCTGCTCTGTACCTGGAGAGAAACTCAAACCCTATCAGCTGAGCCCCACAGGGATATCAAATTGGCACCTGTGTTCACATCTGCAGTAAAGATCTGTAGGTAGCCTCGTCCATGTGGGCAGATGTGAAACCCCACAGATGTAAAGTGCACACCCATGGATTTGCCAGGCTCTGCCTGTCCACCCCCCTGCCGCTACAATTAGAGAGGGACCCGACCAGGCGTCCTCTGACCCAATCACACAAGGACTTCAGGAAAAGCCGGGATCCAGACCCAAACGTTACGACTGGCCCCTGTGTCTACAATGGACCAAAGCGGAACTCCACACCCAGGCATCCTGCAAAGTGCGGGCAGCGTTGGGGTAAGCAGCTGGGTTTGTTTAAAGGGCTGGATCTACACGGGGACACAGATTTGGTAGCAGAGGCCTGGTCCACTTTGCTGCCCAAGGTCTAATGCTGTCTGAGGGCTGGAAGTCGAGGCTGGACGACATCAGAGGAGTCATTTGACAGCATAAGAACGGCCGGACTGGGTCAGACCAAAGGTCCATCTAGCCCAGTATCCTGTCTGCCGACAGTGGCCAGCACCAGGTGCCCCAGAGGGGGTGGACCGAAGACAATGATCAAGCGATTTGTCTCCTGCCATCCCTCTCCAGCCTCTGACAAACAGAGGCCAGGGACACCATTTTATCCCCTGGCTAATAGCCTTTTATGGACCTAACCTCCATGAAATTATCTAGCTTCTCTTTAAACTCTGTTATAGTTCTACGTGGGGGTAAATAATTTACCAAGGGCTGGGGGAGGGGATTCTCCGTCACTGGCAAGTTTAAAATCAAGCCTGGCTGTTTTTCTAAAAGATTTGCTCCAGTTCCAGCAGGAATAACCCCGGCAATTAATTGTACAGGATGTTGGATTGAGTAGTCACGGTGGTCCCCTGTGGCTTTATAAGAACATAAAACCAGCCACACTGGGTCAGGTCAAAGGTCCATTCAGCCCCGTGTCCTGTCTGCCCACAGTGGCCAACGCCAGGTGCTCCAGAAGGAAGGAACACAACAGGGAATTGTCAAGTGATCCCGCCTCTTTATAATCCTAAATGGATCCTAGATGGATCCCATTTCCAGCTTTATAATCTATACATTCCCATCAGGAGAACCATCCATAGGCCACAGCTGTGCAATGCCTTCTCTCCCGTAGCTGCCATTAGGTAAATCAGACACAGGAGGGTTGAATGTGGGTTGCTGGTGTCACGTTATTGGATTTTAAAGATCACTGCTGCACCCATGGGGGGGTGGGTTGCCCCAAAGTCTGAACAAAGGGGGCCATGTGAGGTATCACATGAAAGCTTGTGTCCTACTGATTCTGTGTGTGCTCTTCATGTACTTGTGTGATGTCTGTATGTGGAGCTGTAAACATGTGCTCTGTGCTTATGCTGGAAGGCTCTCTGTCTGAGAGAGCAATGTTCAGCCAGTGACTGTGTTAATTAGCACAGCTCCAGGGCCAATGGATCTCTCGGTGCCAACACACCCCTGAGGAATGCGTCTGGAAACCTGGAGACCTGCAAACCAGCCGGGGCATGACAGCTGCCAGCATGTGAAACAGATCGGTCACTCGACCATGCGACCTGCTCTGGCCGGGAGGATGCCAGGAGAGGTATATAAGTGCCATGTGGCACCCTCCATGTGGACTTCAGTTCTACTATTGATTCCAGATGCAGCTTTGCGAGGGACAGCGAGCCGGAAAGAACCGTGGGCCCATCCGGACATAGGATGTAACCAGAGACTTTTAAGATAGCAGTTTATAACATCTCTGCTGCGAGTGCATCGAGAACTGGGAGATTCGAGGCATGTAATGTAGGATACTTTAACAACCTCACTCTCAGGCTTTTTTTCCCCTTAGTAATAAACCTTTCGATTTTTAGATTCTAAAGGATTGGCTCAGCATGATCTTGTGGGGAAGATCCAGAGGGGAAATTGACCTGGGATCTGTGGCTGGTTTCTTGGGACCGGAAGAACCCATTTGGGGTAGGTGAGATTGGGTTCTATAGCCCCTCACCTGTGTGTTAGGCCAGGGGCTGATTGTGGCACAGGGATAGCTGGGTTGCCTGAGGGGTTTTGCTCGTTGGGACTGGTTTGTGACCGGTTTGGGAAGGTCTCCAGTCTGGGGCTGGTAAGAGCCCTTGTTTGGAGCAATTTGCCCTGAGCAGACGCTCTCAGAGGTGCCCAGACCCAGCCCGGTACGTCACGGCTGGGCACATCCCCCTGGAGGGCCAAGCCCCATCTGCGGTGCCCCTCCGTCGTCAGAGGCTGAAGAGCGGCTCCAGAGTTCCCCTAGTCCAGCAGGCGTGAAGGACAGCTAGGGTTAAGGGCTCGATCCTGCAAGCCAGAGCGTCCCTGTGGGGCCCGATTTCAGGGGCGGGACCGCGCACGAGCCACGCACCCAGGGCCCTGTGTGTGTGCCGTGCGCCCGGGGCCCTGTGTGTGCGCCGTGCGCCCGGGGCCCTGTGTGTGCGCCGTGCGCCCGGGGCCCTGTGTGTGCGCGCCGTGCGCCCGGGGCCCTGTGTGTGCGCGCCGTGCGCCCGGGGCCCTGTGTGTGCGCCGTGCGCCCGGGGCCCTGTGTGTGCGCCGTGCGCCCGGGGCCCTGTGTGTGCGCGCCGTGCGCCCGGGGCCCTGTGTGTGCGCGCCGTGCGCCCGGGGCCCTGTGTGTGCGCGCCGTGCGCCCGGGGCCCTGTGTGTGCGCGCCGTGCGCCCGGGGCCCTGTGTGTGCGCCGTGCGCCCGGGGCCCTGTGTGTGCGCCGTGCGCCCGGGGCCCTGTGTGTGCGCGCCGTGCGCCCGGGGCCCTGTGTGCGCGCCGTGCGCCTGGGGCCCTGTGTGTGCGCGCCGTGCGCCCGGGGCCCTGTGTGTGCGCCGTGCGCCCGGGACCCTGTGTGTGCGCCGTGCGCCCGGGGCCCTGTGTGTGCGCGCCGTGCGCCCGGGGCCCTGTGTGTGCGCGCCGTGCGCCCGGGGCCCTGTGTGTGCGCCGTGCGCCCGGGGCCCTGTGTGTGCGCCGTGCGCCCGGGGCCCTGTGTGTGTGCGCCGTGCGCCCGGGGCCCTGTGTGTGTGCGCCGTGCGCCCGGGGCCCTGTGTGTGCGCGCCGTGCGCCCGGGGCCCTGTGTGTGCGCGCCGTGCGCCCGGGGCCCTGTGTGTGCGCGCCGTGCGCCCGGGGCCCTGTGTGTGCGCGCCGTGCGCCCGGGGCCCTGTGTGTGCGCCGTGCGCCCGGGGCCCTGTGTGTGTGCGCCGTGCGCCCGGGGCCCTGTGTGTGTGCGCCGTGCGCCCGGGGCCCTGTGTGTGCGCGCCGTGCGCCCGGGGCCCTGTGTGTGCGCGCCGTGCGCCCGGGGCCCTGTGTGTGCGCGCCGTGCGCCCGGGGCCCTGTGTGTGCGCGCCGTGCGCCCGGGGCCCTGTGTGTGCGCGCCGTGCGCCCGGGGCCCTGTGTGTGCGCGCCGTGCGCCCGGGGCCCTGTGTGTGCGCGCCGTGCGCCCGGGGCCCTGTGTGTGCGCGCCGTGCGCCCGGGGCCCTGTGTGTGCGCGCCGTGCGCCCGGGGCCCTCTGTGTGCGCGCCGTGCGCCCGGGGCCCTGTGTGTGCGCGCCGTGCGCCCGGGGCCCTGTGTGTGCGCGCCGTGCGCCCGGGGCCCTGTGTGTGCGCGCCGTGCGCCCGGGGCCCTGTGTGTGCGCCGTGCGCCCAGGGTGGTGCTGCGTGTGCGCCGCACAACCGGGGCGGCACTCCATATGCGTTGTGCGCCCAGGAGCCCCGCTCATGCGTAACGCGCCCGTGGCACTGCACGTGCATCGCACACCCAGGTGCAGGGCCCCCTTAGGCACGGGGCCCCATTCCGGGGAATCGGCCGAATCGGCTTAAAGCCGGCCCGGCGTGCCCGTTGCCTTCCTCTCCGCAGGGTCAGGCCAGGGGACTGCTCCTTGTGACGCCGGCGTCGTGCACTTTGCGCCTTTCTTTATTTTGTGACTGGGGAGTTGCGTGGCTGGGAGATTATGGTGTTGATGACAAGCGTGGTTAGAATTAAAAAAGAAACAGGCTGGGATTTGTCACAGCCGGGCTCCAGGTGCTCACAGCCGTCCTGCGGGTGACAGATACAACGTTCCAAGGAAGGTGAGCACTAAACCTATGCCACTGAGAGAGGACAGCTGACGTAGGAGTGGGGACAGGCCAGGGGAGAAGGACGAGGACGGGTGAGGGAGGAAGGCCTGGAAGGGCCAGAGGAGAGGGGGCCTGCCCCGGCAGCCTGGCCCCGAGTTAGTTCTCCCGCCCAGGCTGGCTCCATCTCCCGCTCGCCTTGCAAGGGGGATGCATTTCCTTCTCTCGCTGTGGCTCTTGCAGTCCAGTCCAGCTAGGCGGGGGTTCCCGGTGCTGCTGCCGGGTGGGCTGCTCCAGGTGCGGCTGGGTGCTGTGGTTAGCTGTGGGTCGAGCAGGCCTCGTCTTCCTGGAAAAGTTACAGAATCCCGCCTGGTTGGAATTTGCTGGGACAAGCCCCAGAGGCCCAAACCCGCCTGTGTAGGGTTGCCAGGTGTCTGGTTTTCACCCGGACCGGACTGTCTGTTATTCAGGTTCCCCATCTGGTAGAAAAAACCCAGGTATTTCCTGTTTCCCTCGGACAGAAGCCCGGTGAGGAGTGTGGGGCCATTTAAAGGCGCAGTGTTCTTTTTTTTTTTTTAATTTTTAATTTTGGGGTTTTTTTTTTTGCTCAGCAACTTTGGCCTCCCCCCCCCCTTTTTATTTGCTCAACAGATTTTTTCCCCCAGTGGATTTTTTTTGGGGGGGGGCGGGGGTGTTTTGGTATTTTTTGTTAAACCATCTGGCAACCCTATGCATGTGGGACGCGCCTGGGCTGGCCACGGGCCACACACAGGGAGCCGTGAGCTCTGCTGCCAGGGGCAGTGCCACGAACTCTGCCTGTCTTTGACCCTCCTGCCGGGGTCGCAGGTGAGGGCTCCGTGGCCTTGTATTCGGAGCACGCCCTCCAGGCCCCTGTGGTCCACCTGCCGCTCTGCTCACCCGGGGATTCCTCCCCCAGCCCAGGGCTCCTCCTGGCCAGCCGTGGGCTCCACTGAAACCAGGTAACATCTGGCTAATGGTCGTCAGCCACCCGGCGCCCCTCAGCAGAGCTCCCCTGACGCCGGGGCAGAGGTGTGGGAGCAATTTGTGGAGTAGGGGTGCTAAGCTGCACCCCCCTTTACCTGTATCTGTGCCCCTCAGAGCCCCTTAGAGCTGGGGCTGGTGTTCAGCACCCCGCATGTGGGGCTAGTGGCCAGGATCCTGGGGCCGGCTGGGCAGGACCCAGCATGTGGGGCTAGTGGCCAGGATCCCGGGCTCGGCTGGGCAGGACCCTGCATGTGGGGCTAGTGGCCAGGATCCTGGGGCCGGCTGGGCAGGACCCAGCATGTGGGGCTAGTGGCCAGGATCCCGGGGCCGGCTGGGCAGGACCCAGCATGTGGGGCTAGTGGCCAGGATCCCGGGGCTGGCTAGACAGGACCCCGCATGTGGGGCTAGTGGCCAGGATCCCGGGGCCGGCTGGGCAGGACCCCGCATGTGGGGCTAGTGGCCAGGATCCCGGGCTCGGCTGGGCAGGACCCCGCATGTGGGGCTAGTGGCCAGGATCCCGGGCTCGGCTGGGCAGGACCCAGCATGTGGGGCTGGTGGCCAGGATCCCGGGCTCGGCTGGGCAGGACCCCGCATGTGGGGCTAGTGGCCAGGATCCCGGGGCTGGCTAGACAGGACCCCGCATGTGGGGCTAGTAGCCAGGATCCCGGGCTCGGCTGGGCAGGACCCCGCATGTGGGGCTAGTGGCCAGGATCCCGGGGCCGGCTGGGCAGGACCCCGCATGTGGGGCTAGTGGCCAGGATCCCGGGGCCGGCTGGGCAGGACCCCGCATGTGGGGCTAGTGGCCAGGATCCCGGGCTCAGCTGGGCAGGACCCCGCATGTGGGGCTAGTGGCCAGGATCCCGGGGCCGGCTGGGCAGGACCCCGCATGTGGGGCTAGTGGCCAGGATCCCGGGCTCAGCTGGGCAGGACCCCGCATGTGGGGCTAGTGGCCAGGATCCCGGGGCCGGCTGGGCAGGACCCAGCATGTGGGGCTAGTGGCCAGGATCCCGGGCTCAGCTGGGCAGGACCCCGCATGTGGGGCTAGTGGCCAGGATCCCGGGGCCGGCTGGGCAGGACCCCGCATGTGGGGCTAGTGGCCAGGATCCCGGGCTCGGCTGGGCAGGACCCCGCATGTGGGGCTAGTGGCCAGGATCCCGGGGTCGGCTGGGCAGGACCCCGCATGTGGGGCTAGTGGCCAGGATCCCGGGCTCGGCTGGGCAGGACCCCGCATGTGGGGCTAGTGGCCAGGATCCCGGGCTCGGCTGGGCAGGACCCAGCATGTGGGGCTAGTGGCCAGGATCCCGGGGCCGGCTGGGCAGGACCCAGCATGTGGGGCTAGTGGCCAGGATCCCGGGCTCGGCTGGGCAGGACCCAGCATGTGGGGCTGGTGGCCAGGATCCCGGGGCCGGCTGGGCAGGACCCAGCATGTGGGGCTAGTGGCCAGGATCCCGGGGCTGGCTAGACAGGACCCCGCATGTGGGGCTAGTGGCCAGGATCCCGGGGCCGGCTGGGCAGGACCCCGCATGTGGGGCTAGTGGCCAGGATCCCGGGCTCGGCTGGGCAGGACCCCGCATGTGGGGCTAGTGGCCAGGATCCCGGGCTCGGCTGGGCAGGACCCCGCATGTGGGGCTGGTGGCCAGGATCCCGGGCTCGGCTGGGCAGGACCCCGCATGTGGGGCTGGTGGCCAGGATCCCGGGCTCGGCTGGGCAGGACCCAGCATGTGGGGCTGGTGGCCAGGATCCCGGGCTCGGCTGGGCAGGACCCCGCATGTGGGGCTAGTGGCCAGGATCCCGGGCTCGGCTGGGCAGGACCCAGCATGTGGGGCTGGTGGCCAGGATCCCGGGCTCGGCTGGGCAGGACCCCGCATGTGGGGCTAGTGGCCAGGATCCCGGGGCCGGCTGGGCAGGACCCCGCATGTGGGGCTAGTGGCCAGGATCCCGGGGCTGGCTAGACAGGACCCCGCATGTGGGGCTAGTGGCCAGGATCCCGGGGCCGGCTGGGCAGGACCCCGCATGTGGGGCTAGTGGCCAGGATCCCGGGGCCGGCTGGGCAGGACCCAGCATGTGGGGCTAGTGGCCAGGATCCCGGGCTCGGCTGGGCAGGACCCCGCATGTGGGGCTAGTGGCCAGGATCCCGGGGCCGGCTGGGCAGGACCCCGCATGTGGGGCTAGTGGCCAGGATCCCGGGCTCGGCTGGGCAGGACCCCGCATGTGGGGCTGGTGGCCAGGATCCCGGGGCCGGCTGGGCAGGACCCAGCATGTGGGGCTGGTGGCCAGGATCCCGGGGCCGGCTGGGCAGGACCCAGCATGTGGGGCTGGTGGCCAGGATCCCGGGCTCGGCTGGGCAGGACCCCGCATGTGGGGCTAGTGGCCAGGATCCCGGGCTCGGCTGGGCAGGACCCCGCATGTGGGGCTAGTGGCCAGGATCCCGGGGCCGGCTGGGCAGGACCCCGCATGTGGGGCTGGTGGCCAGGATCCCGGGCTCGGCTGGGCAGGACCCAGCATGTGGGGCTAGTGGCCAGGATCCCGGGCTCGGCTGGGCAGGACCCAGCATGTGGGGCTGGTGACCAGGATCCCGGGCTCGGCTGGGCAGGACCCCGCATGTGGGGCTAGTGGCCAGGATCCCGGGCTCGGCTGGGCAGGACCCCGCATGTGGGGCTAGTGGCCAGGATCCCGGGGCCGGCTGGGCAGGACCCAGCATGTGGGGCTAGTGGCCAGGATCCCGGGGCCGGCTGGGCAGGACCCAGCATGTGGGGCTAGTGGCCAGGATCCCGGGGCCGGCTGGGCAGGACCCAGCATGTGGGGCTAGTGGCCAGGATCCCGGGCTCGGCTGGGCAGGACCCCGCATGTGGGGCTGGTGGCCAGGATCCCGGGCTCGGCTGGGCAGGACCCCGCATGTGGGGCTAGTGGCCAGGATCCCGGGCTCGGCTGGGCAGGACCCCGCATGTGGGGCTAGTGGCCAGGATCCCGGGCTCGGCTGGGCAGGACCCCGCATGTGGGGCTAGTGGCCAGGATCCCGGGGCCGGCTGGGCAGGACCCCGCATGTGGGGCTAGTGGCCAGGATCCCGGGCTCGGCTGGGCAGGACCCAGCATGTGGGGCTAGTGGCCAGGATCCCGGGGCCGGCTGGGCAGGACCCCGCATGTGGGGCTAGTGGCCAGGATCCCGGGGCCGGCTGGGCAGGACCCCGCATGTGGGGCTGGTGGCCAGGATCCCGGGCTCGGCTGGGCAGGACCCCGCATGTGGGGCTGGTGGCCAGGATCCCGGGCTCGGCTGGGCAGGACCCCGCATGTGGGGCTAGTGGCCAGGATCCCGGGGCCGGCTGGGCAGGACCCCGCATGTGGGGCTGGTGGCCAGGATCCCGGGCTCGGCTGGGCAGGACCCCGCATGTGGGGCTGGTGGCCAGGATCCCGGGCTCGGCTGGGCAGGACCCCGCATGTGGGGCTAGTGGCCAGGATCCCGGGCTCGGCTGGGCAGGACCCAGCATGTGGGGCTAGTGGCCAGGATCCCGGGGCTGGCTGGGCAGGACCCCGCATGTGGGGCTAGTGGCCAGGATCCCGGGCTCGGCTGGGCAGGACCCAGCATGTGGGGCTAGTGGCCAGGATCCCGGGCTCGGCTGGGCAGGACCCCGCATGTGGGGCTAGTGGCCAGGATCCCGGGCTCGGCTGGGCAGGACCCCGCATGTGGGGCTGGTGGCCAGGATCCCGGGGCTGGCTGGGCAGGACCCAGCATGTGGGGCTAGTGGCCAGGATCCCGGGCTCGGCTGGGCAGGACCCCGCATGTGGGGCTGGTGGCCAGGATCCCGGGGCTGGCTGGGCAGGACCCAGCATGTGGGGCTAGTGGCCAGGATCCCGGGGCTGGCTGGGCAGGACCCAGCATGTGGGGCTAGTGGCCAGGATCCCGGGCTCGGCTGGGCAGGACCCAGCATGTGGGGCTAGTGGCCAGGATCCCGGGGCCGGCTGGGCAGGACCCTGCATGTGGGGCTAGTGGCCAGGATCCCGGGCTCGGCTGGGCAGGACCCCGCATGTGGGGCTGGTGGCCAGGATCCCGGGGCCGGCTGGGCAGGACCCAGCATGTGGGGCTGGTGACCAGGATCCCGGGGCCGGCTGGGCAGGACCCAGCATGTGGGGCTGGTGACCAGGATCCCGGGCTCGGCTGGGCAGGACCCAGCATGTGGGGCTGGTGGCCAGGATCCCGGGCTCGGCTGGGCAGGACCCAGCATGTGGGGCTAGTGGCCAGGATCCCGGGGCCGGCTGGGCAGGACCCAGCATGTGGGGCTAGTGGCCAGGATCCCGGGGCCGGCTGGGCAGGACCCAGCATGTGGGGCTGGTGGCCAGGATCCCGGGCTCGGCTGGGCAGGACCCTGCATGTGGGGCTGGTGGCCAGGATCCCGGGCTCGGCTGGGCAGGACCCAGCATGTGGGGCTAGTGGCCAGGATCCCGGGGCCTGCTGGGCAGGACCCTGCATGTGGGGCTAGTGGCCAGGATCCCGGGCTCGGCTGGGCAGGACCCCGCATGTGGGGCTAGTGGCCAGGATCCCGGGGCCGGCTGGGCAGGACCCCGCATGTGGGGCTGGTGGCCAGGATCCCGGGCTCGGCTGGGCAGGACCCCGCATGTGGGGCTGGTGGCCAGGATCCCGGGGCCGGCTGGGCAGGACCCCGCATGTGGGGCTAGTGGCCAGGATCCCGGGGCCGGCTGGGCAGGACCCAGCATGTGGGGCTAGTGGCCAGGATCCCGGGCTCGGCTGGGCAGGACCCCGCATGTGGGGCTAGTGGCCAGGATCCCGGGCTCGGCTGGGCAGGACCCCGCATGTGGGGCTAGTGGCCAGGATCCCGGGCTCGGCTGGGCAGGACCCCGCATGTGGGGCTAGTGGCCAGGATCCCGGGCTCGGCTGGGCAGGACCCAGCATGTGGGGCTAGTGGCCAGGATCCCGGGCTCGGCTGGGCAGGACCCAGCATGTGGGGCTGGTGGCCAGGATCCCGGGGCCGGCTGGGCAGGACCCAGCATGTGGGGCTAGTGGCCAGGATCCCGGGCTCAGATGGGCAGGACCCCGCATGTGGGGCTAGTGGCCAGGATCCCGGGCTCGGCTGGGCAGGACCCCGCATGTGGGGCTAGTGGCCAGGATCCCGGGCTCAGATGGGCAGGACCCCGCATGTGGGGCTAGTGGCCAGGATCCCGGGCTCGGCTGGGCAGGACCCCGCATGTGGGGCTAGTGGCCAGGATCCCGGGCTCGGCTGGGCAGGACCCCGCATGTGGGGCTAGTGGCCAGGATCCCGGGCTCGGCTGGGCAGGACCCCGCATGTGGGGCTGGTGGCCAGGATCCCGGGCTCGGCTGGGCAGGACCCAGCATGTGGGGCTGGTGGCCAGGATCCCGGGCTCGGCTGGGCAGGACCCAGCATGTGGGGCTAGTGGCCAGGATCCCGGGCTCGGCTGGGCAGGACCCAGCATGTGGGGCTGGTGGCCAGGATCCCGGGCTCGGCTGGGCAGGACCCCGCATGTGGGGCTGGAGGCCAGGATCCCGGGCTCGGCTGGGCAGGACCCCGCATGTGGGGCTAGTGGCCAGGATCCCGGGCTCAGATGGGCAGGACCCCGCATGTGGGGCTAGTGGCCAGGATCCCGGGCTCGGCTGGGCAGGACCCCGCATGTGGGGCTGGTGGTCAGGATCCCGGGCTCGGCTGGGCAGGACCCTGCATGTGGGGCTGCTGGCCAGGATCCCGGGCTCGGCTGGGCAGGACCCAGCATGTGGGGCTAGTGGCCAGGATCCCGGGCCGGCTGGGCAGGACCCTGCATGTGGGGCTAGTGGCCAGGATCCCGGGGCCGGCTGGGCAGGACCCAGCATGTGGGGCTGGTGGCCAGGATCCCGGGGCCGGCTGGGCAGGACCCCGCATGTGGGGCTAGTGGCCAGGATCCCGGGCTCGGCTGGGCAGGACCCTGCATGTGGGGCTGGTGGCCAGGATCCCGGGCTCGGCTGGGCAGGACCCAGCATGTGGGGCTAGTGGCCAGGATCCCGGGGCCGGCTGGGCAGGACCCAGCATGTGGGGCTGGTGGCCAGGATCCCGGGGCCGGCTGGGCAGGACCCCGCATGTGGGGCTAGTGGCCAGGATCCCGGGGCCGGCTGGGCAGGACTCCGCATGTGGGGCTAGTGGCCAGGATCCCGGGGCCAGCTGGGCAGGACCCCGCATGTGGGGCTAGTGGCCAGGATCCCGGGCTCGGCTGGGCAGGACCCCGCATGTGGGGCTGGTGGCCAGGATCCCGGGGCCGGCTGGGCAGGACTCCGCATGTGGGGCTAGTGGCTAGGATCCCGGGGCCGGCTGGGCAGGACCCCGCATGTGGGGCTAGTGGCTAGGATCCCGGGGCCGGCTGGGCAGGACTCCGCATGTGGGGCTGGTGGCCAGGATCCCGGGCTCGGCTGGGCAGGACCCCGCATGTGGGGCTGGTGGCCAGGATCCCGGGGCCGGCTGGGCAGGACCCCGCATGTGGGGCTGGTGGCCAGGATCCCGGGGCTGGCTGGGCAGGACCCAGCATGTGGGGCTGGTGGCCAGGATCCCGGGCTCGGCTGGGCAGGACCCAGCATGTGGGGCTAGTGGCCAAGATCCCGGGGCCGGCTGGGCAGGACTCCGCATGTGGGGCTGGTGGCCAGGATCCCGGGCTCGGCTGGGCAGGACCCAGCATGTGGGGCTAGTGGCCAGGATCCCGGGCTCGGCTGGGCAGGACCCCGCATGTGGGGCTAGTGGCCAGGATCCCGGGCTCGGCTGGGCAGGACCCAGCATGTGGGGCTGGTGGCCAGGATCCCGGGCTCGGCTGGGCAGGACCCAGCATGTGGGGCTAGTGGCCAGGATCCCGGGCTCGGCTGGGCAGGACCCCGCATGTGGGGCTGGTGGCCAGGATCCCGGGCTCGGCTGGGCAGGACCCAGCATGTGGGGCTAGTGGCCAGGATCCCGGGCTCGGCTGGGCAGGACCCCGCATGTGGGGCTAGTGGCCAGGATCCCGGGCTCGGCTGGGCAGGACCCCGCATGTGGGGCTAGTGGCCAGGATCCCGGGCTCGGCTGGGCAGGACCCCGCATGTGGGGCTGGAGGCCAGGATCCCGGGCTCGGCTGGGCAGGACCCAGCATGTGGGGCTAGTGGCCAGGATCCCGGGGCCGGCTGGGCAGGACCCCGCATGTGGGGCTAGTGGCCAGGATCCCGGGGCCGGCTGGGCAGGACCCAGCATGTGGGGCTGGTGGCCAGGATCCCGGGCTCGGCTGGGCAGGACCCAGCATGTGGGGCTGGTGGCCAGGATCCCGGGCTCGGCTGGGCAGGACCCCGCATGTGGGGCTAGTGGCCAGGATCCCGGGCTCGGCTGGGCAGGACCCAGCATGTGGGGCTGGTGGCCAGGATCCCGGGCTCGGCTGGGCAGGACCCCGCATGTGGGGCTAGTGGCCAGGATCCCGGGCTCGGCTGGGCAGGACCCCGCATGTGGGGCTAGTGGCCAGGATCCTGGGGCCGGCTGGGCAGGACCCCGCATGTGGGGCTAGTGGCCAGGATCCCGGGGCCGGCTGGGCAGGACCCAGCATGTGGGGCTAGTGGCCAGGATCCCGGGCTCGGCTGGGCAGGACCCAGCATGTGGGGCTAGTGGCCAGGATCCCGGGCTCGGCTGGGCAGGACCCAGCATGTGGGGCTAGTGGCCAGGATCCCGGGGCCGGCTGGGCAGGACCCCGCATGTGGGGCTAGTGGCCAGGATCCCGGGGCCGGCTGGGCAGGACCCCGCATGTGGGGCTGGTGGCCAGGATCCCGGGGCCGGCTGGGCAGGACCCAGCATGTGGGGCTAGTGGCCAGGATCCCGGGCTCGGCTGGGCAGGACCCAGCATGTGGGGCTAGTGGCCAGGATCCCGGGCTCGGCTGCGCAGGACCCAGCATGTGGGGCTAGTGGCCAGGATCCCGGGCTCGGCTGGGCAGGACCCCGCATGTGGGGCTAGTGGCCAGGATCCCGGGGCCGGCTGGGCAGGACCCAGCATGTGGGGCTAGTGGCCAGGATCCCGGGGCCGGCTGGCAGGACCCAGCATGTGGGGCTAGTGGCCAGGATCCCGGGGCCAGCTGGGCAGGACCCAGCATGTGGGGCTGGTGGCCAGGATCCCGGGCTCGGCTGGGCAGGACCCCGCATGTGGGGCTAGTGGCCAGGATCCCGGGCTCGGCTGGGCAGGACCCCGCATGTGGGGCTAGTGGCCAGGATCCCGGGCTCGGCTGGGCAGGACCCAGCATGTGGGGCTGGTGGCCAGGATCCCGGGCTCGGCTGGGCAGGACCCCGCATGTGGGGCTGGAGGCCAGGATCCCGGGGCCGGCTGGGCAGGACCCAGCATGTGGGGCTAGTGGCCAGGATCCCGGGCTCGGCTGGGCAGGACCCAGCATGTGGGGCTGGTGGCCAGGATCCCGGGGCCGGCTGGGCAGGACCCAGCATGTGGGGCTAGTGGCCAGGATCCCGGGCTCGGCTGGGCAGGACCCCGCATGTGGGGCTAGTGGCCAGGATCCCGGGCTCGGCTGGGCAGGACCCAGCATGTGGGGCTAGTGGCCAGGATCCCGGGGCCGGCTGGGCAGGACCCAGCATGTGGGGCTAGTGGCCAGGATCCCGGGCTCGGCTGGGCAGGACCCAGCATGTGGGGCTAGTGGCCAGGATCCCGGGGCCGGCTGGGCAGGACCCCGCATGTGGGGCTAGTGGCCAGGATCCCGGGCTCGGCTGGGCAGGACCCCGCATGTGGGGCTGGTGGCCAGGATCCCGGGGCCGGCTGGGCAGGACCCAGCATGTGGGGCTGGTGGCCAGGATCCCGGGCTCGGCTGGGCAGGACCCCGCATGTGGGGCTGGTGGCCAGGATCCCGGGCTCGGCTGGGCAGGACCCAGCATGTGGGGCTGGTGGCCAGGATCCCGGGCTCGGCTGGGCAGGACCCCGCATGTGGGGCTGGAGGCCAGGATCCCGGGCTCGGCTGGGCAGGACCCCGCATGTGGGGCTGGAGGCCAGGATCCCGGGCTCGGCTGGGCAGGACCCCGCATGTGGGGCTAGTGGCCAGGATCCCGGGGCTGGCTAGACAGGACCCCGCATGTGGGGCTAGTGGCCAGGATCCCGGGCTCGGCTGGGCAGGACTCCGCATGTGGGGCTGGTGGCCAGGATCCCGGGGCCGGCTGGGCAGGACCCCGCATGTGGGGCTAGTGGCCAGGATCCCGGGGCCGGCTGGGCAGGACCCCGCATGTGGGGCTGGTGGCCAGGATCCCGGGCTCGGCTGGGCAGGACCCCGCATGTGGGGCTAGTGGCCAGGATCCCGGGGCCGGCTGGGCAGGACTCCGCATGTGGGGCTAGTGGCCAGGATCCCGGGGCCGGCTGGGCAGGACCCCGCATGTGGGGCTAGTGGCCAGGATCCCGGGCTCGGCTGGGCAGGACCCCGCATGTGGGGCTAGTGGCCAGGATCCCGGGCTCGGCTGGGCAGGACCCCGCATGTGGGGCTAGTGGCCAGGATCCCGGGGCCGGCTGGGCAGGACCCCGCATGTGGGGCTAGTGGCCAGGATCCCGGGGCCGGCTGGGCAGGACCCCGCATGTGGGGCTAGTGGCCAGGATCCCGGGCTCGGCTGGGCAGGACCCCGCATGTGGGGCTGGTGGCCAGGATCCCGGGCTCGGCTGGGCAGGACCCCGCATGTGGGGCTGGTGGCCAGGATCCCGGGGCCGGCTGGGCAGGACCCAGCATGTGGGGCTGGTGGCCAGGATCCCGGGGCCGGCTGGGCAGGACCCAGCATGTGGGGCTAGTGGCCAGGATCCCGGGGCCGGCTGGGCAGGACCCCGCATGTGGGGCTGGTGGCCAGGATCCCAGGCTCGGCTGGGCAGGACCCCGCATGTGGGGCTAGTGGCCAGGATCCCGGGGCCGGCTGGGCAGGACCCCGCATGTGGGGCTAGTGGCCAGGATCCCGGGCTCGGCTGGGCAGGACCCAGCATGTGGGGCTGGTGGCCAGGATCCCGGGCTCGGCTGGGCAGGACCCAGCATGTGGGGCTAGTGGCCAGGATCCCGGGGCCGGCTGGGCAGGACCCAGCATGTGGGGCTAGTGGCCAGGATCCCGGGGCCGGCTGGGCAGGACCCAGCATGTGGGGCTAGAGGCCAGGATCCCGGGCTCGGCTGGGCAGGACCCCGCATGTGGGGCTGGTGGCCAGGATCCCGGGCTCGGCTGGGCAGGACCCCGCATGTGGGGCTGGTGGCCAGGATCCCGGGCTCGGCTGGGCAGGACCCAGCATGTGGGGCTAGTGGCCAGGATCCCGGGCTCGGCTGGGCAGGACCCAGCATGTGGGGCTAGTGGCCAGGATCCCGGGGCCGGCTGGGCAGGACCCCGCATGTGGGGCTGGTGGCCAGGATCCCGGGCTCGGCTGGGCAGGACCCCGCATGTGGGGCTAGTGGCCAGGATCCCGGGCTCGGCTGGGCAGGACCCTGCATGTGGGGCTGGTGGCCAGGATCCCGGGCTCGGCTGGGCAGGACCCCGCATGTGGGGCTAGTGGCCAGGATCCCGGGGCCGGCTGGGCAGGACCCCGCATGTGGGGCTAGTGGCCAGGATCCCGGGCTCGGCTGGGCAGGACCCCGCATGTGGGGCTAGTGGCCAGGATCCCGGGCTCGGCTGGGCAGGACCCAGCATGTGGGGCTGGTGGCCAGGATCCCGGGCTCGGCTGGGCAGGACCCCGCATGTGGGGCTAGTGGCCAGGATCCCGGGCTCGGCTGGGCAGGACCCCGCATGTGGGGCTAGTGGCCAGGATCCCGGGGCCGGCTGGGCAGGACCCCGCATGTGGGGCTAGTGGCCAGGATCCCGGGGCCGGCTGGGCAGGACCCAGCATGTGGGGCTAGTGGCCAGGATCCCGGGGCTGGCTGGGCAGGACCCAGCATGTGGGGCTAGTGGCCAGGATCCCGGGCTCGGCTGGGCAGGACCCAGCATGTGGGGCTAGTGGCCAGGATCCCGGGCTCGGCTGGGCAGGACCCAGCATGTGGGGCTGGTGGCCAGGATCCCGGGGCCGGCTGGGCAGGACCCCGCATGTGGGGCTAGTGGCCAGGATCCCGGGCTCGGCTGGGCAGGACCCAGCATGTGGGGCTAGTGGCCAGGATCCCGGGCTCGGCTGGGCAGGACCCAGCATGTGGGGCTAGTGGCCAGGATCCCGGGGCTGGCTAGACAGGACCCCGCATGTGGGGCTGGTGGCCAGGATCCCGGGGCCGGCTGGGCAGGACCCCGCATGTGGGGCTAGTGGCCAGGATCCCGGGGCCGGCTGGGCAGGACCCAGCATGTGGGGCTAGTGGCCAGGATCCCGGGCTCGGCTGGGCAGGACCCAGCATGTGGGGCTAGTGGCCAGGATCCCGGGCTCGGCTGGGCAGGACCCCGCATGTGGGGCTAGTGGCCAGGATCCCGGGCTCGGCTGGGCAGGACCCCGCATGTGGGGCTAGTGGCCAGGATCCCGGGCTCGGCTGGGCAGGACCCCGCATGTGGGGCTAGTGGCCAGGATCCCGGGGCTGGCTAGACAGGACCCCGCATGTGGGGCTGGTGGCCAGGATCCCGGGGCCGGCTGGGCAGGACCCAGCATGTGGGGCTGGTGGCCAGGATCCCGGGGCCGGCTGGGCAGGACCCCGCATGTGGGGCTGGTGGCCAGGATCCCGGGGCTGGCTGGGCAGGACCCCGCATGTGGGGCTAGTGGCCAGGATCCCGGGCTCGGCTGGGCAGGACCCCGCATGTGGGGCTAGTGGCCAGGATCCCGGGCTCGGCTGGGCAGGACCCCGCATGTGGGGCTGGTGGCCAGGATCCCGGGGCCGGCTGGGCAGGACCCCGCATGTGGGGCTAGTGGCCAGGATCCCGGGGCCGGCTGGCAGGACCCAGCATGTGGGGCTGGTGGCCAGGATCCCGGGCTCAGCTGGGCAGGACCCAGCATGTGGGGCTAGTGGCCAGGATCCCGGGCTCGGCTGGGCAGGACCCAGCATGTGGGGCTGGTGGCCAGGATCCCGGGCTCGGCTGGGCAGGACCCAGCATGTGGGGCTGGTGGCCAGGATCCCGGGCTCGGCTGGGCAGGACCCCGCATGTGGGGCTGGTGGCCAGGATCCCGGGCTCGGCTGGGCAGGACCCCGCATGTGGGGCTAGTGGCCAGGATCCCGGGCTCGGCTGGGCAGGACCCCGCATGTGGGGCTAGTGGCCAGGATCCCGGGGCCGGCTGGGCAGGACCCCGCATGTGGGGCTGGTGGCCAGGATCCCGGGGCCGGCTGGGCAGGACCCCGCATGTGGGGCTGGTGGTCAGGATCCCGGGCTCGGCTGGGCAGGACCCCGCATGTGGGGCTGGTGGCCAGGATCCCGGGGCCGGCTGGGCAGGACCCAGCATGTGGGGCTGGTGGCCAGGATCCCGGGCTCGGCTGGGCAGGACCCAGCATGTGGGGCTAGTGGCCAGGATCCCGGGGCCGGCTGGGCAGGACCCCGCATGTGGGGCTAGTGGCCAGGATCCCGGGGCCGGCTGGGCAGGACCCCGCATGTGGGGCTAGTGGCCAGGATCCCGGGGCCGGCTGGCAGGACCCAGCATGTGGGGCTGGTGGCCAGGATCCCGGGCTCAGCTGGGCAGGACCCCGCATGTGGGGCTGGTGGCCAGGATCCCGGGCTCGGCTGGGCAGGACCCCGCATGTGGGGCTAGTGGCCAGGATCCCGGGCTCGGCTGGGCAGGACCCCGCATGTTGGGCTGGTGGCCAGGATCCCGGGCTCGGCTGGGCAGGACCCCGCATGTGGGGCTAGTGGCCAGGATCCCGGGCTCGGCTGGGCAGGACCCTGCATGTGGGGCTAGTGGCCAGGATCCCGGGCTCGGCTGGGCAGGACCCAGCATGTGGGGCTGGTGGCCAGGATCCCGGGGCCGGCTGGGCAGGACCCAGCATGTGGGGCTGGTGGCCAGGATCCCGGGGCCGGCTGGGCAGGACCCAGCATGTGGGGCTAGTGGCCAGGATCCCGGGCTCGGCTGGGCAGGACCCAGCATGTGGGGCTAGTGGCCAGGATCCCGGGCTCGGCTGGGCAGGACCCCGCATGTGGGGCTAGTGGCCAGGATCCCGGGGCTGGCTGGGCAGGACCCAGCATGTGGGGCTGGTGGCCAGGATCCCGGGCTCAGCTGGGCAGGACTCCGCATGTGGGGCTGGTGGCCAGGATCCCGGGCTCAGCTGGGCAGGACTCCGCATGTGGGGCTAGTGGCCAGGATCCCGGGCTCGGCTGGGCAGGACCCCGCATGTGGGGCTGGTGGCCAGGATCCCGGGCTCAGCTGGGCAGGACCCAGCATGTGGGGCTGGTGGCCAGGATCCCGGGGCCGGCTGGGCAGGACCCAGCATGTGGGGCTGGTGGCCAGGATCCCGGGCTCAGCTGGGCAGGACTCCGCATGTGGGGCTGGTGGCCAGGATCCCGGGGCCGGCTGGGCAGGACCCCGCATGTGGGGCTAGTGGCCAGGATCCCGGGCTCGGCTGGGCAGGACCCAGCATGTGGGGCTGGTGGCCAGGATCCCGGGCTCGGCTGGGCAGGACCCCGCATGTGGGGCTAGTGGCCAGGATCCCGGGGCCGGCTGGGCAGGACCCCGCATGTGGGGCTGGTGGCCAGGATCCCGGGGCCGGCTGGGCAGGACCCAGCATGTGGGGCTAGTGGCCAGGATCCCGGGCTCGGCTGGGCAGGACCCAGCATGTGGGGCTAGTGGCCAGGATCCCGGGGCCGGCTGGGCAGGACTCCGCATGTGGGGCTAGTGGCCAGGATCCCGGGCTCGGCTGGGCAGGACCCCGCATGTGGGGCTAGTGGCCAGGATCCCGGGCTCGGCTGGGCAGGACCCAGCATGTGGGGCTAGTGGCCAGGATCCCGGGCTCAGATGGGCAGGACCCCGCATGTGGGGCTGGTGGCCAGGATCCCGGGGCCGGCTGGGCAGGACCCCGCATGTGGGGCTGGTGGCCAGGATCCCGGGGCCGGCTGGGCAGGACCCCGCATGTGGGGCTAGTGGCCAGGATCCCGGGGCCGGCTGGGCAGGACCCCGCATGTGGGGCTAGTGGCCAGGATCCCGGGCTCGGCTGGGCAGGACCCCGCATGTGGGGCTAGTGGCCAGGATCCCGGGCTCGGCTGGGCAGGACCCCGCATGTGGGGCTGGTGGCCAGGATCCCGGGCTCAGATGGGCAGGACCCCGCATGTGGGGCTAGTGGCCAGGATCCCGGGCTCGGCTGGGCAGGACCCAGCATGTGGGGCTAGTGGCCAGGATCCCGGGCTCGGCTGGGCAGGACCCTGCATGTGGGGCTAGTGGCCAGGATCCCGGGCTCGGCTGGGCAGGACCCAGCATGTGGGGCTAGTGGCCAGGATCCCGGGCTCGGCTGGGCAGGACCCCGCATGTGGGGCTAGTGGCCAGGATCCCGGGCTCGGCTGGGCAGGACCCAGCATGTGGGGCTAGTGGCCAGGATCCCGGGCTCGGCTGGGCAGGACCCTGCATGTGGGGCTAGTGGCCAGGATCCCGGGCTCGGCTGGGCAGGACCCAGCATGTGGGGCTAGTGACCAGGATCCCGGGGCCGGCTGGGCAGGACCCCGCATGTGGGGCTAGTGGCCAGGATCCCGGGCTCGGCTGGGCAGGACCCAGCATGTGGGGCTAGTGGCCAGGATCCCGGGCTCGGCTGGGCAGGACCCCGCATGTGGGGCTGGTGGCCAGGATCCCGGGCTCGGCTGGGCAGGACCCCGCATGTGGGGCTAGTGGCCAGGATCCCGGGCCCGGCTGGGCAGGACCCAGCATGTGGGGCTGGTGGCCAGGATCCCGGGCTCGGCTGGGCAGGACCCAGCATGTGGGGCTAGTGGCCAGGATCCCGGGCTCGGCTGGGCAGGACCCCACATGTGGGGCTAGTGGCCAGGATCCCGGGCTCGGCTGGGCAGGACCCAGCATGTGGGGCTAGTGGCCAGGATCCCGGGGCCGGCTGGGCAGGACCCCGCATGTGGGGCTGGTGGCCAGGATCCCGGGGCCGGCTGGGCAGGACCCAGCATGTGGGGCTGGTGGCCAGGATCCCGGGGCCGGCTGGGCAGGACCCAGCATGTGGGGCTAGTGGCCAGGATCCCGGGCTCGGCTGGGCAGGACCCAGCATGTGGGGCTGGTGACCAGGATCCCGGGCTCGGCTGGGCAGGACCCCGCATGTGGGGCTGGTGGCCAGGATCCCGGGCTCGGCTGGGCAGGACCCAGCATGTGGGGCTGGTGGCCAGGATCCCAGGGCCGGCTGGGCAGGACCCAGAATGCGGGGCCTGGCAGTGTGACCAGCAGCCGAGCGGGACCCAGGCCTGGGACCGGAGCCCCTGGAGAGCAGCGGGCCCAGCAGCCAGGCCTCTGGGCAGCACGGGCACGTGGCGGGGATGCCCACAGCATGGCGGTACTGCAGCCCCACTTCCCAGTGGTACACAGCCCCCACTGGCTTGTCCACCTCCGGGCAGCTCGGGGTCTGGCCCCAGGCCAGGAGCCGCGCCCTGTGGCAGGCCAGCCCGGCAGGAACCGCACCTGGGATCGTTCCGGCGCGCCGGTCAGCTCCAGGGCGCTCTCGTCCGCTTGCAGCTTCATCAGCTTCTTCAGCCTGGGCAGGGGGGAGGCGACACCCGTGTCATGCTGAGGGTGGTGGATGCTCACGAGGGATCATTTTAGGAGCAGAGAAAGCCCGGCCCAGCAGGCCCGCTCTCCTGCCCGTCTGCATCCCCGCCCCTCGTGTGGGCCCTCCGCAGGGCAGAACCCAGAGCGGGCCTCTGCTGCCGGAGTTAAAGGAATGCCCCTGCTAGCAGTAGTAGACTGTTATCCTGCAGGGGGCCAGCCATTAATGAGGGATCTGACACGCACCGTGCTAGTCCCATGCGCCCCTCAGCGTGGCGTCTGACCTCCAGCGGGGGTGTCCGAACCCACCCACTCGGGAGGGGAGGGGCGGCCGTTCTCCAGGGCCAGTCGGTCACTGGGCTCTGCTAAGGATGGGGCCCGTTGGGTTGCCACGGCTGGAATTGGACTGAGACCTGCCGCAGCACCCCCCGGTGCCCCCCAGATGGCACCATCAGGGCATGAGCCAGGGGCCTCCTTAGCTAAAAGAGCCAGTCTCCACAGCGTCTGCGGGACCAGCCGACGCAGTCCCAGCCTCTGTGGGTCACACAACGCCTGTTCACCACTGCCCCGGCCAGGAACCCCGCAACATAGCCTGTCACCCGGCCAGCAGCCTCCTGTGCGTCCCCTCATGGCCTACAGGCAGCCTGCCTCAGTTTCCCTCTTGGACTGTTCAAATCCACTTCACTTCAGGCTTATTCATCATTCAAACTTGCCCCCCCCCCCCTTTGGGGGCTGGTTTGAGCCATATAAAACAATACATAAAATCGTCCCCTCTCCCCACAACAACAAAGTCCAGTCCTGCAGCCACACAGCCCAGGTCTCTCTTCCTCCTTGCAGACCTTTGTCAGCGCCTCTCCCGGCCTCCCTGCCTGGAGAGCCTTCCTCGCCCTCGGCAGCCAGACGCTGCCGCCGCTTGCCACGCCATCCCCTTTCTCTGCCACTTCTTGCTCCTGCCATGGCTGGGCTCCCCTTTGATTAGGCTCAGGGTCTCCAGCCCATGGGACAAACCCCTGGGCAGCGGGTGATGGAGGCAAGGGAAGGCGTTGCCTTCCCAAAGTGGCCTACGCTGCCCAGCCGCCCCGGAGGGGCTGGGGTGCGCCACATGGGAGCCCAGTGGCCGGGGAAGCCCAGGTTGCACCCTGCAGGCTTGGCTGCGGGGAGAGGGAGAGAGAAAAGGTTGTGAAGGGGCGTGGTCTCAGGGTAAGGGGCGTGGCTTTGGGCGAAGGGGCTGGGCTTCAGGTGTCTTCCCCCGCCCCTCCCGTGGACAAGTTGTCCCTTCCCAGCTCCTGCGAGCCAGCCCAATGGGACACCCCTGTGCCGTTTCCAACAGCAGCAAGAGCCACGTCACCTGGGCCGGAGCAGGACAGCCGCAATGGCCAGAGCTCCAGCCAGCAGCGCTGTGATGAACAACCCGGCCAGGATCTTGTACATGCGGAGCTCAGTGAGAGCTGAGGAGGAGGGAGAAGAGACGGGTTAGTCCGGCCAATGTGAAATCCACCAACAGCTGCCTGCGTGGTGACAATACGCTCAGAGCCATGGGGCTGTGTCCTTCTACCGCAACAGCCGAGTCATCAATGTGTTGTTCCGGTCATCGACTCCTGTCTACTGGCTGTGCTCCACCGCCCCCCGATGGACAAAGCCCATCCTGCATGGGAGTCCCCCTGCCCTCTGCGGGGTGGGTCCAGACCTCCAAGAGATCTTGGAGACTTTGCAGATAGTTGTCTGAAAACATCTGCTCAACGTGCTGCGGCAGGCAACCACCCCAACAGAACGCTGGCAACCCTTAGGTAGCTACAAAGACCATAAAAAACCACAGTGCCGCTATAGAAATCCGGGGTGCCCTGCACCTCAACTGAGTGTGGATGTGGGCAGCCCATCCCAAAAAAGATACCTTAGAACTGGAAAAGGGACTGAGAAGGGCAACAAAAGTGATCCCACAACGCCCAGTCAACCTGTGGAACTCATTGCCAGGGGATGCTGTGAAGGCCAAAATTGTAATTAGATTTAAAAAAGAGCTAGATAAATTCATGGAGGTTAGGTCCATCAGTGGCTCTTAGCCAGAATGGGAAGGAAAGGTGTCCAAGCCTCTGTTTGTCAGAGGCTGGGAATGGGTGACGGGAGGGATCACTGGACGATTCCCTGTTGTGTTCACTCCCTCTGGGGCACCTGGCACTGGCCGCTGTCCGCAGACAGGACACTGGGCGAGATGGACCTTTGGTCTGACCCCGTGTGGCCGTTCTTATTATGCATGTATCCCCGTGTGCTTCCCTGCCCCCTGCTGGATGGGATCTGACCTGCACCTCGGAGTGTCTGAGCCCTCTGCTGGATATAACTGGACTGGACGGACATGCTGTCGGGAATAACCCAGTGTGGCCCGCGGGGATGGACCCGACAGGACGTGGCAGCCCCCGAGCCGCCTGACTTACTTTGTGCCCTGAAGTAGGCAGTGACTGTCACGTTGCCCAGCCTGTTCCTGGCAACACATGTGTACTCTGCCGAGTCCGCCGACGTGACGTCCCGGATCTCCACTCTCAAGGCGTTGAAGGACGGAAACACGCTGAGCCTGTGGTTGGCTGCTGAGCGGGGGCCGTGGCTGGAAGCCACTAACTTATCCTCTCTGTACAGGGCTAATTCAGCCTGGGGGTTGCCATCGGCAGTGCAATGGAGGAGCCCCACCCTTGCGTTACGGTTCTCCAGGAAGGCCTGCAGCGATGGGTTCCTGGGAGCGTCTGCAAAGGGGAGACAACGTCATTGTTAGAGCAGGTGACTGGACGTCTGCAACCGCCGAAGAGGAAGTGACGGGGTAACAGCAGCCCATGGTAGTCTCCAGCGATTGACAAGGACCAATCACAGAACAGAGTTTCCAGCCCATGGGACATTCCGAGATTTCAAGTGTGCATTTTGGTCCTGATTTGAAATCTCGCCCCTTATTTTGCCCTATGGAATATTTCATCTCCACCGCCTTGGAACACGTCCTTTGGGTCCGGTCAGAAGGTTTCGTTTCGACTTAGGAATGTCGACTCTTCTGGGCTGGTATCCAAATGAAGTATTTCAGCCTGGCTGGAACAAAACATTTGGACCTTCTCACAACCAAACAGCTTGATCATTCCCCCTTGAAAACTTCTGTGCAAGCAGAGCATTCTGGCAAAATGGTTCCATGTGGTCATACGAACGTACGAATGACCACACGGGGTCACACAAAGGTCCATCCATCCCAGTATCCTGTCTGCCAAAAGTGGCCAATACCAGGTGCCCCAAAGGGAGTGAACCGAACAGGTAATGATCAAGCCATCTCTCTCCTGCCATCCATCTCCACCCTCTGACAAACAGAGGTTAGGGACACCATTCCTTACCCATCCTGGCTAATAGCTATTAATGGACCTAAAATTATCTAGTTCTCTTTTAAACCCAGTTATAGTCCTACCCTTCACAATCTCCTCAGGCAAGGAGTTCCACAGGTTGACTGTGCGCTGTGTGAAGAAGAACTTTTAGTGACAGATGCGGAACAAGGAGCAATGGTCTCAAGTTACAATGGGAGAGGCCTGGGTTGGACATTAGGAAAAACTTTCACTAGGAGGGTGGGGAAGCACTGGATTGGGTTACGTAGGGAGGTGATGGAATCTTCATCCCTAGAGGTGTTTAAGTCTCAGCTTGACAAAGCCCTGGCTGGGTTGATTGAGTTGGGGTTGGTCCTGCCTTGGGCAGGGGGCTGGACTTGATGACTCCTGAGGTCTCTTCCAGCGCTAGAATTCTATGATTCCTTTCATTTGTTTTAAACTTGCTGCCCATTAATTTACTTCGGTGACCCCTAGTTCTTATATTATGGGAACAAGTACATCACTTTTCCTTATTCATTTTCTCCACCCCACTCATGCTTTTATAGACCTCTATCCTATCCCCCCTTAGTCTCCTCTTTTCCAAGATGAAAAGTCCTAGTTTCTTTAATCTCTCCTCATATGCGGCCCGTTCCAAACTCCTCATCATTTTAGTTGCCCTTCTCTTGAAAGTAGGAATAAGAGATCTTCCGGAAAAGGGTTTATTTTCCGGAAAATCGCATCTAGACTGGCGCTTTTCTCCGGCATAACCCCGAGCCGGAAAAAAGCGGCAGCCATGTAAATGCAAATGCCGCGGGGGATATTTAAATCCCCCGTGGATTTGCAATTCCGACTGGTCTCATTAGCATCCCTTTTCCGGAAAGGGGTGCCAATGTAGATGTAGCCTGTGGGAGTTTTGGTTTGCCAGCTCGCAGTATCAAAAGGGAAAGGGTCCATAAGACTAACAGACCCCAGAGACAATGGAAAGCAGCCAACACTCCAGCTCAGCCTGATTGACAGGTTGGACAGGCCAGTGAGGAAAGTGAGAGGCCAAGCCCCGTCCTCCCTGTGAGCTGGGATTGTTCTGGGTCTCTCTGAGCAAGGAGAGAGCTGAGAGACTGCTAAGAGGAGCAAGCTGTATGGAGAAGAAGTCCTGCAGCAACAGAGCCAGGCACAGACAGCTCAAGGAGTGCAAGCTGTGCTGAGGGGCAGTTTTGCAGCAGCAGAGCCAGGCACACACAGCCCAAGGAGTGCAAGCTGTGCTGAGGGGCAGTTTTGCAGCAACAGAGCCAGGCACAGACTGCTCAAGGAGTGCAAGCTGTGTGGAGAAGCAGTCCTGCAGCAACAGAGCCAGGCACGCACAGCCCAAGGAGTGCAAGCTGTGTGGAGAAGCAGTCCTGCAGCAACAGAGCCAGGCACGCACAGCCCAAGGAGTGCAAGCTGTGTGGAGAAGCAGTCCTACAGCAACAGAGCCAGACACACACAGCCCAAGGAGTGCAAGCTGTGCTGAGGGGCAGTTTTGCAGCAACAAAGCCAGGCACGCACAGCCCAAGGAGCGCAGACCCTGTGTTGAGCAGCAGACTGGCAGTGCTCAGAGAGCCAAAAGAGACAGAGAAGCAACGCAAGGAGCTGGAGACTGGCAAAGCAGCACAGCCTGCAGCTGGGTGTGGTGAGCAGCTGGGACCAGCAAAGTGCGGGGAGAGGCTCTGGGCAGGGAGATATCACCAGCCAAGAGGCCCTGCAGGCCAGACTGGGAGAGGGGTTGTGACGGCGCGTTGGGGGTTCCCCGTCTCCTGCACCCCGAAATGGCACAAACAGACTGCACCAGCCAGTGGAATTGAGGGTGGTTTATTGCTCCTCCAGCACAGCGCAGCACAGATGTAATCTGGTTACAGGAACTGGGCTAGGATGCCTCAGGCCCCCTTGAGATGGGGGAGACTGGGCCCCTAAACTCCAGCCCCTTCCCCTAGGCTCTCCTCCATGCTCTTCCACAGTCTAACTAAATTCCCCTCCAGCCCTGCCCCCGCAGTCAGGGCAGCATTCCACCTTCCTTTGTTCCTCTCCATGGGGGGTGTCTGGCCACTGGTTCAACCAGTTTGGCCTTATCTCTGCCTAGCCAGGTTTCCCCTGCTGGGTCTTGCTCCAGACAGCAGGGGTCACCACAGCCCAGCAAGTACCCCCACTACATCACAGTTCTCCCCCCTCCGAGAGCGAACTGAGCAGGGTCACTCCGCTCGTGACCTAGGGAAGTTCGGGTCCTCTGCGTGGGAACCCGCCCCGGGGACATGGGTGCTCCCCTTGACTCGGGCCGGCCGTGGCGAGGCCCCACATGAGCTGGCTTCCCTCTGTCCACTCGCCGCCCCGCTCCAGGGCGACTGGCGCAGGCCGGTCCTCGGGGGTCACACCCACCCTTCCGCTGGCTTTGATCTCTGGCCAGGGTCTCTCGGGCCGGGGCCATGAGCCCAGCGAGCCTTCTCTGGACAGCCAGGGCGGCTTCCATCCCCGATGCTCCATCCAGGGAGGTCTTCCCCTCCCATAACTCTCTCAGCAAGCCCAGAGGGTCTATCTGGGGTAGAGACCCCCAAGCCGCTTTCCTCCTGTCTTGGGCCTTCCCGCCCCTCTGGCAGGAGTCACAGGACCGGCAGTACCGCTGCACGGCTGTAAAGATTCCTGGCCAATAGAAGTGCTGGAGCAGCTTCAGCCGGGTGCTCCGGATCCCCCGGTGGCCCCCAACGGGGACGTCGTGGGCCAAATACAGCAGCTTGAGGCGATACTTTCGGGGGACGACCAGCTGCCGCTGGACACCCCATGCCCTCGCCTTCCTGGGGGGGAGCCACTCACGGAACAGGAGCCCACGCTCCCGCAGGAATCTCTCCTGGCCACCTCTCCCCCGGGGCTGAGCTGCACGGAGGCCAGCCTGGTCCCTCAGCCTCTGCAAGGAGGGGTCTGCCTGCACCTCAGCCTGGAATTCAGCTGCTGAGGCAGGGATCGGGACCTGTCCCCCACCTCTGCCTAGGTCCGGAGTCCCAGCCTGGCTGGACCCCGTGTCCACTGGGATGGGACCCTGAGGACGCTGCCAGGAGTCCTTCCCTGGACCCACGTTGTCGGCCCCCCGCTGGCTCTGGCTCCGGGTAGGGACTAGAGCCCGCTGGGATCCATGGGGCCACTCCTCTAGGTCATTCCCCATCAGCACCTCGGTGGGCAAGTGCGGGTGCACCCCCACTTCCTTGAGGCCCTCCTTGGCCCCCCATTTCAGATGCACCCTGGCTACAGGCACCTTAAACGGGGACCCGTCTATGCCCTTCAGGGTCAGCTGCGCGTGGGGTAGTATCCGCTCCTGGGCCACTATGTCAGATCGGGCCAGAGTCACCTCCGCCCCCGTGTCCCAGAAGCCCGTCACCTTCCTACCATCCACCTCCAGGGGTATGAGGCACTCGCTCCGCAGGGGCCGTCCTGCCCCCACCCGGTACACGGAGAAATCCGCCTCCTGAGAATCAGACCTCCCAGGGGAGGTGCACTGAGCATCCTTCCCCTCTCTCTGAGCTGAGGTTTGCCTGCCAGCCCCTGCCTCTGGGGCAGCCTGCCCTTCCTCCCGCCCCAGCCAGTTAACCCTGGAAAGTCCCCGGTCCCGGGACCTGGTGCACTGAGCCCTCTTGTGGCCTTTTTGCCCACAGCGCTGGCAAGTTAGGCTTTGGGCTGTCTCTGTCCAGGCCCTGGCTGGTTCTCTGGGGCGCAGACGACCTGTTCCTTGGTCTCGCCCCGTAGTTGACTCCCTCCGTCGCTCAGCCGAGATCCGGTCTCTGCGCGGTTCCCTTTCTCTCCGGGACTCCCGTTCACACCCGGACCGGCTCTCCGTGAACTCATCCGCCAGCCTCCCGGCCTCCTGGGGGTTCTCTGGTCTCCGGTCCTTGAGCCACAGCCTCAGTTTGGGTGGGCACGCTTCATAGAACTGCTCCATCATGACCAGCTTGAGCAGCTCCTCTGCGGTCTGGGCTCCGACTCCAGACACCCACTTGCGGCAGTATTGCGCCAGGCGGGAGGCCAGATCCACATAGGTCTCCCGTGGCCCTTTCTGTACCCCCCGGAACTTCTTCCTGTACATCTCGGGGGTCAGCCCGAACTTGTGCAGCAGGGCCTCCTTGACTCGGTTGTAATCCCCGGGCTGTAGGTCCTCCAGCTGACTGAGCACTCCGGCCGCCTCCTGGCTCAGTGCGGGGATGAGCTCCTGCAGCCAGTCAGCTGGGGGAACCCGTTGCAGTCCACAGGCCCTCTCAAAGGCACTGAGGAACCCGTCTATGTCACCCATGTCCTTCAATTGGGCCACCACGGGCCTCTCCAAGCATCTGGCAGTCCTGGGACCCTGGGGCCCATCCGCACTTGGCGCAGCCGGTGCCCCGCCGGTTCTCCGCTCTGCCATGGCCAGCTCATGCTGCCGCTGCCTCTCTCGATCTTGGCGATCCCTTTCTCGGTCCTCTACTTCCAATTCCTTGATCCGCAGCTGGATCTCCAGCCGCCGCAGCTCTGCTTGGCTGGCCCCTGCCCTAGATGGGCTGCAGCTTGCAGGCCTCCTGGGGGAAGCTGTCTCATCTCTCCTGTGGGTTCCAGCGCTCCTCCCCCTCTCTGAGCCTGACACACTCTCAGGGGGGGTCTGGCTGCTTCCCCTGGGGACAAGATCCTGGCCCTGTGGCTGGTCGTTCTCTTCTAGCTGAGCAATCAGCTGGGCCTTGGTTGCTTTCTGCACAGGCA
Organism: Pelodiscus sinensis; assembly: GCF_052426305.1. Lineage (NCBI taxonomy): Eukaryota > Metazoa > Chordata > Testudines > Trionychidae > Pelodiscus > Pelodiscus sinensis. Next base: position 2,736,574 of record NC_143055.1, on the reverse strand, counting down.
AGCCCCTCTCTCTGCACAGCCCCACCAGCTCTGCCTTCAAGAGTCGGGCGTAGGCCATCTGCCCGCTGGGCCCCTCGGTGCAGACTCACCAGTCTAGTGCTGCAGCGCCCCACGATTCCCAGGAACCGCTTCGCTCTGTCTCCAGCACGCCTGGCTCCAGGGCTCTTGCTTCTACTGCGCCTTGTCGCTCGCCGCTGGAAGCTTCATCCACGGGGTGCCGTGGATCCCACTTCTGACACCAGTGTGACGGCGCGTTGGGGGTTCCCCGTCTCCTGCACCCCGAAATGGCACAAACAGACTGCACCAGCCAGTGGAATTGAGGGTGGTTTATTGCTCCTCCAGCACAGCGCAGCACAGATGTAATCTGGTTACAGGAACTGGGCTAGGATGCCTCAGGCCCCCTTGAGATGGGGGAGACTGGGCCCCTAAACTCCAGCCCCTTCCCCTAGGCTCTCCTCCATGCTCTTCCACAGTCTAACTAAATTCCCCTCCAGCCCTGCCCCCGCAGTCAGGGCAGCATTCCACCTTCCTTTGTTCCTCTCCATGGGGGGTGTCTGGCCACTGGTTCAACCAGTTTGGCCTTATCTCTGCCTAGCCAGGTTTCCCCTGCTGGGTCTTGCTCCAGACAGCAGGGGTCACCACAGCCCAGCAAGTACCCCCACTACATCACAGGGGTCTGGCCACTTAGAGCTTGAGGCTGTGTGGTCACTGCCAGAGCAAGCGTGTCCAGCCTGCAGCCCCCCTGCAGCACAGCCATGGCCTCTAAGGGGCCTCTAAGGAAGAGACTGTGGACTGTCCTTACACTCTGCAGGCTGCTGGTTTGATGTCCCGTGCTACAGAGCAGGGCTGTGTGTTCTCATTTAAACTTTCTCATTTTTTCTTATTCTTTTCTCTTTAATCAGTTGATGTTTAATAAATTGTATTTGCTTTGAACCTTATGAAGTGATCGCTGGGCCAAGAAGGCCTGCAGTGTGAAGAGAGCACCTCGGAGTGGGGACACCCTAACTCCTGCCCCTAGTGACTACAAGGTCGGGGATTAAGCCCCAGGAAACCTGGGCCCAGCTTTGTTGGGGTTTCGAGGACTCTGCTACTCAGGAGAGTGGAGGGGGAGCCCTCAGGATCAGGGAGCTGTGGGGTAAAGGAAGTGGGAGCGGGGACTCAGATCCTTTCGCTGGTTCATTTCACCGGGGTGTATAGAAGCCAGGAAAGTTCCCCACAATAGCGGGACCATTCCCCCGCTTATAATAACAATGTCGATCCCAAGTTGCCTTGATTTAGCGTGAACAAACCGAGCCCAGCGACACTCACAGAGCACGTCCAAGCTGAGCAGGGCCGAGGTGGCTCTCCCAGTCCTGCCCTCTGCCCGACAGTGGTACGACCCGGTGTCGGTGCTGGTTACTCTGTCGAGATGGAGCGAGCTCGCTGGGCCGTCCTGCAGCCATTTGCTGTTCTTATACCAGGTGTAGTTGGTCTCTCCCCCGAGCCAACTGGCAACCACGCAGGTCACATTGACTGCGGCTCCTTCCTGGATTTCCTGAGACGGCTCTATCCGGACTCTGACCGCTGATGGGGAGAAGAATGATTAGGGGATGGAGCATGTGGCCCAGAGGAAAGGCTGAGGGATTTGGGTTTGTTGAGTCTGCAGAAGAGAAGAGTGAGGGGGGATTTGAGAGCAGCCTTCAGTTCCCTGGAGGGGGGTTCCAAAGAGGATGGAGAGAGGCTGTTCACAGTGGCTACGTCGAGACTGCAAGCCTCTTTCGAAAAAGAGCGTCTAGACTGCAAGCAGTACTTTTGAAAAAGCAAGCCGCTTTTTCGAAAAAGAGCACCCAGGCAGTCTGGATGCTCTCTTTCGAAAAAGCCCTGTTTGCATTCAAGAACGTCTTTTTTCGAAAGAGCACTTTTGAAAAAAGGTGTTCTTCCTCGTGAAATGAGGAGTACCGCCGTCGAAAGAAAAGCCGCGTTCTTTTGATTTAATTTCAAAAGAACGCGGCTGTAGTCTAGACGCAGGGGAAGTTTTTTCGAAAAAACCCTGCAGTCTAGACACAGCCAGTGGGGGCGGAGGGCAGAATGAGGAGCAATGGTGTCAAGTTGCAGTGGGGGAGGTCTAGGTTGGATATTAGGAAAAACGATTTCCCTAGGCGGGTGGGGAAGCCCTGGGCTGGGTTCCCTAGGGAGGGGGTGGAATCTCCATCCCTAGAGGTGTTTAAGTCCCTGCTTGACCAAGCCCTGGCTGGGTTGATTGAGTTGGGGTCGGTCCTGCTTTGGGCAGGGGGCTACTGGATGGCTCCTGAGGTCCCTGCCAGGCTAATAGCCACCGTTGGACCTATCCTCCATGGATGTATCTAGCTCTTTCATGGATGCTGTTAAGCTCCTGGCTGTCACAGCCTCCTCTGGCGAGACTGACCTGGGGGATGACACGGACTCAGGCTAAAGGGATTTCTGGCCTGCGCGTGAAAACCTGAGAAACTCCAGCCGCCAAGCCAAGGCAGCTTGTGCCTTAAGAATCTGCAGGCCTGGTTGCGTCTCAGGGTGAGAATTTGATGCCCAACCTGTCTAGAGGGCTACACGCCCTTTGGGGTTTTCTCTGTTTCCCAGGGAATCTGCTTTGATCTCTGCTCTCGGTGACGACCTGTCCGTTTGTCGCGAACACGCATGTGCAGCCCTTTTGCACGCGGTACGTGGTCCAAGTGCCGCCACACGGGACAGGGAACCCCTGCCACGAGGTGCACACAGCCCCTGGGGTGGGAAGCTGAGCGTTTCCTCCCACCTTGGGCCCCACACAGCGCCGCCGGGAATGCAGGCTCTGGGTGGGGCTGGGGATGAGGGGCTGGGGTGCAGGAGGGGGCTCTGGGCAGGGAGTTGGGGTGCAAGAGAGGGCTCCGGGCTGGGGCAGGGAATTGGGGTGTGGGAGGCTGTTTGGGTATGGGGGAGGGGGGCTGAGGAGTGGGGTCTGGAAGAGAGTTAGAGAGTGGGAGGGGGTTCTGGCCTGGGGTAGGAGTTGGGGCGAAGGGAGGGGGATCTGGGCACAGACTCTGGCTGGGTGGCACTTACCTCTGATGGCTCCCAGTTGGCCACGCAGTGTCTGCCCTGGCTCTGTGCTGCTCATGAAAGCACCCGGCTAGTCCCTGTGGCCCCTAGGCCAAGGGCCCAGGTAGTTCTGCGTGCTGCCCCTGGAGCTCCCATTGGCTGCAGTTCCCAGCCAATGGGAGCTGCAGAGCCAGTACTCAGGGCGGGGGCAGTGCACGGCGCTCCCCCAATTGCCCCTAGCCTAGGGGACGCAGGGACACGGTGGCCGCTTCAGGGAGCAGGCCAGGAAGCTGGTGGCGAGGGAGTCTGGTGTCCCCACCCGGGTGAAGGCAGGTGGAAGTGCAGGCTTGCACTGGCTAGGGAGACAGGGGCTCAGTGGTACCCCAGGTCCACCTGGCACCCTGGAAGGAACCCATCACATGTCCCTTCTGAGGGCAGCGTGGCTGGTCTTAGTCCAGCTCCCCGTGGACCGATGCCTACCCACCCTCGTCACTGGTACTGATTCCATCCTTGCTGACTCCTTGGAGTGGACCAAACAAACGAATGATCTACGCACTGCTGGTCAGAGTTGGGGCACGTTGGCTGGGAGAAGCACGTTGCACCGCCACTGCCTGTGCAGAGACAGCTAGCACGGGGGCGGGGAAGAGCCTAGGGGATTTTGACACCTATCTCCTAGACAGTGTTGTGGTAGCCATATCACCCCAGGATATTAGCGAGACAAGATGGGTGACACGGTATCTTTTGTTGGATCAACTTCTGCACAGACCTCACCCGCCTCGTCAACATCACCGTATGGGTAGGCACGTGTCTAAACCCCCTAGACCACTTCGGAATGCTCCGTCTGCGCCTCAAGTGTGTCAGCCTGGCACCGGGGGCCAGCCTTGAGCTCCGCACACAGATCAGCTGGCGTGCTCAGCTCGGGAGTCCCACTCAGTCTCCCTGTGGACTGCAGGGTGGTGCCCCAAATCCAGATTCTGCTTTGCCTCATACTGTGGAGCAGAATCCAACCCCCTTCCCCCGCCCCGCCTGTGGGTGCTCGTGGGAGAGGGCGCGGCCTGCAGGGTGAAAAGACACCGGCACTCACTCTCCACGCCGAAGCGCACGGACGCCGTGGCGGTGCCGTAGGTGTTGTTAGCCGAGCAGACATACTGGCCGGCATCTTCCAACACTATGTCCTTCATCTCCACCGTGAGGGAGTTCGGGGACACCTGGATGCTCAGACGCTGGCTGGGCAAGCCAGGAGAGCCCTGGGTCGCAGCCACGAGGGTGACTTTATCTCCTCTGTACAAGGCCAGATCTGACGGTGGGTGACTGTCCACGGTGCATTGGATGATGGCCCGGCGCCCATCTTGGGCATTGAGGAAGGAGCTCAGAGAAGGCTGCTTTGGGGCATCTGCAGGGGCGAGAACAAGAAACAAAGAGGGTGACTTTCTCCTGGAAGGGGGTTGCACAGTTTGACCACACAGCCCTGGGGATTGGCAGGGGGTATGGAGTAGTGCTGGACAGAGAAAGCGTTTCCCGTCCTTTGGGTGTTTTTGAGACTTCAACAATTCTTCCTGTCCCAAATCAGGATGAAAACCCCAAATCTCAAAAACGTGGGCACACCACAAATCTGGCATTTGTTTCTGAGCATGGCAAGCAAAGCGTTTTGTTTCAAGAATTGCTGATGCGGTTTTTTTATGTGTGGGCCGATGCATGATTTGTACGTGGTTTGTATCTTCGGTGAGCTTAAATGCCGAAAACGGGACATCTTTTTGAATCAAAGCACATTTAGAACGTGGCAAAATGGGGTGTGTCAGCAACCGAGAAACTCCTGTTCAAACATGTTGGAGAAGGGAAACTGACCCTTTCCTCTGTTTGGCTGCAAGGAATTTTTTGCTTTCACATTTCCCCATTGGCTCTAAAGCAGTGTTTCCCAAATGGTATTCCGTGGAACCCCACAGTTTCCGCAACGTGAAACTAAGGATTCCGTGAGAAAATTCTATTCACTACTCAGCGCTGCACGTGCAGGCAGGCAGTGATGCAGTCGCGTGCTATATAACACCGGAAATCCCCGTACTCACTGTCAGGGAGCGTGGATCACATGGGTGACTTTAACAATACGACACGTTAACAGTATCTACACATAGAATTTAAATTCTTGATACAAAAATTCCCCATGGATCATTGGCTAAAAGAAGGAACTGTAAAGAAAAAAGTGAGTACCTGTACTTCAAACACTCCTGTTGTTACTGAAACCAGCAAAGACGATAACGAGGCAGCTTAAGCTAATTATGAAGAATTACAGCCAAGTAATAAGAAACACAGGTATGCTGAGGACTATTTGTCATTTGGATTCACAAGCGATAGAAATAAAGATGCTCCAGATGCCCAGTGTATACTGTGAAACAAAATATTCTCTAATAGCTCTTTAGTACCTGCTAAATTGCGAAGACATTTTGAAACAGATCACTCAGAATACAGAGATAAAGACGTTAGTTTTTTTAAGTGGAAGCTTGAATCATTTGAAAAAAGGAAACGCTTCATTAGTTTTTTAGCTTTATTTTTTGTACACATTAAATGTGATTTTTGTTTTTAAATATGTGCAATTAAACTAAATGTCGATCTCATGACCTTGTTGAGCATTTCTTTAGTATTACTCATTTGTGGTCTACTTTTTCAGCTCCAGTTGACACTAAATTAGGGGGAGAGGTAGATACGCTGGAGGGCAGGGATAGGGTCCAGAGTGATCTAAACAGATGAGAGGATTGGGACAAAATAAATCTGATGAGGTTCAACAAGGACAAGTGCAGAGTCCTGCCCTTGGGACGGAGGAATCCCAAATATTGTTACAGGCTGGGGACCGACTGGCTAAGCAGCAGTTCTGCAGAAAAGGCCCTGGGGGTTACAGTGGAGGAGAAGCTGGATATGAGTCAACAGGGCGCCCTTGTAGCCAAGAAGGCTGACGACGTACTAGGCTGCATTAGGAGGGGCATGGCCAGGAGATCCAGAGATGTCATTATTCCCCTTTATTCGGCTCTGGGGAGGCCACATCTGGAGTATTGTGTCCAGTTCTGGGCCCCCCACTACAGAAAGGATGTGGGCACATTGGAGAGGGGCCAGTGGAGGGCAACAAAATGATTTGGGGGCTGGAGCACATGACCTACGAGGAGAGGCTGAGGGATTTGGGTCTGTTTAGTTTGCAGAAGAGAAGAGTGAGGGGGGATTTGAGAGCAGCCTTCAAATCCCGGAAGGGAGGTTCCAAAGAGGCTGGAGAAAGGCTGTTCTCAGTAGTGACAGGTGGCAGAACAAGGAGCAATGGGCTCAAGTTGCAGTGGGGGAGGTCTAGGTTGGACATTAGGAAAAACGATTTCCCTAGGCGGGTGGGGAAGCGCTGGGCTGGGTTCCCTAGGGAGGGGGTGGAATCTCCATCTCTAGAGGTGTTTAAGTCTCGGCTTGACAAAGCCCTGGCTGGGTTGATTTAATTGGGATTGGTCCTGCCTTGGGCAGGGGGCTGGACTTGGTGACCCGAGGTCTCTTCCAGCGCTAGGATTCTATGACTCCATATATCAGACTGTTGTTAGAGGATCCGCAAAATCCTTTTGAGTTTCAAAGGGTTCTGTGGCCAAATAAAATTGGAATTTCTGCTCCGGAGCGAGGCCCATGCCAGTAGCCCCCTGCTCTCCTCCCAGACTAGCTGTCCACGGGCGCTGAAGGGCTGTCCACTGACCTCTGAGAAGTGACTGGGGGTCTGAGCCTCGCTGCTGGCTCTGATCGCCTCCCAGTGGCCGTCACAGCAGCGAGGCCGAAGGTGGCATGGGCCGCAGCGTCTCCTCTCTCCCCTCTGGAGCTTGCCCGGCAAGCCAGGGCCGAGGGAAGGCAGGCAGCAAGGTGGGAAACCGTGGCGGTGGGACCCACTGCTAATAGAATGCGTGGGCAGATGCGCACCACTTTCCAGGCTCTGGTGTAAACACAGAGTGGCGCTGCCGGAGTCACTCTCTTTCTAGCGCTGGCATTTTGAAGGCCCGTATCGTTGTAAGGTCTACATTGCTCAGCGGTCCGTGGATCACCGGAGGGCGGTAGCGCTCGGGAGAACCCGGCCCTCTGGGTTTACGTTGCGGGTTCTGGCCTGGTCCGATTCTATGCCTCCCCCCGTTTGGGCCAGCGGGGTTGGAACGCAGGGCTTACGGAGCTAAAAGCACGGGGGGAAGAGCCAAGTTGGTTCATTACGGTGGCGGCCTCGTTAACCGCTGACGTGGCTCAGCCACTAGAGGGAGACAAAGAGCTTCCCGAGTATGGGTCACGTTTCAAGCACTGGACCCACTTGGGGGGTAACCAGTCGGGAACGGTCCCCCTTCGTCCAGGGAAACCATCCCCCGCCCCGGTTGAGTGGCCGGAGTCACCCGCCCTGGGAATTCGCTTCCACGCCTCCCTCGTAACGGTGTCTAAACGGCAGGCAACTTACAGAGCACCTGCAAGGCGGTGGGCAGAGACGTCCTCCTTCCCCCGTCGTCGTGAGCCGTGCAGCTGTACGAGCCGGCGTCGGAGCCCGCCGCGCCCCGGATGGTGAAGGCCTTGGCAGGACCCTCCCTCAGCCATTTGGCGTTCTTGTGCCAGGTGTAAACGGTGCTCGGCCGGGCACCGGTATCCTCACAGGTCAGCGTGACCGGGTCCCCCTCCCGTACGTCAGGCCCTGGCTGGATGACAACCCTCGCGGCTGGGGAAGAAACCGGAGCAAAGCGGGATACAGCTGGGGCAGCCCTCTGATGCCCACGATTAGCAGCTGGAGACCGCTCGCGGGATGGGTACGGATCCGCGCTGCTTTGCCTCCTTCCGCCCCAGCCCCGGCAGAGGTTACAGCCGCCTGGGGGCTGCTCCAGCCTCCACATCTGGCAATGATCCGTAGTCACCAGCCGGGGGCAGCATGTTTCAGCCTCCCGGTCTCGCCACACCCCCTGTGCTCGGTGGGACCACTCCACTGCTTCTTTGCCCCCTTAGCACGCCCCTGGGCGGGAGACTCCCTGCCAAAATAGACAGGAAGATTCCACTCCCTGGCGCAGGGGGCAGAGCAAAGGGGAGAGGCTGTGCCCTGAATCCCCCCTAAGCCAGCATGGTGCACTCCGAACTCACTCTCGACGCTGACGCGCACAGAGGCGCTGGCCTTGCCGACCTGATTGGTTGCCAGGCACTCGTACGTCCCTGCATCCTCCACGCTGACGCCCCGGATCTCCAGTTTCAAGGCATTCGGAGAGGCCGAGACGTGGAGCCTCCCTCCGGCGGCTCCAGCGCCGCGGGAGGAGTCGGAAGCCACCAGCTCGGCGCCCCGGCGCAGGGCCAGTTCCGACAGCGGGTTACTGTCCACCGCACAGGCGATGATGGCGAGCTTCCCACCTGGGATCTCCAGGAAGGACTTCACCCAGAGGTTCCTGGGCGGGTCTGCAAGGAAGGAGGATTTCGTGAGAGCTCCCAAGGGGGTGGAATTCCCTGTGCTCCAGCGGCGGGTAGGCTGGACAATCAGATGGCCTCCATGAATCTGTGACCTAGAGCCACGAAGGAGCCGTTGTCAGAGCTAGGCAAGCGGTCGGTCACCGATCGCCCGTTCGGGGCCCCGTGCCTCTTTTTTCTCCCGTCCTTATTCGACGCGACTTGGCCAGGGATTTCTATGACTGACACTTGGCCTGTGCATAAGAACATATGAACGGCCGTACTGGGTCAGACCAAAGGTCCATCTAGCCCAGTATCCTGTCTGCCAAAGTGGTCAGCGTCGTGCCCGGAGGGGGTGGACCGAAGACAATGATCAAGCGATTTGTCTCCTGCCATCTATCTCCAGCCTCTGACAAACAGAGGCCAGAGATACCATTTCTATCCCTTCTAATAGCCTTTTGTGGATCTAACCTCCATGAAATTATCTAGCTTCTCTTTAAACTCTGTTATAGTTCTAGCCTTCACAGCCTCCTCTGGCAAGGAGTTCCACAGGTTGACTACACGCTGTGTGAAGAAGGACTTTCTTGTATTAGTTTTAATAAAACTAATAACTGTAGCTATTAGTACTGTAGCTCATCAGTAAGCTGTGTGTGACGAGTGTTCCCTATGAAAATCGAGCTGTGTGTTCATGGGACACCTCCGTGTCACATGGTGTGTTCCTGTCCTCTGATTGGGTGAAGGGGACCTTTGCCCCCCCCCCCCGCCCTCCAGGGATCAATTCTGCACGACTGTTCAGAGAGGAGAAACTCAAACAGGGCTAGAACCGCGGCGACGGGGACTCCGCTCAGAATCCAAGCCCGTCCTCGTGGGCCGTTCTCAGCGACGTTCATTCCGCATTCTCGGCTCAGCGCCTGATACGCAGGATAGCCGGAGCGAGGAGAACCCGGTGTGCGTTGGCTGAGTTTTGGGGGGACCTCAGGGCTGGGCCAAGACATTGGGCAGAAGGGTTTGTTTAACTCCACAATCCCGGTCCCCTCTGAACCGACACGCGGAATGAACATCGACGAACGGGCTCTTCAGTCTAGCAGACAAAGATCTAATACGGGGATGGGCAAACACCAGAATTTCCTCTCTGGCGAGTCAGGGTGGGACCAGGACCCTTCCCTGAGCCCAGACTAGCCCCCGCCCCTTCCTGGACGCCATTCCCAGATCCTTCGAGCCCCCAGTTCCCAAGGGCTAGCTCAGCCGCCTAAGGCTCCCCCCAGAGGCATCTCTCTCACTAATGTTTGGATGCCTTTCCTCTCAGACGTGGTTTGCATGGGCCGCTGTCCACTTTCTGGAGACTGGGCCGGGACACACACTATGTGTGGCCAAAGCAGGATGCTTCGGAAGGTCGAGCCTCCCCTCCCCACCGATATACGGAGTGGTCTCTTATCCCGCTTCCTCTCCTAGCGCCGGTGGGCTGGGCGCTCTGGGCGGAGCCGGTGGGTGCACAGAGGCATTTTTCTCTGACCCCCGCCCATGCCGAGGACTCACACAGGACGTTCAGAGCGCCCGGGGAAGAGCTTCTAACCCTGTCCTGGGTCGTCGCCGTGCAGTGGTAGGACCCAGCGTCGGCGGCCGCGACCTTGGGAAACACGAGAGACCTGGCGGGGCCCTCGCGGAACCAGATACTGTTCTTGTACCAGGTGTAGTGCGGCATCGCCGGCGCGTCGCTGTCCACTGCGCAGGTCAGGTTAACGGCCTCCCCTTCGCGGACGTCCGGGGAGGGCGAGATCCACACCCGGGCAGCTGGGGGAAAGAAGGCAAGAAAATGACAGATAGAGGGGGTGTGGGGGGATGGATGGATAGATGGATAGAGGGCGTGTGTGCGGATAGAGATAGAGGTGGGTGTATGGGGATAGATAAATAGATTGAGGGTGTTTGGGGGGATAGATAGATAAAGTGGGCATGAAGGGGGATTGATGGAGGAATTCAGGGGTATATACAGGGATGCAGGGATTAAATAGGTACATGGATAAATATGGTGAAGGATGGATAGATATAAAGAGATATGTAGGGGGATGGGCAGGCAGATAAGTGGGTACTTGCAGATGGATGGATGGGTGCAGGGTGTGGATGGGGGTGGATGGAGGGGACTATAGATACAAGGGGGAGGCAGGTGGCTGGATGGCTGGACACAACACAGAAGAATGTGGGGGTGGGGGTGGCTGGACACAGCAGTATGCAGGAGGGTGGGGGACGGCTGGACACAGCAGTATGCAGGGAGTGGGGGGGTGGCTGGACACAGCAGTATGCAGGGGGGTGGGGGCGGCTGGACACAGCAGTATGCAGGGGGGTGGGGGCGGCTGGACACAGCAGTATGCATGGGGCTGGGGGCGGCTGGACACAGCAGTATGCATGGGGCTGGGGGCGGCTGGACACAGCAGTATGCAGGGGCTGGGGGCGGCTGGACACAGCAGTATGCAGGGGGGTGGGGGCGGCTGGACACACCAGTATGCAGGGGGTGGGGGCGGCTGGACACAGCAGTATGCAGGGGGTGGGGGTGGCTGGACACAGCAGTATGCATGGGGCTGGGGGCGGCTGCACACAGCAGTATGCATGGGGCTGGGGGCGGCTGCACACAGCAGTATGCATGGGGCTGGACACAGCCAATGCAGGAGGGTGGGGGTGGATGGACACAGCAGTATGCAGGGGGGGGGGGCGGCTGGACACAGCAGTATGCATGGGGTGGGGTTGGCTGGACACAGCAGTATGCATGGGGCTGGGGGCGGCTGCACACAGCAGTATGCATGGGGCTGGACACAGCCAATGCAGGAGGGTGGGGGCGGCTGGACACACCAGTATGCAGGGGCTGGGGGCGGCTGGACACAGCAGTATGCAGGGGGTGGGGTTGGCTGGACACAGCAGTATGCATGGGGCTGGGGGCGGCTGGACACAGCAGTATGCAGGGGGTGGAGGCGGCTGGACACAGCAGTATGCATGGGGCTGGGGGCGGCTGGACACAGCAGTATGCAGGGGGTGGAGGCGGCTGGACACAGCAGTATGCAGGGGCTGGGGGCGGCTGGACACAGCAGTATGCAGGGGCTGGGGGTGGCTGGACACAGCAGTATGCAGGGGGTGGAGGCGGCTGGACACAGCAGTATGCATGGGGCTGGGGGCGGCTGGACACAGCAGTATGCAGGGGCTGGGGGCGGCTGGACACAGCAGTATGCATGGGGCTGGGGGCGGCTGGACACAGCAGTATGCATGGGGCTGGGGGCGGCTGGACACAGCAGTATGCATGGGGCTGGGGGCGGCTGGACACAGCAGAATGCATGGGGCTGGACACAGCAGTATGCAGGGGGTGGGGTTGGCTGGACACTGCAGTATGCATGGGGCTGGGGGCGGCTGCACACAGCAGTATGCATGGGGCTGGGGGCGGCTGCACACAGCAGTATGCATGGGGCTGGACACAGCCAATGCAGGAGGGTGGGGGTGGATGGACACAGCAGTATGCAGGGGGCGGGGGCGGCTGGACACAGCAGTATGCATGGGGTGGGGTTGGCTGGACACAGCAGTATGCATGGGGCTGGGGGCGGCTGCACACAGCAGTATGCAGGGGGTGGGGTTGGCTGGACACAGCAGTATGCATGGGGCTGGGGGCGGCTGCACACAGCAGTATGCATGGGGCTGGACACAGCCAATGCAGGAGGGTGGGGGCGGCTGGACACACCAGTATGCAGGGGCTGGGGGCGGCTGGACACAGCAGTATGCAGGGGGTGGAGGCGGCTGGACACACCAGTATGCAGGGGCTGGGGGCGGCTGGACACAGCAGTATGCATGGGGCTGGGGGCGGCTGGACACAGCAGTATGCAGGGGGTGGGGGCGGCTGGACACAGCAGTATGCAGGGGCTGGGGGCGGCTGGACACAGCAGTATGCAGGGGCTGGGGGCGGCTGGACACAGCAGTATGCAGGGGCTGGGGGTGGCTGGACACAGCAGTATGCAGGGGCTGGGGGTGGCTGGACACAGCAGTATGCAGGGGCTGGGGGCGGCTGGACACAGCAGTATGCAGGGGGTGGGGTTGGCTGGACACAGCAGTATGCATGGGGCTGGGGGCGGCTGGACACAGCAGTATGCAGGGGGCGGGGGCGGCTGGACACAGCAGTATGCATGGGGCTGGGGGCGGCTGGACACAGCAGTATGCAGGGGGTGGAGGCGGCTGGACACAGCAGTATGCAGGGGCTGGGGGCGGCTGGACACAGCAGTATACAGGGGGTGGAGGCGGCTGGACACAGCAGTATGCAGGGGCTGGGGGCGGCTGGACACAGCAGTATACAGGGGGTGGAGGCGGCTGGACACAGCAGTATGCATGGGGTGGGGGCGGCTGGACACAGCAGTATGCAGGGGCTGGGGGTGGCTGGACACAGCAGTATGCAGGGGGTGGAGGCGGCTGGACACAGCAGTATGCATGGGGCTGGGGGCGGCTGGACACAGCAGTATGCAGGGGGCTGGAGGCGGCTGGACACAGCAGTATGCATGGGGCTGGACACAGCAGAATGCATGGGGCTGGACACAGCAGTATGCAGGGGCTGGGGGCGGCTGGACACAGCAGTATGCATGGGGCTGGACACAGCCAACGCAGGGGCAGCCGGCGGGCGGCAGAGGCCAGCCCCGCACTCACTCTCGGCGGTGAAGTTCAGGGCGGTGCTGGCGTTGCCGTAGGCGTTCCTGGCTGAACACACGTACTCTCCTTCGTCCTCCATGACCACAGCCTGGATCTCCACCCTCAAGCTGTTGTGCGCGGAGGAGACCCTGAGGCGCTGCCCGGCCGCGGGCTGGGAGCCAGCGCTCGAAGCCAGGAGCTCCCCTCCGCGGAAGAGGGCTAACTCGGCCGGCGGGTCGCTGGCAACGGTGCACTGGAGAACCCCCAGCGGCCCGCCCTGCGTCCCCAGGAGGGAGCTGAGCTGGGGCTGCCGGGGCGGATCTGTGGGGCGAGACACTGGCGTTAAGCTCGCCGCGCCCATCACCCGGAGCCTCCCCTGCCACGATTCCGCCTTTGACCAGCAAAGCAGGCGGCCAGCCTGAGTCACCGGCAGCACGTTCACTGTCGGCCGCTTGAGAGGTCGGTGCTGGGACCCTCTCCCCTCCCCCCTTCACCGCTCAAGGCCTTTTGTCGTGTAGGCTCTCCGGGGCAGGGACCGTGCCGCCTTGCAGCCCCTCCCACACTCCCAATAACGGGAAAAGGAAGAGACAGACCGATCCGCCTGGAAGAGTCCGAACAGCTCCTCTCCCATTCCACTGTGAGTACCTTCCAATGAATATTTGTGTCTGGCCCCTATTTCTAGAGCTGATTGGGACTTTTCAGTGTAAAACGTGGGGTGGGGGAGGTAAAAAATCTTGATTAACTGAAAACGGTCCTGCTTGTGAAATCGACAAATCTCCGGCCTTGAATAACGTTTTTGGGGGGGGAGAAAGCTTCCAAAGGGTTAAAGTGAAAAGGTCTCGCTTTTGAGGTCACTGTGGCTGTTGGGGTTTGAAGTGTCAGCCAGTTAGACTTTTAGGGTATGTCTAGACTACGTGCCTCTGCCGGCGTGTAAATCAGACTACCCGGCATAGCCAGTGAAGTGGGGATTTAAATATCCCCCGCTTCATTAAAATAAAAATGGCTGCCGCGCTGGGCCGGCTCAGCTGATCGTCGGCACAGCGCACAAGTCAAGACGTGGATCAATCGATAAGGGAAGCCTTTGCCAACCGCTCCCTTATGCCTCGTGAAACACGGTTTACAGGAGTGGCCGACAAAGGTGTTCCCCGTCGACCAGGCCGACAAAGGTGTTCCCCGTCGACCAATCTGCGTCTTGACTGCCGCAATATTTGAATCCCAGCTTCATTGACTCTGTCGGGTAGCTGCTCCTGCCTCACCCCCCTGCCTCAACCTGCAGCCTCCTCTGGGTTTCCAAATCCCCCAGCCTGCAGCCCCTTCCTGCACCCCAAACCCCTCATCCCCAACCAGAACCCTTCCACCCCAAGCCTCTGTCCCAGACCAGAGCCCCCTCCCAAGCTCAGAACCCCTTGGCCCACCCCCTGAATTCTGTTATGAGCACCAATGGGAAGGTGATGAGTGGCTTTACCTCCGCGTCACACATCCTCTCCGTGTCACACGTCACCTGCACATTGGTGCACGTAACAAAATTCATTCTGCTTGGAAATGGGAAAAATAAGAGGGAACTTCTCTTCCCCGTGGTTTCTGGGCTGTCTTGGCTGAGGTCAGCGTGAGCATTGCCGGGTAATTTGGGCTCCTGCATCGGGCTCGTCCCAAGCAGAGCCCGAACCCCGGGAGGCATGGGCTGCCCTAGAGCAGCCAGGCCAGCAGCGGCTGCCGGCAGAATCGGAGCTGGGCAGGAACCGGCCTTTTCACTTCCCAGAATGGGCCACAACCAAAGAGCGCTGGAATTTCCCGCTCCCCGAAATTCAGAAGGAAAACAATGATGCTTCAGGCCAACCGACAGATTTCGTTTGGACACAGCTGAAAGGGGCTGTACCGAGGTCGCCTCCTTGTTTCCGTTTTAGATTCTACTAGGAGATGCACCCAGCGTCGCTCTGGTCCTTAACTCAAATGCGTTTTGTTTTTCTTCATTCGCTCTTTGCTCTGGGGTGGAGTGGGGGGGGGAGGGGTTCAGGGTGCAGGCTACCCTGGGGGGGAGGGCAACCCCCACCATCTCTCCCTGCTGCAGCTTGGGGCCAGGAGAGAAGCACCTGTCCATGTCTGCTGCAGCTCCAGCAGGCACAGCCAGGGGCAGGGTGCATGTCCCCGGGCTGGGGGAAAGACAGACACACAGACAGACAGACAAACTCTCTGAAACAGATAGAGCCAGCTGTCCCTTTCTCCATCCCCGCCCCCTGCTGGCCCACTGGGGTTAGAGCTGTCCCAGTCCCCTTGCTGCCCCCTTGTGGTCATTTTGCAGAACAACTGTCCCTCCTGGCTACCAGGTGTGTCAAACAGGCCGCATGCAGCCCGATGGAAAGTTTTTGCAGCCCACCACGACATTCTTATAAAAGAATAAAGTGCAGCCCGCTGGCCGCTCGGAGGATGGGGCTGAGTGCAGATCACAGCCGGCCGCCCGGCTGCTCTGCGCACAGCACCGCAATGACGGCTCATGCCACCCCAGTGGCCAAGGAAGAAACGTGTGGTGGCGGCAGTGACTCCAGGCATTAGATTGGGGGAGCTGGGAGTGCCTGGCTCTGGGGGAGGGAGGAGGCATTAGGTTGGGGGTGCCTGGCTCCGGAGGAGGGGGCGAGGCAT
Organism: Pelodiscus sinensis; assembly: GCF_052426305.1. NCBI lineage: Eukaryota > Metazoa > Chordata > Testudines > Trionychidae > Pelodiscus > Pelodiscus sinensis. The sequence continues at coordinate 2,720,860 of NC_143055.1, read as the reverse complement.
TGGGTTAGAGCAGGAGGGGACTCTGGGGGAGCGGAGGGGGATTGGGTTAGAACGGGGGCATGGGAGTGCTTGGCTCTGGGGGAGAGAAAAGGGGGAAGTTTTGTTAACATTTTGCTTTTTATTTATTTATTCCCAACTAAAATCACGAAATGTATATTCATTGTATATCAATAAATATATGTCAATTTTTTGCAATTGCACGAATATTATATGTTTCTGCAAAATCTCAAACTTACAAAGTATCTGAAATTTTCACAGAAGCCTGTTCTATTTGATTAACCATGGTCTATACTTTTTTTTTTATTTCAACAAAACAAGCTATGTATCCTATATAAAATTAAAAAGTTCCTAAAATTTATATTTAAATTACAAATTATTTTATATGGGCAAATAGTTTTACACGTCAAATTATTATATTATATTATATTATCAAATTATATTATATTATATTAAAATAAGACCTGAAAAATTATAAAGTATACCTAAAATATAATCTATAATAATAAATAATTATGACTTTCTGATAGAAGTACATTTTCTTTGGTGGCCCCGAAAGCTATCAGTTTTCATTTGTGAGGCCCTTCGAGTTTGACACGCCTGTGCTACACCCTCCCTTTCCATTTTATGAGAAACAATCCAATTCCAGGCACATCCCATTGTCTTGGCTCAGCCAAACTCTGAGCTTGCTTTAAGAGGAGTCTGCCTACTGAATTTGGTGGTCCTAGCTCTTATCCTGTAGGAGGCGCTCTTGAACACATGGACTCACAGACAGACAGACTCGTGTTTCTAAAACACACAGTAAGATTTTGTAATAAAAACTGGAGCCACCTGACGTCCCCAGTCCTGTCGACACGGAAGAGCAAAACGTTCTGTGCCAACAAGAAACACGTCGATGGAACATTGCGCCCCGTGGAAAACGCCCTTTTTGCATTTTCCTTTGCAAAATGAATTCTGACCGCAGACGGCGCATTGCTGCGGCACGCTTTGCTGCCGGTGAACCTGCATTGCCTGATGGGAACTGCGCGGGTGGGGAAATTCCCAACCAGCTCCAGTGACGAGCCATTCCTCCCCCCACCCTCCAGCCATGGCTTGGGAGAGACGCAGGGCACCCGGCCTGTGTGCAGCTAAGCAATGCAGCGGGTGGCTCCACTATCAACAGGTGGCTGCCCATAGACCTCCATAAGAACTGGAGCGGCCACGCCCGGAGAAACAACGCCACTCACATGAGACGTGCAAGCTGACGGCTGGGGAGATGCTGCGGCCGGTTCCCTCGGGGCTGCGAGCCTGGCAGTGGTAGGAGCCGGTATCCCCACTGGTGACGCGTGGGAAGGTGAGGGAGCGCTCGGAGCCCTCCGGAACCCGGCGGCTGTTCTTGTACCAGGTGTAGGTGGCGTCCTCCGGCGCGTCTCCGGTCACGTCACAGGTCAGGGAGACACGGTCCCCTTCCTGCACTTCCGGGGAGGGGCTGATCAGCACTCGGGCCGCTAGCCATGGAGACAGGCCACAGCAGAGAGAGAGAATGACTTCGAGGCTCTCGGCAGCAAGGGGACGCCTCGCCCTGCCCTCCCCCCCAGATGGGCCAGACGTGCCACGGGTAGAGCTGAACCCAGAGATGGGGCCGGTTGTGACTCAGCCCTTGGTCTCCGACATGGGACGTCTAGATCTCGGCCCGGCTCTCAGAGTGGGCTCCCGCCATGTCCAGGTGGGCTGGGACCATAGCGGCTGCGCTCCGTGCTCACGCACCCAAAGGCGACGAGCGTTCGCCCGAGGAAGGGCTGAGCGAGGACGTCCGGATGGAGTCCTTGGTGTGTAGCCTTCCTGGGGCAGGGATCTTTGGCTGCCTGCGCAGGGCTCTGCCTGCCTCTCAGGGAGACATCAGGAATCCTAGTGAGCGCTGATAGACCCCGAATGCTTCCTCGGTGCATTACAGTCCGGACCCCCCACCCTCCCGATGCAGCCACCTCTGCAGTGGAGCGTGGCAGCTGTTTATGCCGCACCAGAAAGGGCAGGAAGGGGAAGGCTGCAGGGAAGGGGAACTTAGGCCAAACCCGCTAGCAATGGACAGAAGACCAAGGGCCCAACCTCCCCACAAGGAAGGCCCATCTCGTGGTATTTCTAGCCAGGTGCATTCTGGGAGCCTCATCGGGGTTCCCGGCCGGTTGTGGACTCCCAGCTGTCTCTAGTGCAGGGGCCTTTAAAGGGACCCCACCCAGGCCCATCCGAGGGGGTCCACAATGAGAGCGGGGATCGAACTTGGATCTTGCGCTCCTGAGGCTCTGGAGCCAAAGGCGCATCTCCACCCCGCCCAGCAGCGTGGGGTCTAGGACACACAGGTGAGCAGCCCCGGGTGCAGCCCGCAGAAGGCAGGACAGAGCGAGCCCTTTCCTCGGTACTCACTTTGCACGCGGAAGTACAGCTGGCCGGAAGAGGTGCCGTACGGGTTGGTGGCGGTGAAGCGATAGCTCCCTTCGTCCTCCAGCGTCATGTCCCGGAGCTCCACCCTCAGGGAGTTCTGGGAGGCGGTGACGCTGACCCGCTGGGCGGCTGCTGTGCCGGGGCCGGAGGAGGCCACAAGTTCGTCTCCTTTATACAGGGAGAGCAGGGCGGGGGGGTTGCTGTCCACCGCGCACCGGATGATGGCCAGGCTGCCCAGCTCCGCCTCCAGGAACGAGGTCATCCGGGGATTCCTGGGGGCGTCTGAAGAGTCGGGAGGAAAGATCGCCTTTGAGTTGTGAATATCCTGGGGACCCACCGTGTCCCTCCCAAAGCCCCCTGCACATTGTCATCACTGCTGCACACCACAGCCACGGCGATGGGACGCCGCTCCTTGGCTGATTGAGCTAGCGGAGAATCGCCACCAGCGGTAAGCAGTACGAGGGCTATGACGCACAGAAGAAAAGCGCTGGTTCCGTTCCACTCGAAAGAATCACACACAGAGACACATGCTCCCACGTGTGCCAGAACACACATGTACATTCTAAGGCACACGCATGCTCACATGTGGGACCCGGTTTCCAGTTAGGCACAATCGCCACATGCCTAGGGGTGTCGGCTTTCTAGGGGTGCCGTACTTCTCTAAAACTGTATGCAACACGTGCATGCTTAGCTACATGCTAACACACGCATGCTAAACCGCACACTCACACGCATTCTAACACACACACGCTAAAATACACACACGCATTCTAAGATGCACGCATACTAAAATACACACACACATGCTTATGTGCATTCTAACCCCCACACACACACAGACACACAGTCTCTCCACATTAGCCGGTTAATTACAGACAGGCTATTTATTGTGACGTGCTCTGGTTATAGCTTGCTATGGTAACCCCTGAAATCTACTCTTGGTGCCGTTCCAAGGGGCAGGATCCATGGTGGAGGAGGTGGTCTTGGACACAGGGACCAGGCCATGTGCAGGGCAGAGCAGAAGCTGACACTAAAGACCAGGAGCAGGAGAATACAGAGGAGGCGTTTCGGAGGTTTGGAGGCTGACGTGAAAAAACCTGCAGCGAGTTGGAAGAAGCCGGGCGAGCAGTTTGGAGCCTGAAGCAAGCAGCCTGGATATGTGAGGAGGGGACGGGGAGAGACAGCATGGGATCTTGGCTGATTGAGCTAGCGGAGAATCACCACTAGCGGTAAGCAGTACGAGGGCTATGACACACAGAAGAAAAGACTGGTCACTGGGCTCTGGTTAGGGCATGACAAGGTCTTCACCGTCCATATGATTCAGCCCCAAGTGGGCCCAGAGTGCCAGTGTGAAGGCGTGCAGGTTGTATGTGCACATACGTGTTGCCACACACACATATATGCGCCGGCATGCACGCAAGAGCCCAGACAGGCATATGCATGTGTGCATTCTCATGCAAACAATGCACACGGGTGCACACTCCACACTACCACAATCTTACGCATGCACACGATAGGAGCCCATGCACCCATACCCCCATGTGTCCGTCGGCATGCCTCGAGGCACCTCCCCCGGACAGACCACCCCCCCGCCCCACGCACCCAGCTGCAGTGGCTGGAACGGGCCCGACTAGCGAGGCTGCCCAGTGCCCGGAACTTACACAGCACGTTCAGCGAGAGCAAGGCCGAGCTCCTGCGGGTGCCGTTGTTGGTGGCCTGGCAGTAATAGACCCCGGCGTCCGTGCTGGCCACCTGCCGGAACACCAGGGAGCCGGCCAGGCCCTCGGCCAGCCACTGGCCGTTTCTGTTCCAGCGGTAACTGGTGGTGGCGGAGGAGTTGCTGCTCACTTGGCAGGTGAGGTTGACCCCCCGGCCTTCCTGCACCTCGGAGGCAGGGGTGGCGACGATCCTGGCGGCTGACGGGGAGAGAGACAAATGAGATGCAGGTGCAACCCAGACACCCAGGCTCTGTCTACACCCGCGGCTTCTTGCGTGAGGAATATGCAAATGAGGCTAAGCGTGGAATATCGCCGAGCCTCATTTGAATTCCTAATGAGCCACCATTTTTTGCAGAAGAGGCTCTTGCGCAAGAAGAAGCGTCTACACGGCCCCTTCTTGCACAAGAAAACCCCTCTTGCGCAATGCCGTTCTTCCTGAAAAGTACTAGGTGTAACGGCATTGCGCAAGAGGGGTTTTCTTGCGCAAGGAAGGGCAGTGTAGACGCTCCTCCTTGCGCAAGAGCCTCTTCTGAAAAAAAATGGTGGCTCGTTAGGTATGCAAATGAGGCTCGGCGATATTCCACGCTTAGCCTCATTTGCATATTACTCGCACAAGAAGCCGTGCGTGTAGACAGAGCTCTAGTGTGGGGCACTGTCCCATGCAGTGGCACCTAGACCACAGCAACCGCTAAGAACAAGAGACCTCTACAGGATGGGCTGAGGGCCAGCTGGCTTTTCGCTCAGAGGGCAGAGGCTCCTGTACTGAGGTCCCAGGTTCAAATCCACCTGGTGGCAGTTACACAGAGGTGCCACAGGGCACAAGACAATGCCTGCTACAGAGGGAAGACCCGGGAGGGAGCTGGTGGGGGTGCAAGGGATGGGCTTAGCCCAAGGGGGAGTTGTCTGGACCCTACAATTAATTTCCTGACATGCAGCTGCAGGATACTCTCCCAAAAGACGGACTGGGGCCCCATTGTGTGGGACGTGTCAATTAGACTCAACCCGGCTCTGGGCTAGCCTCTGTCATTCTCTGAGGCAGGGGAGCAAGCTCTCAGAAACGGGGGGAGTGTCGTTTTCATAGTTAAAACCGCAGTACGCGAAGTCCTGGAGGATGCACAATCGAGCGCGTGTGAACGTTTGTGGGGGAGAAATGGGGTGGGGGGAGGGTACAGCCAGCACTTGTGAGATGACCTTTGGCATGGTGCTTTGACAGTTACACCGGTGTAAACGTGTCACAGTCGACTCCGGATTTACCGCGTTCCCACCAGCAGAATCTGGCCCGCGGAGGGGAGGCGTCGCCTCTGGCGCGTCGAGGCTTGGGAAACGTTTTGCAAATCTCACGCCTGTCGTTGATTCGCCGCGAATGAACCGAGTCGTCTCGGATGCCACACGCGGGCCTGTACCCTGCCCTCAGGCAGCCACTTTCCTACCGCTGTCCCCTGAAAATCTGTCCTACGGCCACGGCTTGGGAACACTGCACGGCCCGAAGTCGTTTGTGAGGTGGTGGATGACTCCACGATGGTGACTCCACGCGCACACGCTCGGTTTCACGTAGCCAACTCAGGCAAAAGGCCCAAATCGGACACGCGGAACTTCCGGGCAGCTTCCTTCCCGCGTGACGGATCAGACAGCTGACCTGTCTTTCCATGAATCTGTGCTATTCAGTGCCCCGCGGTTCCACAGGATCCCCGGAAATGGGAGGCATTCCCCCTCAGGAGTGAAAAGGGGGATTCAGTAGTGAATCACCCATGGAGTCATGGGTTCTAAGCCCAGAAGGGGTCATTGTGATCTGAGTAGCTCCGCCCAGAGATCTTCCCCACGATAATCCCCCGAGCAGCTTTTAGAAGCACATCTCCCTGATTCCCAAATTGCCAGGGAGGGAGAATCCGTCCGGGCCCTGGGGAAGTCGTCCCGGGAGTTAATGGCCCTCAGGATGTCCAAACAATGTGATACTTGCTCAGTCCCTCACTACAGCCATTCTGTACCTGGGACCTCTCTCGCTTAGTGCGTGAGTCTCTGCCGCTTGCGCAAAAAGCCAGCTGGCTTGCGGCTAAGGCGGGAGGCCAGAGGTTTTGAAATTAAAGTGGATAAGTGTAAAGTAATACACGTTGGAAAAAATAACCCCAACTATACGTCCAGTACGATGGGGGCTAATTTGGCTACGACAAGTCAAGAAAGATCTTGGCGTTAACGTGGATAGTTCTCTGAAAACGTTCACAGTGTGCAGCGGCAGTCAAAAAGGCAAATAGGATGTTAGGAATGATTAGGAAAGGGATAGAAAATAAGACCCAGAATATCTTACTGCCTCTGTATAAAACTATGGTACGCCCACATCTTGAATACTGTGTACTGTTGTGGTCTCCTCACCTCAAAAAAAAAAGATATTTTGGCCTTAGAAAGGGTTCAGAAAAGAGCAACTAAAATGATCAGGGGTTTGGAACGGGTCCCATATGAGGAGAGGCTAAAGCGACTGGGACTTTTCAGTTTAGAAAAGAGGAGACTGAGGGGGGATATGATAGAGGTCTATAAAATCATGAGTGGGGTGGAGAGGGCCGATAAAGAAAAGTTATTTATTAGTTCCCATAATAGAAGAACTAGAGGACAGCAAATGAAGTTAATGGGGAGCAGGTTTAAAACTAATAAAAGGAAGTTCTTCTTCACACAGCGTGTAGTCAACCTGTGGAACTCCTTGCCAGAGGAGGCTGTGAAGGCTAGGACTATAACAGAGTTTAAAGAGAAGCTAGATAATTTCATGGAGGTTAGGTCCATAAGAGGCTATTAGCCAGGGGATAGAAATGGTGTCCCTGGCCTCTGTTTGTCAGAGATGGGGTGGGGCTGAGGGTGAGAGCTTTGGCTCCGGCTTTGGGGGTGCAGAAGGGACTGACCTCGAGCAGCTCCCACTCAGCGGTGCAGTAGGGGGGCTAAGGCAGCTTCCTGCCTCTCCTGGCCCTGCAGACCAGGCTGTGCCCCAGAAGCAGCCGGCAGCAGGTTCCCAGCCCATGGGAGGGCAGAGCAAGTGCTTGGAGCAGGGACAGTGCTTCCCCCCACCAACTAGGAGCCGGGCCTGCTGCAGCTGCTTCTGGGGTGCAGCGCAGTCTGCAGTGCCAGGCCAGGCAGGGAGCTGCCTCAGCCCCCCACTGCTCCCCTGATCCCCCTGCAGCCACAAGCCCCAGCACCCGACATCCCCCCGCCCAGCGCTGGGGCCCCCCCTCGTTTGAAAGCCACGGCTGCAGAGGAAACTCCTCTCTCGGTAAGTGGTCTCCGTGCCACCCCGTGAGACAGTGCCCTTCCCCCGGCAGGCGTGTGGGTCACACCGTGGCAGGACACGACCTGCCCCTCCAGCGAACCCCACAGCAATCACCGGAACGGCCGGGCGTGGTTCTTACAGCCACCCGCATGAATCATCCCTTGGCACCCACACAGGGCCTGGCCCCCCCGGCCTGCCTGGGTCCCCCCCACTCACTCTCTGCGCTGAAGACCATGGAGGCGCTTGCGTTGCCCAAGGCGTTCCTAGCCGAGCACACGTACGTCCCTTCGTCCTCCAGCGCCACCTCGCGGATCTCCACCCGCAGGCTGTTGTGCGAGGCCGTCGCACTGACCCTCTGGCCGGGCAGCGTGCGGGAGCCACTGGTGGAAGCTACCAAGTCATCGCCTCTGGACAGGGCTAATTCAGCTGGTGGGTCGCTGTCGGCCGTGCACAGGATCACACCCACATGCCTGTCCGGCGTCTCGAGCAGGGAGCTCATCAGGGGCCGTCTCGGTGGGACTGCAGGGTTAAAACATTGTATGACGTATGACTGTTTACTACATCAGGACAAACCCTGGCAACCAATGTTCCCTCTCATTTTTTCCATCCGTGTGTGGAATCAATTTTGTTATATGCACCAAGGAATGTACAGATGTGCACCACCATAGACAAACACGTAACCAGTGGTGGGTGCTCTGCTAATCGTCCGGGTGGCATTTGAATCTCTACTGGGTGGCCGCCCAAGCGCTCAGCTTACAGGGAACACGGCTGGCAATACCTTACATCCCGATAGAGGCCAGAAATCTAAACTCATACGGACACTGTGAGTAGCGAACACTTTATTCACCACTGAAATGCACATGCAGCTCTGGGGTGGAACATAGCAGCTGGTGAACAGCACGTGGCGACGTTATGCTGAAGTTAAGGCTGCAAAACCAACCAATTCCTGCTAAAACGACAGGGAGAAGAGAGGCAATTGCCACAGGTGGAATTTGGGCCGGGCATGGGAGTTAATACAGGTTGGACCTCTCTAGTCTGGTACCCTCGGGACCTGCCTGGTGCTGAACCAGAGAATTTGCTGGACCAGGGGAGGTCAATATTGTCAGGCAACATTACCCACAATGTCACTGCTTGCTGGGTCTTAGAAGACATGGAGGGGTAAATTAGAGCTAAATCACAGCCCAGAACACTGAGAGCTAGGACTGTCGGCTGTAAACAGACTTTATGGGTCCACGGGAAACTTGGCCACACCCATGCAAAGTGGACATCTGGCTAATTAAAATCATGCCGGACCACGGAGGTTGCCGGACCAGAGAGTGCCGGATTAGAGAGGTTCCACCTGTATTCTTATGCAGAGTGCCAGTCCAGGCCTGCTTTTATCTACCATGAATGGTCACGACACCGGTGCTACATCTCACCTGTGAGATGACAACTCCGGCAGTGCTGCCCCACTGTGGGTGCATCTACACAGCGCCCAAAACTCAAAAAAAGATACGCAATTTGTGCTATGCAAATTGTGTAGCTTATTTTGAGTCTATTTTGAAATTTGGTGCTGTCTACACAGCACCAACAATTGAAATAAAGGCTATTTCGAGCATCCCTTACTCCTCATAGAATGAGGTTTACAGGGATGGCGAAATAGCAGGTCCGCTCTATTTCGAAATAGACGCGGGGTAGCTAGAGCACTGCTGTGTAGACAGATCCTGGGTGACTTCAGCGAGAAGGTTGCTGGGGTGTGGAGGTTGCCGGGCCTAGCATCAGCTCATGACCAGGGCGGTACTTCCAGACTGATCAGATAACCGACTCCCATCTTACTTCCTTACTACAGGTGGTCAGGGCCGGATTCCGCACTCAGACAGGCTGGTGTAAGTCTGGAGTAACCACTGATTCGGGGATCACTTTGGTTTCACAGTGGGGTAAATAAGAGCAGACCCTGGCCTTTGGGGTGTGGACACTCCCCAAGATGTCCCCCAGCTGATCGGCGTAGTAGCCAGATCCCTACGGACACAGAATTCCCCCTCCTGCCTTACTCCGAGGGCTGCGGAAGGGAGGCCAGACTTACACAGCACCCGCAGGGGCACCGCCGGAGAGGTGCTGCTGCCTCGGCTATTCCGGGCCGTACACTGGAAGGCGCCCGCGTCCTTGCTGCCGGCGGCCGGGAGGAGCAGGGTGTTCTCAGAGCTCTCCTTCAGCCACCTGGCGTTCTTATACCAGATGTAGCTGGTCCCCTCCTCGGCGCTTCGGGTGGCGACGCACCTCAGGGTGACCCCGTCTCCTTCGCGCACCTCCGGGGAGGGACTGATCAGCACCCTGGCCGCTGGAAGAGGGAGGGAAGCTGAGGAGTCGGAACTTGGAGGTGAAGCCTCGTGGGGTCGTTACCCACGACGTACGCTCCGGGCCTCACCCAGGCTGATCAGCTCCTGCGTGGAGGGCAAAGGGAGTCCTGGGAGGGGGAGGGGAAGGCAAGGACGCCAGGGACACTGGAATCGGGCCTCTAGTCCAGCTGCTGAGCCTCCATTCAGTGCCCTGCTTGTGGCTGGTTTTGCCTACTCAGCAGCGTTGTGGGCTGCGGTTCGTTCTTTGCTGTTCTGTTTAATTGTTTCCTGCTTGGGGGAAGGAGAAGAGGCCCCTGTATGACTGGCGAGATGGCTTTCAGCCTGTCCAACCACCTTTGGATAGCTGCCCCAAAAGAGCAGGCAGCTGAAGGGGGTGGAAAAATTCTGTTGACATACATTTTTTCCACAGATTTTTTTGTGTGTGTGTTGCAAAACTAAGTTTTCCACAAAAGAAGTCTGCTTTCTGTGTGGGGAAACATGACTGTTTGTCAAAAAACCTCTAACATCCAAATAGGGTTGCCAGATGATTGAAACAAAAATACCGACACCCCCCCCAAAAAAAACCCCAAAACACGGGTAAAACATTCTGTTGAAGGAAAGAAAAAAAAAAGGACTCCAAGACTTATTAAGCAAAGAAAAAAAATTAAATAAAACAGCATTAAAACAGCATGTCCCCTTTAAGAGTGAGTGCGGGGATTGCATTACTTCCTCTGGGTCTTTTTGCCAGCAGCCATTTTGTGCCGGCAGCCTTGCAGAACCAGGTAAGTTGGGGTCAGGAGGCTGGGGGTATTGGGGGCCAGGAGGGAATCGGGGGGGGGGGGGCAGGAGGCCGGGCACCGAGTGTTTGTAGGGTTGCCAGGTGCCTGGCATTTTCACCTCCTAGCCAGGGAAAAAATCAGAAAATTTCGGACATCTCAGGTGTTCAGTATTCTCTGATTTTTTTTTACTGGACAGGAGGCAAAAATACCAGACTGTCCGGGTGAATACCAGACACCTGGCAACCCTACATCCAAACCCAGAGAAGTTTATGGCCAAAGCTGAAACACTTTGATGAAGTGATACTATTGCAGTGCCTCATGGGAGTTGTAGTTCTGGGATCTCCTGCCCCCATTCTTCTCTGTGGGCTGGGTTCCCTAGTGAAAATATATCTCCTGTGATGCATTGTACCAGGAGGTCCCATGATGCACCTGTGGTCGCTCGGCAAGAAGGGAGCCAGGATGCATCATGGGAATTGTGGTTTGGCCAGGGATTCTGGACTATAGAAGTGAAAGGGACCATGAAGCCCCTACACTACAATTCCCATAAAGTACCATCACTATATTTCCAAACTGAAATGTTTTTGGCTTCTATAGCCTCTCCCCGACTTACGAACCGGTTACGGACCGAGCAATTGGTCGTAACTCGGTTTGTTTGTAAGTTGGACCTCAAAGAGTTACATGCAACCATGCTGTTCGTAAGTGCAGATCATGTTCTTAACTTGGGGTCCGCCATTTACAACAGCTTCGGTCGTAAATGCGAACGGTCGTAAGTCGACCGTTCGCAACTCGGGGACAGGCTGTAGTTGAAAATTTTCAATCAATAAGTTTAATTTTTCAGTTTTTTTGCCAAGAAATCAAAAAAATTGGGTAAAAACTCAAAATTTCCAACAGGAAAAAAACCTCCAAACGTTTTCTGACTAGTTCTGCAAGGGAGGCCCCTGGCTTTTCCAATCAAAGTAATAGGTTCCTTCCAGAGACAGCTGAAAAGAAAAGAATTCTCTAAGGAGACACCAGGCCGGTATGAAGCATCTTGGCTCAGAAATAAGAATTTCAGCACCAGAACACGCTCTCTTCCTCCCCACCTAGCCAGAACCCAAACATCTGCATTTGTCATCAGCTGTAGCTTCTTCGAGGCCCGATCCAGGAGACTGGAGAAAAGTAAGTTGAAAGCATCAGTCCGTGAGCACTCTATAGCTACAGCTGGCCCACATGTTTTATCCCAAAGATTTTCCTACTGAAAAAAATGGGATTTGCTAAAAAGGGATTATGTTGTTGAGCAAAATGCCATTTTTCAATACGAAATTTCTAACCAGAACTAAATGTTTCCGTTTATTCCCAGTGACATTTTGGTTTCATTTTCATTTTCAAAGATGTAAAAATTCCTTAAATTTGGAAACTATAAATTTTGGGTATTTTTTCTTTTTTCTCTTCTTTCCTTCCCTCTCTGTGTATCCAACTGGATGAGCAAACTGGCGAGGTTGTTTCTCCTCCCCCTTCCACTTTCCTCTTCTTTTTTTCCCTTTTGCTGCTCTCTAAGGCTATGTCTACGCTGCGGGGGTGTATCCCAGGAAAACTCCGCCGCATGCAGGGAATAAGTTTGCTCTTCCGCTTTTTTGGCGGAAGAGTAAATGTGCTCTTTAAGGGATCCCTGCATTCCTCATTCCACGAGGAATAAGGGATCCTTCGAAAGAGGAGGCTTTTCCGAAATTTGTTCCATTGTAGAAGGGCCAAATTTCAGAAAAGCCTCTTCCGAAAAAACTATTGTAAAAAGCTACGCAAATTGCAGAGCACAATTTGCGTAGCTTTTTCCAATAGATCCCTACAGTCTAGACATAGCCTAACTGGTCTGAAACGGGGGGGAAGACGGGACACGTCACCGAGTGGAAAAAGGAAAAATGAGGAAAGGGAAAAGCGAGCGGGGAAGGAACACTCCGCCCAGCGCCCACGTGATTTCGGTCAAGAGAGGAGGCCGTGAAAGGAAGGGAAACGAAACGCTGGCATTTCTCAAAGCCAAACGCATGAAGACGTTGGAAAAATACAAACAACGGTGGCCATGTTGCACTGGCTCGGAGCTTTCGGTGAGTTTGTGAGTTTGACTGCGGAGGGGGTGGGAGTGGCCAGGCGCAGCGGGGGCCCCAGCCCAGCTGGGAAGAGAGCGGTGCTCACACAGGAAGGCGCCCAAGGCAGAGAAAGGGAGGAGAGCCAGGTAAGAGAGAGCTGAGGGTTGCCCTGTGTGACGTAGTGGGAGGTACCTTGCTGGTTGCTTTGCTGGGCGGTGGGCTGTGGGTGATCTCCGCTGGCAGCTGTTTGTAGCACGGCCCAGCAGGGCAGGGGATGAGTCATTATGCAAGGGGCTCCCAACCTGTCCGACCAGTTATCTCCCAGGGAGAGAAACAAAGGAAGGAGGGGAGGCCAGCTCCTGGCTGGGGGGCAGGGCTGGAAGGGACGGTTTTTAGTCTGGTATCATGGAGGAAGCAGCCTAGGGAAAGGGGCTGGGATTTAGGGGGCCAGACTCCCCCATCTCAAGGGGGCCTGAGGCATCCTAGGCCTGCCCTGGAACCTGGTGACATCTGTGCTGTGCTGTATCCTGGAGAAGCAATAAACTCCCTCTGTTCTACTGGCTGGGGGAGTCTGTCCATGCCATTATGGGGGTGCAGGGGGCAGGGGAACCTGACGCGCCGCCGCACCCTGGGCTGAAGGACAAGGGAGGCCTGGAACCAGAGGGCCCAGAACCCAGGGAAAACCTGGTGGGCAGAGGCTGTGAACCTGGGGCCAGAGGCACATGGCCCCTGGAGGAGGATGGGTGTTAGGCACCCGAGGGGGCAGGGGTCTCTCTTGTACTGGGGCCATTTTGAAGAGTCAGTTGTACTCCGTTCCTGCCCCTGTCCCCCTCCGGGGAGGGAGGTTAGCGCCAGCTGGCTGGGGCGCTGAGACCACGTGGCCCAGGGTCTGCCCTGTGAGGAGGTTCATGCTCCTCAGAGAAGGCCCCAAATCCGGGAGGGGGCGAGCGGCCGCTCTGTGGCAGCCCCCCCCAGCGGGAGCCCCCGAGGGCGCACTCACTTTGGGCGTGGAAGAGCCGGACGGCGGTGGCGTTGCCGTAGGCGTTGCTCGCCGTGCACCGGTACTGCCCGTCGTCCTCCGGCAGCACGTCCCGGAGCTCCAGCTTCAGGGAGTTGTGGGAGGCGGTGACGCTGAGGCGCTGGTTGGGGGCGGCATGGGAGCTGCTGCTGGCCAGGAGGGCCCCGTTGTGGTAGAGGGCCAGGGCCGAGAGCGGGTGGCTGTCCACCGTGCAGTGAACGATGGCCAGCCGCCCCTCCTGCGTCTCCTGGAACAAGGCGATCGCCAGCGCCCGCGGGGGGTCTGTGGGGGGAAGGGAGACACGGCATTGGGGCTGTGCCGAGCCGGGCGGTGAAGCGCTGTGGGGGAAGATGGGGGGAATCGCACCTGTTTGCCCCCCCCCCATCGCCCAGGCGGGGGGTCTCTCCTAGGGTGGCCATCTCTCCCAGACCACAGCCACAGCTGGCGGCCTGGGCTCTGGGGGGTGGCGGGGGGGGGGATCCCGGAGAGTCCACCCAGAGGCCGTGACCCCAGGCTGGGGGAGCCAGCGGCAGGTTGGCAGCGGGGCTGGGGCCTGGGTGTGGAGAAGCTGGGTGCAAAGCCTGGGGGTGCCGCACGCTCCCCCCACATCCCTACTTCCTGCACGTACGCTGGCCAGAGCGTGGGCGGGGCCAGACTGGCGGTTTAGGAAGGCAAAGCCTCCCCCGCCTGTGATTCCTGCTGCCCCTGTTAAACCTCCCCTAAATCGCGGCCTGGCCCCCACCCTGGTGGGAACTCAGTGCCCAGCGCTGCGCCTGGCACTGCGGGGTGGCTGGCACCCAGGGGCTCCGGTGGGGGGGCAGGCAGGGGCAGGAGCCATGGGGCTAGCCTCCTCCAAGCGGGGGAAGGGGCTTGTGGGCCACCCACATTCTCCTTCACCCAGAGACCTCCGTGGGCAAAGCTCTGCAGTTTGCCCCTCTCCTTGGCGAGCTCCTCCCATCGATTCATCATCGATTAACCCTTCATGATCCCGGTGCCCTGTGGCGTGGGGGGGTTGGGGAATCTCCATCGCTGGAGATATGGCAGGGCAGCTTGGCCAGACACCTCAGGACTGATCTGGATGGCGCGTGGTCCTGCCGTGAGCGCCGGGGACTGGATCCGGTGCTCTCGCGAGGCCCCCTCCTGCTCTAGGGCCCTGTGGGTCTGTGCCCAGGCGGGAGCTGCGCGCGCGTTGGGCGGCACACTTACAGAACACGCTCAGCCCGACGACCTGGGACATCTCGCTCCCTTTGTCGTTGTGCGCCTTGCACGCGTAGTAGCCGGTGTCGCTGGCGGCCACCTGGTGAAACACCAGGGCGCGGGCCGTGCCTGCCTTGAGCCAGACGTTGTTCTTGTACCAGCTGTAGGTGAGGTCCTGGCTGTCGTCGCCGGGCACGTCGCAGCTCAGCGTGACCCTCTGGCCTTCCTGGGTCTCCGCAGAAGGAGTCACCGAGAGCACGGCAGCTGCAGGGGACGACAGCAGGGTGGGTTAACGCTAGAAGGGGCGGGCAGATGGTCCAGTCTGACCGGCATTGCGTGGGCCACCAGCACCGCCCGGCCACCCCCTCACCCCTGCCCGAGTCACCCCACAATGTGACCGCCTTTGGGGCGCTAGATTGCTTTGCGCCACGGGCAGAGAACAGGGCGAGGTGCCCCAGTGCTCCGGACCCCTGCTGAGTCAGGGAACGGGGCACGTGGGACACACCCAGCTGAGCCTAGCCAACTTTCGGCACCCATGAGAGGGCAGCAGCCCGATTTGAAGGGCTACTGAGGGTCAAGCTTCTAGCCACGAATTGGACACCATCCGGATTCAAGAAGACAGTTATAAAGCTTTAAGAATATCAGAATGGCCAGGCTGGGTCAGACTAAAGGTCCATCTAGCTCAGTGTCCTGCCTGCCCACAGTGGCCAGTGCCAGGTGCTCCAGAGGGAGTGACCAGAACAGGTATCCTCACATGATCCCTCTCCTGTCATCCATTTCCAGACAAACAAAGGCCAGGGACACCGTCCCTACCCATCCTGGCTAAGAGCCATTGATGGACCTAACCTCCATGAATATGTCCAGCTCTTTTTTGAGCCCTATTCAGGTCCTGATCTTCACCACATCCTCTGGCAAGGAGTTCCACAGGTTGACTGCGCGCTGCGTGAAGACGCCATCCTCTCTGGGATGCAAGAGTAAATGGGGAGGAAGGCTGGGTTTGTGGTTAATCCACCTCATTGGGTCCTAGGAGATTTGGGACTCAGTTGTTCCTACACTTCAGGCGTGCTGTGTTTGGGCAAGTCCTTTACTCGCTCCGTGCCTCAGTTTCCCCATGTGTGAAAGAGAACTAGCAATACTTCCTTCTCCCAAAGGGTAGGATCATTGGTGCATGCGAGGCCCTCGGACATGAGGGTGATCAATCAAGCTGAGTATGAAACAGTTTTCCCATCTAACCAGAGGGTCGGGGGAAACCCCGGAGACATTAAAAACATGTTCCTGTCCAGAATTGGGACGAAAAGTCAAAATCTCAAATTTTTGTGAACAGGAGAAAAAATTGGTTTGGGTCAATGGCCTGTTTTGGGTTGATTTTGACCTTTGCCCCTTAACTTTTTTAGTCAAAATGTATGAACATTTCTTTAAAAAAAAAAGTCATTTTCAGCTTTAAAATGGTAACACTCCAATGTCAACACGTCAACACTGGTCAGCATTACCATTTCAGAAATGTTTCCTGTGACATTTTTGAGTGGCGAGAGTCCTTCCAACCGACCCTGCTTTGCAAACGGTTTGGGTTTTGACAAATCCGCATTTTATTACCAAACAAACCCAACTCCACATTCCTCGCAAAGTTCCCAGCCAACTCTAGCGAAAACCACTGGGGTAGGCGGTCCGTTGCATTAGGGTGGAGAGAATTTTGCTGGTTTGTGACAACACCCGTCTCTGGCCATCCTGGCCTAGATGAGGGACTGGTTTTAGGCCTCTTTGCTGCATGTGGTCACCTTGAAACCACGTGGCGGGCAACCCACGGCCTGCGTCACGCCGCTCATCCGTTTTGCTGAGGTGGCGCTTCCACCGGCACGGCTCCCCGCAGTGTCCACTGACCGGGACCAGTGATTCGTGGCCAGTGAGAACCACAGGAAGCCAGGCCAGTGGACGGGCAGTGTCCGCCAATCTCCCCCGGCCCACCGGTGGATTATCCCGAAGGGACCCGAGGCCCCCGTCTGCCATACTCACAGAAAACATACAGCACAACCGCTTCGGCCACTCCTGTCCCGACTGGGTTCTCCGCTTCGCAGTGGTACGGGCCGTAATCGTCCCGCGTCACGCTCTGCAGCGTCAGGCTCTGCTGGCTCGCCAGGGCGGCCTCGCCCTTGTACCACCGGTAGGCGGTGACGGCGGGGAAGCTGCTGTTCACGCTGCACGAGAGCGTCACGCTGTCGCCCACCCGGATGTTCTTCGCAGAGGGGCTGAGCGACGCCTTGGTGCCCTTCGGGGCGTCTGCAGGGGCGGCAGGGGAAGGAAGTGGCAGGCGAGGAATGAAGCACCTGACGGGCGCCGCCACAGACGGGAATCGCGGGAGGCTGGATCCGGGACTCCAGGCTGTTTCCAAACCGCGCCCCCTGGGCAGCACAGCCTGGGGCCTCGCCGCCCCCCGGAAAGGAGGCAGCAGCATGAGTAGGGACTGGAACGGGCTGGGCCCAGGAAGCCAGTGCCGTGGGGAGGACGTGGCTGCCGCACAGTCCCCATCGGCTAAGAGGAGCAAAACTTGATGGGGGAGGCTGGGTCGCCTCAGGCCCTCCCTGGAACTTCTTCACGCCCCCCCCAGGGAGTCACGCCCCCCCAGTTTGGGAACCCATGCTCTAATAGATTATTCAGAAGCTTCAGAGGGTAGCCAAGTTAGTCTGTATGACGGTGAGTTGGGGTTCCTCCAATCCTGCAGCCCCGTAGCAGCAAGAACAGACTCCACCCACCAGTAGAATAGAGGGGGTGTATTGCTTCTCCAGGGTACAGCACAGCATAGACATGATGTGGCTACAGGAGTCTGGGCCAGGATGCCTCAGACCCCCTTGAGATGGGGTCCCTGGACCCTTAGATTCCTAGCCCCCTCCTTAGTCTGTCTCCTTCATGGTTCCAGCCCCAGATTCCCCTTCCCCTGCACACTCACTTCCTTAGTTCCCTTGCTGCCCTCAACCGGTCTGACCGGTTGGGTCCTTGTCTATGTGACCTAGGCAGCCCACCTGCTAGGCAGTGCTCTGGACACCAGCCAGTAGGGGTCAGCCACAGCCCACAGCATAGCAACCCGCAAGGAACTGACACTACATTACCACATGTGGATGTGTCAGTGGGAATCACACTTCGCAGCGCGGGGGGGGGGGGGGAGCAGACAGCCCCCCCACTGCGTCACTGTACAGGATAAACTTAAAAAACAACAAATGGTCTGGTAGCACTTTATAGACAAACAAAACAGATCGATGGGATCATGAGCTTTTGTGGGCACAGCCCGCTTCTTAGATGTTTTGTTAGTCTATAAAGTGCTACCAGACTATTTTTTATCTAGCAGATTAGTAAGGCAGGATTTCCCTTTCCAGAAACCATGTTGTTTTCTCCCCATCTACAGGTCTGACAACTCTGTTCTAAACTACAGAGTCAAGCTTGGAAGAGGATTTAGGGAGCCCAGACGCCCATTTGAATCCAGCCATGAATTTCTGGGCGGGTGGCAGAGCACAACTAGCAGCATTGTGTGCAGAGAAGACTTCTTCTGTTCTTAAGACGTGACTTGGGCAATGGAGAAACCGCGGCCGGAGCGGCTGGTCCTCCCTCCCCATCCGCACGGCCCGCGTCTGAGCTACTCACATTTCACCTGCAGAGCGATTTCCCCCACTGCCTGCTTAGCGCCAACAGATACTTGGCAGGACAGTTTTTTGGAGTGGTCCTGCCAGGACAAGGAGGTCACCAGGGTCTCCTGGCGGAGGGCCCCAGCCGTGTCCAGTTGCACCGTCCCCACTACGGTGGCGCCCGGAGCATTGTAGCCCCTCCACTGCAGAGTGACGCTGTCGTACGGGCAGGCGTATGGACTGGAGCAGGTAAAGTTCACTCTCGTGCCCTCCCTTATGTCGTCTGGGGCAGCAATGGTCGGGCTGCTGGGGGCACCTAGGGATGGAAAGAACGGGGATATTCTGGGGTATCTGCAATGGGCTAGCAGCGCTGCCAGTTCATTCCTCCATCATGGTGCTGTACCCTTGGACATTCATGGCAGCACCAGGGATAGAACTCAGCTGCTGCAAAAGCAGGAGCTGCAGGAGACTCGCCCACAGCTGGCAGCAGTACAGGGCTCATGACACACACTGGAGCAGGTGTACTTTCACCCCCTCGGGCCAGCTCGTCTCCATACTCACCGGTAACTGTCAGCGTCACCCCACGTAGGTCTGACCAGCGGTCGCCCTCATTGATCTCGAACCTGAAGTTATACTTCCCGCTGTCCTCGGGCCTCAGGCCCCGTAGCAGCAGGGTGCAGTTCTGAGTGGCTGGGCTGCCCAGCAGCTCAGTGCGGCCCTGGAACTGGCCGTTGACCTCGCTGGGAGTGGCCGAGTGGTAGATCACGATGCGCTGTTCTTCGTAACCCTTGTACCAGATGGCCATGATGCCGTTCGTGGGGGTCACCGTGCTGGGGTAGCTGAAGGTGCAGGGGATCAGGACGCAGGAACCCTCCACGCCATGCAGAGTTTCGGGGTAGTTGACTCCCCACGAGCCAAAGGCTGCAGCAGACGGAGGGGAACAGAGCAAATCTACCCAGGCCATCAGTAGATCCCTGGGTAGAGATCCCTTCCGTTCTGGCCTTGCTACTCATCTGCCATGTCTCTCTGTGTGTAAGTCTGCGGGGCAGGGAGAGGGGCAGGGGCTTGAGCATCTCTCTTGGGCCCAGATTTTCAGAAGCGCCAACCAGCCGCAATTCCCCTTAAAGTCAAGGAGCCAAACCGGTTCCTGGGGTAACTCCGTTCAAGTTAACAGAGTCATCCCAGTCGGGAATTTGTCCTAGAGTGAGCGGCTGGTGCTTTTATTGGGCCCAGAAGCTGGGCGTCCAAAATCAGGAAGTTTGGGGTGCTGTCACTCATTGCCTCAGTTTGCCTGTCTGTAAAATGGGGATAAAGACGCACCACCTGTGTTCTGTGTCCTAAGTGTAACAGAAATACAAATACTTAATGCCACCTGCTGCAAAAAGATTGGTTAATTAAGGTTTGTTCAGAACTTTAGGGCCAGAAAATGCTCCGTTGTTTGATTCTACTTCCACCCACGCTGTGTAAAACCAGGGAGTTCTGCCCTGGGAGAATATATAGGGCTCCAGTCCGGCATTGTTCCTGAACTTAGGAGAGAGAATGCGCCAAGCTCGGGATTAGAACACAAGCACAGCTACACTGGGTCAGGCCAATGGTCCAGCTAACCCAGTGTCCTGTTTTCCACAGTGGTTAATGCCAGGGGTTAACAGGGAATGAACAGAACAGGTAGCCATCAAGTGACCCCTTCCCTGTCACCCATTCCAGGCTAGTGGCACCCAGAGCAGGGGCATGTATTCCTGGCCATCTTGGCTAATATTCTTTTCTGAAGCCTGTTATAGCTTTGGCCTTCACAGCGTCCCCTGGCAAGGAGTTCCACAAGTTAACTTTGCACTGTGTGCAGAAATACTTCCTTTTGTTTATTTTAAACCCACTGTCTATACATTTCAGTGGGTAACCCCTGACTCTTGTGTTGTGAGACAGCGTCAGTAACACTTCCCGACTCACTTTCTTCACTCCATGCATTGATTAACCTTTATCACATCCCTCCTTAGGCGCCTCTTTTCCAAACTGAACAGTCACAGTCTTTTGAATCTCTCCTCATATGGAAGCTGTTCCATCCCCCTAATCATTTTTGTTGCCCTTTGTCATGATTATGAGGGTTAGCCAGCAGCCTGGGGACTAAGGGGTTAACTACACCTAGCCAGGTGGAGTGGCCAATAGGAATGTAGGTCGGAATTTCAAACTGGGACAAAGGAATTTGGGTTTTTCCCTCCTTTGTCTCTCTGACAGTTCCTCTGCAGCTACAGAGAGAGGCATACAGACACGCCTCTCTCCCCAAGGAACAATCCTTCACTTTCTGTAAGTAGGGTAAAGTTTAGATAAATCCATTCGGTTTTATTGTTTTAAGGTTTGGGAATGGGATCTGAGATCTGGGCACCGTTCAAAAGATGTTTTGGCTTTTCTTTGTAACTAAATTCTAGGCCCATGACGTCTCTCCAAGTGTATATTTTGTTATCTTTCCATCTAGTCACTATGCTTGCAACAGGAATATTGTTGTAATAATAAAAGTTCTTTCTCCTTCCTTTTTATTAACCTAGCATTGGTTAATTGTGTGCCCTGATTTTTATTTTCAGGGTGAGTTTCTCAAATAGTCTCTCGCCTGGTCTATTTATTAATATTTGGGTGGTGGCAGTGGAAGTTTTATTCCCAAAATCTAGGGTTTTAAGATTTTGGGGGAAGTTTTATGCCAAAGCCTGGTAGATAAGGTTTTGGGGTACACTTGCTGGCCCCCACTTCTGCATTTATTGTGCCAGGGTGGGGAAGGAGCCATGACGCCCTTCCTGGTGCAATTCCATTGTTAATACATCTTTTGAGTTGGGGTGACCAGAACTGTAGGCAGTACTCAAAGCATGAGTGTACCAGGAGTTATAGAGCAGGATTATGATACTTTCTGCCTGATTATTTAGCCTTTTCCCAATGGTCCAAACCGTGAGCTGTGCCAGGCAGAGGGAGGAGAGGGGCAGCACAGAACGTCATTGATCATTATTGCTAGGGTTACACTTGGCACCGTACCTTGCTGGACGTGGCTGGCCAGGAAGATAAGCTGCAGTAAGAAGGGCATGGCTGCTCCCGCTGGGCGAGGTTATGGAAGATCCTGGTGGAACGGAAAAGAGGATCATTCAGTAGGCTCTCGTGGGATGGTTAGTTTTTATGATAAGGGCCTGTCACCCATTCCCAGCCTCTGACAAACAGGAGCTAGGGACACCATTCTTGCCCAACCTGGTTAATAGCCACTGACGGACCTATTGTCCATGAATTTATCTAGCTCTTTTTGGAACCCTGTTAAAGTCCTGGTCTTCAGAACATCCCCTGGCGAGGAGTTCCACAGGTTGTGTGAAGAGTACTGCCTTTGGTTTGCTTTAAACCACAGATACGATGCAGGCTGAGAAGCAGTAGGGCAGGGTTCCTCCATGCTGCCCTTCCGCTGTGCTGCAACCGCAACCAGATGTAGTCTTCATGGCCCAGCGAATCCTTGGCCCCTCTGCTCAGACTAAGGGTCATCTGCCTGCAAGGCCTGGGGCCAAGACCCCACTCATCTCACCTGGATTATGCTGAACACCCATCAAACGGCTTTTGTTTGCAACGGGATACATTTGGCTCTCAACTGAACCAGGACCGGGGTAGAGGAACGCCGCTGACTCCTGCATGGTTACTCCGGATTCACACTACAGCCACCGGAATCTGGATTCTGTTCTCTACAGTGACTCCACCGCAGCTGGAAAAACACGTACCTGGCCTTCCTGTGGTCCAGGGACGGGGGCGTGGGGCATTGCGTGTGTGCGGGGGGCGGGGGAGCGTAACCTAGCTCCATGGCCTTGTTAAACCAGACCCCTCCAGAGAGGGTGTTGGTTGGAGACCTCACCTGTCACTTACCTGCTGCTTGAAGATAACCCCCTCCTGATTGGACAACCCACTAGTTCTGGGCAGCCAATGAGAGGCCTTAGACAAAACTACCTTTCTGCATGGCTTGTTTGGAAGCTCTGGTGGGAGAGGTCCAGGTTGGATATTAGGGAAAACTATTTCACTAGGAGGGTGGGGAAGCCCTGGGATGGGTTCCCTAGGGAAGTAGTGGAGTCTCCATCCCTAGAGGTATTTAAGTCTCAGCTTGACAAAGTCCTGGCTGGATTGATTTAATTGGGATCGATCCTGCCTTGAGTAGGGGGCTGGACTTGATGGCCTCCTAAGGTCTCTTCCAGCTCTATGATTCTATGAACACACACACACCTATAGTATAGGAGAACATTTTAACCTCCCTGGACATTCAATAAGAGATTTAAAAGCAGCCTTACTTCTACAAAAGAATTTTATCATCCAATTACAGAGGGAGCCGGTGGAACTGGGGTTCATTTATAAGTTCCAACGCTATCCACTTAGGCTTGAATAAAGATCTTAACTGGTTATCGCACTACAAAGACAACTTCCCTGCCTTTGATATTCGCATCCTCACTTCAAATGCTGTGAATGAAACTCATCCACCCTGACTTAATTAGCTTCATTAACACTGGTCCTACAATTGACAGGTAGCTTCCTTTGCTGTTACATATCCTTTGGATTCTATATTTCCACTTCAACTCATCTGATGAAGTGGGTTTTACTCACCAACGCTCATGACCTAGTACCTTTTTTAGACTTGAAGTCAGTATTTATACTAATCTATTGTCCTTTCAATAGACCCCTTGTATGGCTGCGAGACCTGGCGTACTAAAAAGTCTTCAAATCACCAGCTACAGACATTCCTAAACAGATGCCTGAGGTCCATCCTTCACAGCAAACGGCAAGACTTTGTCACAAGTGAGGAGCTTTGGAACAGCGCAGGACAAGAACCACTTGACATTCAAATCAAGAGAAGAAAGTGGGGCTGGCGAGGCCACACTCTCAGAAAACCATCTTCCAGCATAGTCCGCCAAGCTCTCCCATGGAACCCGCAAGGAAAACGCAAAAGAGGAAGACCTTGGACAACGTGGAGAAGATTTACTGAGACTGAAAGACAACAACTGGGGCACTCCTGGAGTCAGCTGGAAGTTTTGTCTCAAGACAGAGTAAAGTGGAGGAGACTTGCAGATGACCTATGCTCCACTCGGAGTACAAAGGTTTAAGAAGTTTGCCCTTTCAAGGTCTAAGGATTCAGTGAATTGGAATATTAGTCATCTTTTCTCTGTAATCCATACAATATTAAGCACTCCTGGCCCTGGTCTACACTAGGGCTTTATTTCGAAATAACCCTCCTTAGGTCAAATGAATAAGCAGAGTGTCCACACTACCAAACCCTTTATTTTGAAATAACGGGCCGCTTATTTCGAAATCTGGACTCCTGCTTTCCTCAGGGAATAACACTTCCTTTGAAAATCGTTATTTCGAAATAGCGTTAGTGTGGACCCTCCGCTGCCGCTACTTTGAAATAACGACTTCCCAGAGTCATTCGAACGAATTACTCCCCAGTGCTTCCTGGGGCGCTAAGTCGAGATGGTGCGTCCGCATTCACGGAGCCTGCCTTGGACTCATTACGAGGCTTCCCCGCAGTGTGGACGCGCTAGGTCGATTTTGTAAAATTGGGAGTTATTCAATCGATTTTAGTTATTTCGAACTAGTTTCCTAGTGTAGACGTGCCCTGGTGTGGTGCCTACTGAGGTCTATGTGATTTGTTGAAACAGCAGCACCTAGGGCATATAGGAAGAACAGCACCTGATGCATTACTCATCCGTTTTCTAGGTCCAACCACAGAAAGGGAGGGGTGAAAGGGGCCAGAGAGGTCTAGTCTGGCCCCCTGGCCTGAGGCGGGGCCCAGATGTCGTTATGGGGATGGCTCAGAGTCTGAGAGCAGGATGGCCTAGCAGTTAGGTGAGCTAGTTAGGAGGGTTGGGAGGTCTAGGTTCTGTGTTTATCCCTAGGTCTATGAATAAACAGAGGTGAGGAGCAATGCTGATGCTATGCCCATGGGAGTGCTAGTAGTACTGAAGATAGAGTACGTTGCAAACAGCCCTCTATGGGCACCCTTTACCATCTACATCCTCCACTCTGGGACACTAGCAAAGACAGACCCCGAGATCTCCAGCGAAGGCCAGAAGCTGTCGTCGCAGGCTTTTATCCCTGGCCCAGGCCAGCTGCTTGCTGGGGACAAGACCACATGCTTCCCCCCAGGCATAGCATGCTCCGGACAGTTTTGGGGCCAATTTTATTTAATCTTTTTATCGCTGACCTTGGCACCAAAAGTGGAAGTGTCCTGATAAAATTTGCGGATGACACAAAGTTGGGAGCTATTGCCAATTCAGAAAAGGATCGGGATATCATACAGGAAGATCTGGATGATCTTGTAAATTGGAGTGATAGCAATAGGATGAAATTGAATAGTGAGAAGTGTAAGGTTATGCATTTAGGGATTAATAACAAGAATTTTAGTTATAACCTGGGGACACATCAGTTGGAAGTAACGGAGGAGGAGAAGGACCTCGGAGTCCTGGTTGATTATAGGATGACTATGAGCCACCATTGTGACATGTCCATGAAAAAGGCTAATACGGTCTTGGGATGTATTAAGCGAGGTATTTCCAGTAGAGATAAGGAGGTGTTAGTGCCATTATACAAGGCATTGGTGAGACCCCAGTTGGAATACTGTGTGCGGTTCTGGTCTCCCATGTTTAAGAAGGGTGAATTCAAACTGGAACAGGTACAAAGAAGGGCCACTAGGATGATCCGAGGAATGGAAAACCTGTCTTATGAAAGGAGACTCAAGGAGCTTGGCTTGTTTACTTTAACCAAAAGAAGGCTGAGGGGAGATATGATTGCACTCTTTAAATATATTAGAGGGATAAATACCAGGGAGCGAGAGGAATTATTTAAGTTTAATACTAATGTGGACACAAGAACAAATGGATATAAGCTGGCTAGTAGGAAGTTTAGACGTGAGATTAGACGAAGGTTTCTAACCATTAGAGGAGTGAGGTTCTGGAACGGCCTTCCAAGGGAAGTAGTGGGGGCAAAAGATCTATCTGGTTTCAAGATTAAATTAGATGGGTTTACGAAGGGGATGGTTTGATGAGATAACATGATCTTGGTAACTAACTGACCATTCATTATCAGAGGTAAATAGGTCAATGGAGGGATGATAGGAGTTACTATAGAGAATTTCTGGGTGTCTGGCTGATGAGTCTTGCCCACATGCTCAGGGTTTAGCTGATCGCCATATTTGGGGTCGGGAAGGAATTTTCCTCCAGGGTAGATTGGCAGAGACCCTGGAGGTTTTTCGCCTTCCTCTGTAGCATGGGGCACAGATCACAGCTGGAGGATTCTCTGCATCTTGGGGTCTTCAAAGTATTTGAAGGCTTCAATATCTGAGACATAGGTGAGAGGATTATTCTAGGAGGGGTGGTTGAGATTCTGTGGCCTGCACTGTGCAGGGGGTCAGACTAGATGATCATAATGGTCCCTTCTGACCTTAAAGTCTAGGAGTCTATGAGGCTTGGAAAACGAAGCCAGTTGAAAGTGCGACGAGTTTTGACACAACTTTTTTTTTACTGGAAAATGTTTGTGGTTTAATTTGGTGATTTTTTCGCAGGCCGGGCCTTTTCCAAAAGGTGAAATCTGGGCAAGCGTGACGGTGACAACTTTCCGACCTGCTTTGCAAACAGCATCTGCGTTTCCCAGCCATCTCCAGGGTGCAAGTTTGCGGTGCGGGGGGTAGGACAGGCCAGTTGCGATTGCCACCTGGTCCGCTCGGGGCTCCCCGCTGGAAAATGATCCACCCCCTCATGGCTGAATGGCAAAGCTCAGTGGGGGATACGCCCCCACCCAGGGCATCCCACTGGGAATTAGGGGCCTATGTGTTTGTCCCAACTTGGCGCCAAAGACGACCGCCACATTACCGCGCTGACCCAGGCGGGCGGGGTGCCAGAGAGCCTGCAGGGCCGAGAAGGAAGTGAAGGTCCCGTCTCCCTGCAGGGTCCCAGCTGGTTCCCCACACGCTTTGCCACTAAGTTTCGTTTCTCTGTGCTCCTGCCCTGGTTTTACAGTTTCGTTTTCACCAGGCCTGTCAGTTGTGGGGGCGGGGAACGGGGCAACTGCCCCACGCCCTGGTGAGTCAACTCCAGCGGCTACTATGGCAGCAAAGGCACTCGGAGCCCCAAGCCCTTTAAACTGCAGCTGGAGTGCCATGTGGCGCGTTCCGGGTGGCTTTTTGGGCTGCCTGGGTTGCCACATGGTGCGTTCCGGGCAGCTCTAAGGGCTGCTGGGGGAGGCAGGGGTGCAACGTGGCATGCTCAGGGCAGTTCTTAGGGCTGCTGGGGGAGGCAGGGGTGCAACGTGGCACACTCCGGGCAGTTCTTAGGGCTCCTGGGGGATGCGGAGATGCCACATGGCATGCCCCGGGTGGCTCAAGGGCTGCCTGGGGAGGCGGAGGTGCCACCTGGTGCGTTCTGGGTGGCTTTTAGATCTGCCTGGGATGCCACATGGTGGCTCTGGGTGGCTCTTAGGGCTTCCTGGAGAGGCGGGGGTACCACGTGGTGCGTTCCGAGTAGCTCTTAGGGCTGCCTGGGGTGCCACATGGCACATTCCTGGTGGCTCTTAGGGCTGCTGGGGGAGGCAGGGGTGTAACGTGGCATATTCTGGGCAGTTCTTAGGGCTGCTGGGGGAGGCAGGGGTGTAACGTGGCATATTCTGGGCAGTTCTTAGGGCTGCTGGGGGAGGCAGGGGTGTAACGTGGCATATTCTGGGCAGTTCTTAGGGCTGCTGGTGGAGGCAGGGGTGTAACGTGGCATATTCCGGGCAGTTCTTAGGGCTGCTGGGGGAGGCAGGGGTGTAACGTGGCATATTCCGGGCAGTTCTTAGGGCTGCTGGGGGAGGCAGGGGTGTAACGTGGCATATTCCGGGCAGTTCTTAGGGCTGCTGGGGGAGGCAGGGGTGTAACGTGGCATATTCCGGGCAGTTCTTAGGGCTGCTGGGGGAGGCAGGGGTACAACGTGGCATGCTCCGGACAATTCTTAGGGCTGCTGGGGAATGAGGGGGTGCCGCATGGCGCGTTCCGGGCAGATCTTAGGGCTGCCAGAGGAGGCGTGGGCACTGCGTGGCATGTGCCGGGCAGTTCTTAGGGCTGCCAGAGGAGGCATGGGCACTGCGTGGCATGTTCCACGCAGTTCTTAGGGCTGCCAGAGGAGGTGTGGGCACTGCGTGGCATGTTCCACGCAGTTCTTAGGGCTGCCAGAGGAGGCGTGGGCATTGCGTGGCATGTTCCACGCAGTTCTTAGGGCTGACAGAGGAGGCATGGGCACTGCGTGGCATGTTCCACGCAGTTCTTAGGGCTGCCAGAGGAGGCGTGGGCACTGCGTGGCATGTTCTGGGCAATGCTTAGGGCTGCCGGAGGAGGCGTGGGCACTGAGTGGCATGTTCCGGGCAGTTCTTAGGGCTGCCGGAGGAGGCGTGGGCACTGCGTGGCATGTTCTGGGCAATGCTTAGGGCTGCCGGAGGAGGCGTGGGCACTGAGTGGCATGTTCCGTGCAGATTTTAGGGCTGCCGGAGGAGGCGTGGGCACTGCGTGGCATGTTCCGGGCAATGCTTAGGGCTGCCGGAGGAGGCGTGGGCACTGAGTGGCATGTTCCGGGCAGTTCTTAGGGCTGCCAGAGGAGGCGTGGGCACTGCGTGGCATGTTCCGGGCAATGCTTAGGGCTGCCGGAGGAGGCGTGGGCACTGCGTGGCATGTTCCGGGCAGTTCTTAGGGCTGCTGGGGAATGGGGGTGCGCCGCATGGCGCGTTCCAGGCAGTTCTTAGGGCTGCCAGAGGAGGCGTGGGCACTGAGTGGCATGTTCCGGGCAGTTCTTAGGGCTGCCAGAGGAGGCGTGGGCACTGCGTGGCATGCTCCGGGCAGTTCTTAGGGCTGCCAGAGGAGGTGTGGGCACTGCGTGGCATGTTCCGGGCAATGCTTAGGGCTGCCGGAGGAGGCGTGGGCACTGAGTGGCATGTTCCGTGCAGTTCTTATGGCTGCCAGAGGAAGCGTGGGCACTGCGTGGCATGTTCCGGGCAGTTCTTAGGGCTGCCGGAGGAGGCGTGGGCACTGCGTGGCATGTTCCGGGCAGTTCTTAGGGCTGCCAGAGGGGGCGTGGGCACTGCGTGGCATGTTCCACGCAGTTCTTAGGGCTGCCAGAGGAGGCGTGGGCACTGAGTGGCATGTTCCGGGCAATGCTTAGGGCTGCCGGAGGAGGCGTGGGCACTGAGTGGCATGTTCCGGGCAGTTCTTAGGGCTGCCGGAGGAGGCGTGGGCACTGCGTGGCATGTTCCGGGCAGTTCCTAGGGCTGCCAGAGGAGGCGTGGGCATTGCGTGGCGTGCTCTAAGCACTGCTGGGGGTAGGCAACATGGTCCAGGTGCCATTGATAGTTGGCTGCCCTTGGCCCCGCCCCGTCTGCCTGAAGCCACACCCCTTTCTGGAGCATGGAGCTACCCTCCTCCCGCCCGCGTCCAGGGGCCCGGCGAGGCTGTCGGCTCACCTGGGTTTCTCTGGCAGCTCTCTGAAGCAAGGGATGCTGGGACGCGGGTTAGGCCTGTGGGTGGTCCA
Source organism: Pelodiscus sinensis (assembly GCF_052426305.1). Lineage (NCBI taxonomy): Eukaryota > Metazoa > Chordata > Testudines > Trionychidae > Pelodiscus > Pelodiscus sinensis. The sequence continues at coordinate 2,691,962 of NC_143055.1, read as the reverse complement.
AGAACCACTTGTGGCATTGGGATCTGAATGTGGGTTTGAACAGCCCCAAGGCTCTGGGGGTCTGGGTCTGACCCCTCTCGCGGTGCTGGCTGTGGTGGTCCAGGGGCTAGGGCACTAGTCACAGATGCAGGGGGTCTGGGGGCTGCTCCTAGTTCTGCATGACCCTGGGCAACTCTCGTGGTCTCTGCCCCCACCCCCCCGTTAGCTTGATTTGATGGGAATACCCAGCTCCCGTCTAGCGCGCCTCATCCCGCACGCTCAAGGTGCTTTACAAAGGAGGGCAGTATCCCCATTTTACAGATGGGGAAACCGAGGCACAGGGTTGTCTGAGGTCACTCCCCAGACCAGGAATGGAAGGCTGCTGTCCTGACTGCCAGGCCGGTGCTCTGCCCACTAGCCCGCAAAGCCTTAGCTTATGAACTCTTTGGGGCAGGGACCGTGGGTCTGGGCAGAGCCCAGCGCAATGGGGCCTGATTGGGGTTAGGGTCTCTCAGTGCCGCTGTGACATATGAGAGATGGGTCCAATGCAAACCCACAGGTCTCAGCCCCACGTGTTACAGCTGGGACCCATCTCACTGTGGCGAGCACCGCCCCAGAGGCTCCCCTGCCTCAGGACAGGCCCCCCAGCTGCATTCCAGGGAAAGGGGAAAAACCGCGACACCTGGCAATTTGGAAATGCAGTGGCAATGCATCCTGGGAGTTGTAGTTGAAGGGCCACCTGTCTCCATTCACCTCTCTGGGATGGGCTTCCCAGCTGGACTACACCTTCCATGATGCATTACTGCCTTCCTGGAGCCCCAGGGGGGCAGCACTACGGGCCCCTCCCACGCAGCCCATTCCTTCGGGAGCGGGGGAACGAGCGAGGGGGAGTCTCTGGCCACAGCTCCCTTCTTCTCCTCCCCCACAACCAAGGAGGAAGAGCACACCAGAGAGATGCAAGCCGTACCTGCAGGAGCCCACGACTGGCCAACATCAACTTCCCGTTAGCTACTCAGGCCCTTTGGGAATTGTCCAGTGCCCAACCCTGCAGCAGGGAGTTCTGCAGGTTAGCTGTACCTTGTGCATGGAAGTGGGATGACACCTGCCCACTGGCTGAACTGGGGACCTCCAGAGCAGAGAAGTACAAGTGAAAGACCAGGACGGTGGAGTCATTCATCTCTAGCTAGCAGCACAGAACAGGGCTGCTAACACCCTCCCTGTGGATTCCAGGCAGCCCGTTTCCTTTCAATTCACCAGTCTCCCGCTTGTCCCTTCACCCCTCTTAGCTCCTGGTACTTCTGGCAACCATGCAGCAGAGAATCTGCCTTTATTGGCCGAGGGTGCGCGGCCGAGCCTGATTTTCAGCAGGCTCCTGTAGGCTGACGGGAAGACCCATTTCTCTCCTTCCCCCGCAGGGACACGTCCTCTCTGTGGTCCTGGCAAAGGTGCCCAGGGGCCCGTCCTGGGGTGCACACAGCCCTGGGTCACTGCCAGAGGCAGCCGGGTGCCGGGGGTGCACACCGCTCTAGGGGAGGCAGGACCTAGGGGCTGTGCCAGGTGCTTGTGGCTCTAGAAACTCCCCATAAGGGAGCAGACCCTTCTCCCCATGCCTGGCTCCATCCAGGGCCACCAGTGCTGAGAAGCACCGTGGTGGGGTTCCCAGCTTCCCACCGACCTTCTCGGGTCCCCTCCTTGTGCTGGATTCCGGCAGGTGTCTGCGTGGGGTCACTTCCCCCCCCCCGAGGTCTCCCCACTCCTCGCATCCTTTCCGAAGGCCCGTGCTGCCTAACGCCCAGCTGATGTCTCACCGACTCCCTTCCTTAGCTCTGGCTCCCCCCTGGAACGCCACCCCCGGGCCCGGCCTGAGCCTGCAGCCCGACGAGCTGTCCTCTGATAGGATCCGAACTGTGCTGCATTCTGGGTCTCCGCATGTCACCCCGGGACCACCCTGCACCCAAGCAGTGCCCGATGACACCCCCCTTATCCCCGAGTCCAGCCGCAAGGGCCCCCCAGGACACGACACGCCCCCGCCGGGGGTCCCGAACGGGGCTGGAGGAGCAGGAAACGTTACCTTCTCAGAGAGCAGCTGCCTTAGGAAATCCCCTCCGGCCCGACGAGCTGCCGTCTGTGCCCACTGGCTCCGGGGAGAGTGATTTCATCCCAGGCTGGAGAGAAATCTGGGTGAATGGGCCACTTCCCCTTTCTGGCCTTGTCATGGCTCTGCTTTGGGGAAGCGCCTGGTGCCGTCAGCTGTTTGGCTGCTCTGACCCTTCGCACATTTAGCAGCGGGTGCAGGCTGGTGCTGGGGAAAGGGCCGGCGGGCAGCCTCCCCCTGGCCCAGCAGGGCTTGCCTGGCCCCGGATGGCACCTCCACGCAGCCCAGAGGGGGTTGAGTGAGGGCAGCATCTCAGCCCCCGGTGGCGGGGCTGGTGGGGGAACAAGTTCCGGAGGGTGTGCCAGTCATCTTCTTCCTAGCAAGCCCCATTATTATGCTTAAAAGAAGCACAGGGGATCTTTTTCAGGGGGATAAGGCAACATGCCACATTTATTGATAATATAATAAAGTAGCATGCACACACACACACGCGCACACACACACACACACACACGCACACACACACACCACGCCACACACACACACACACACACCACGCCACACACACACACACACACACACCACGCACACACCACGCCACACGCACACACACACACACACACACCACGCACACACACACACACACACACACACACACACACACACACACACACACGTCCTGCTGATGGAATAGCTACCAGTGTGTTGCGCGACCCAACCTATTGACCAGACAGGTTGGGTGCGAGGAAGGAGCTGGGTTCGTGTCAGTCCGGACTGATGCGCCACTTGGCAGGAGCGGCCCGATGCAGGCTGCGGCAGCCGGCGCCCCAGGTGGAACGTGCGATCGGTGCCCCGCCTGCTGGACCATCAGTGGGGTGACGTCATCGTCGGGTGCCCGGTGACGTCATCGTTGGTCGCCCGGTGACATCATCATCGGGCACCCGGTGACGTCATCGTCGGGCGCTGTTGAAGGCAGCACTCTAGGCGACAGCCAAGTCGGCCTATAGCCACGGGCCACCCCGCCACTTGGTCTTTGCAGGACAGAACCCGAAGAACCAGACAAGACACCCCGTCCTTTATAGGACTTTCCTGCCATGTGAGTCTATGCATTTTGCCTCGTCGGGTCTTAATCAGCCATTCAGCATTGCAATCAGTCTTCCTACGACGTGCTTATCGGGAAGAAGTTGTTCCCCCAGTCATAGATTGACGCCCCCTCGGGGGCGTTGTCCTGCCTGCGAAAGTCGTTATCGGTTCCCTGTCAAGGGGGGCTTGCCACTCGCTTCAGGGTTTGTCAATCTGCCGCCGTCCAATTTCCTTCTTCAATGCGCTTTCACTTAGTTGATTATTATTTGGTGCTTCTGCGTTTCTAGCTGCTCCTCTGACCATTTGAGCGTGCAGTGGCCTTCGCACTTATCGCTCCTAAAACATTCTCTCTCTCATTCACACAAACAATCCATGTACAGAATTGCAGCATGGAACACAGGCTACTTCTAGTCACTTTAACAAAGTTACAAAGTCGCTCAACATTCAACTTCTTTCCATCTACTACAAGGCCTTGCCTAATATTAGTGTCGCTGTGTATGACACCATTCCATCTCTTCACTTCAATATGTTAACATCAAACAGAGCAGGAGCTAAGTTAACAAAGCTGCCCGGCCTGTCTGGGTATGTCTACGCTGCATTCCTCTTTCGAGAGAGGAATGCAAATACAGACAAACAAAATTACAAATGATGCACGGGTTTGAATTTCCCACGCTTCATTTGCATAATCGTGTCCGTCCGCTATTTTGAAATACCCTAATTCAAGATAAAAAACACTGTGTAGATGCGGTTATTTTGAGAAAAAAAACCCTTTTTCAAAATAATCCTTAAACCTCATTGTATAAGGAGTAAGGGTTATTTCGAAAGAAGGGATTTTTCTCGAAATAACCGCGTCTACACAGCGTTTTTTTATCTCAAAATAAGGTATTTCGAAATAGCGGCCGGACGCGATTATGTAAATGAAGCGCAGGAAATTCAATTCCGTTTCTCATTTGCAATTTCGTTTGTCTGTATTTGCATTCCTCTCCCGAAAGAGGAAAGCAATGTAGACATACCCTCTAAGACTACATCTTGTATTTAAGTTTAATCCAAACCTTTTGCTATAACATACATTTATTATAACTAACTTAGGGTCTGTCTACACTACCCCCCTAGTTCGAACTAGCGGGGTAATGTATGCATACCGCACTTGCAAATGAAGCCCGGGATTTGAATTTCCCGGGCTTCATTTGCATAAGCGGGGAGCCGCCATTTTTAAAACCCCGCTGGTTCGAACCCCGTGCAGCATGGCTACACGGGGCACCAACTAGGTAGTTCGAACTAGGCTTCTAGTCCGCACTACCGTTACTCCTCGTGAAATGTAGACATACCCTTAGTCACAAAATGCCAATTCCAGTGCTACATTGTCCCCCTTTTGACTCTGCAAGAACAATTCTTGAGTGGTCACATAATATATATAGTAGCCCAATGTCTGTGAGTCTGTAGGGTTACAGTCTTGCCTCTAGGGGGCGCTCTTGCCCTCCTCCCCCCGCCCCGCCCCGTGCTGCATGGGGAGCGCGGGGCCCAAATGGCCGCTTGTGCCGCTTGCTCCCCCGTGGCGGCCTGGCTGAGCAGCGCAGAAGTCAGCCGAGCGCAACGGCGGGAGGGGAAGGGGGCGGGGCAGTGATGTACACGGCTAGGCCCCGCCCCCTGGCCGGGGAGAGGGCGGGGGAACGAGGGGGAGAGGGAGGTGGAGGACAACTGGGAGGTTGCAGGATCAGTGCTGGGGTGAAGGGAAATGGTGCAGGGGGGCAGCTGGAGCTCACAGGCAGTCGCTCAGCCGGCTGTTTGGGCTCCGCGCTCGCTGTGCAAGAGGGGGAGGAGAAGAGAAAGAGAGATGGGGAGAGAGGCAGGAGACGGAGGAGAGCTGAGGGGGCAGGAGGGGGGAAGGCAGTAGGAGGAGGGAAGAGAGAGAGAGAGAGACGGAGCGAGAGACCGGAGGCTCAGGAGAGAAGACCAAGGGTCTGTCTACACTACCCTCCTAGTTCGAACTAGCGGGGTAATGTATGTATACCGCACTTGCAAATGAAGCCTGGGATTTGAATTTCCCGGGCTTCATTTGCATAAGCGGGGCGCCGCCATTTTTAAAACCCCGCTGGTTCGAACCCCGTGCAGCGCGGCTACACGCGGCACGAACTAGGTAGTTCGAACTAGGCTTCCTAGTTCGAACTACCGTTACTCCTCGTGAACCAGCAAATTCAAATCCCGGGCTTCATTTGCAAGTGCGGTATGCCTACATTACCCCGCTAGTTCGAACTAGGAGGGTAGTGTAGACATACCCCAAGATAGAAAGGGAATCGGACGTGGAGGAGAGACCTGAAAATCCCTTTTTACGATGGGCTAATTGGCTAATTCTTAAATATTCTGTAACTGTTTTATGGCAATATGTTAAGACATTTACATAGGCTTGCGGCTTCAACTTGAGATACTTTTTTTGATCAATGACACATACAATACATAATGATAAACATAATCACTATCAATATGAGTATAACTGTGATGAGGTGTAAGGCTGTGCTTAAGACCACGATTCAGGTGGGTGACCATTCTTGAAATGCATCATACCAATGATGAACACTTAATATTTTAGCCTGATCCGCTATTTTAAGTATTTCTTCTCCGTAGTGAAGAATAGCCATGCTCCTAGCCTGAATTTTTTGTTGTGTAGTTTTCGTTAATTCACTGATTTGCTGATTTTGATAGCCCCATGCATACAATTTGGTCCAAGTTACTGATCAGTGTATGGATGATAATGGAGGATAGTGGTTCTTTCCCCATACAATATTTGAGTCGTGGGAGGACAGGTCAAGTTGACAGATACCAGATGCGGGACAACCATTGTTTGTACATGTATTCTTGTTTAAATGACACTATGTTGACCTTCAAATGCTTCCACCATCCGTGGGCATCGGATTAACAGCACCTGCAGAGAAAACACAAAAAAATATTCTCAGGGTTTTAAAAAACCCTGGGCACAAAAAGTAAGTTGTTATAAGGGATTAAGGCCCGATAGGTGTACCCCGCACTCCCTGTCTCCAGGCATTGGCCTCAAGATTCAGGTACATAATCTGTTTACTGGCCCATCATGGGGTTACAGCAGAGAGGGTGTGTGTCATCTCCCCTTATTGCTCCTCTGTGTGCTTGAGGAAGGGGACCCCCCTCCCCGTGGTTGGTTTGTTATTCGTGTTTCATACCACTTTGATTAACTGCCTAGTCTTTAAAATATGACTTACTAGCTTAAACCATGACCATACTAAGCTGGTACCATGCACAGAATTATAAGTTTCCTGGACCTGCACCCTTTTGACTTGCTGCACAGTTTCTCTTTGTACCTCCTGCTCCAACTTCTGCTTTACTTCCAGAGTTTCAGAATTAACTTTAGCAGCTTGGCAAGCCCAGCATGTTTGCCAAAGCCACCATGTCACTGCCTGATCCCTGCTCTTAGCATCATAGAGTCAGAGAACACTAGGACTGGAAGGGACCTCGAGAGATCATCCAGTCCAGTCCCCTGCCCTCAAGGCAGGACCAAATACTGTCTAGACCATACCTGATAGACATTTATCTAACCTACTCTTAAATATCTCCAGAGATGGGGATTCCACAACCTCCCTGGGCAATTTATTCCAGTGTTTGACCACCCTGACAGTTAGGAACTTTTTCCTAATGTCCAACCTAAACCTCCCTTGCTGCAGTTTAAGCCCATTGCTTCTTGTTCTATCCTCAAAGGCCAAGATGAACAAGTTTTCTCCCTCCTCCTTATGACACCCTTTTAGATACCTGAAAACTGCTCTCATGTCCCCCCTCAATCTTCCTTTTCCAAACTAAACAAACCCAATTCCTTCAGCCTTCCCTCATAGCTCACGTTCTCTAGACCTGTCATCATTCTTGTTGCTCTTCTCTGGACCCTCTCCAATTTCTCCACGTCCTTCTTGAAATGCAGTGCCCAGAACTGGACACAATACTCCAACTGAGGCCTAACCAGCGCAGAGTAGAGCGGCAGAATGACTTCTCGTGTCTTGCTCACAACACACCTGTGAATGCAGCTGTCACATTACCGAATTGGAGGGAAGCAGCCAGGTCGCTGCTGCACCCCTACGTGGGGGTGTTGGCCCCAGAAATTGGTATAAAAGGGAGCCATGTGGGGTATTGAATGGGAGCTTGTTGTTTTCTGATCCTGTGTACACTGTTTATGTGAGTGTATAATGCCTGTGTGTAGATCTGTAATCTGTGTGGAAGCTGAATATTTCTCTGAATGTGGTTAAGCATTGCTATGGACAGGCTGAGTAGTGAAGCCCTGTAGAACAATGGCACTTGATGGCCCAAAGACACACCTAAAGCATGAGGGCGGACACCTAAGAGCGGCCAGCAGAGAGAGGCTGAGGACCAGGTGACCGGCTGAGACCAGAAGAGGCCAGGAAGGGGGTATAAAGAGGCCATGTGGTCGATGCCATTTTGTTCTCAGCTCAGCACTTCATCCCAGAGGCAGCACTGCAGGGATTGAAGAGCCCGGAAGACCTGTGAACCCATCCTGATCGTAGGATGTGCAATAAGAACTTTTAAACCAGCAGCTGTAACATCTCTGCTAGAGCCTGCATCGAGAACTGGGAGATTTGGAGCATGAAACGTACTATCCTTTAACAACCTTACTCTCAGGCTTTTCTTTCTTGTGATAATAAACCTTTAGATATAGATTCTAAAGGATTGGCCCAGCGTGATTTGTGGGTAAGGTCCAGAGGGTAAATTGACCAGGGATCTGTGGCTGGTTTCTTGGAACCGGACAGAACTTGTTCGGGGTAGGTGGGATTGGGTGCTAGGACCCCCCACCTGTGTATGAGGCCCGGGGCCATCTGGGGCACGGATATTGCTGGGGTGTCGGAGGGGTTTTGCTCGGGAGGCTTCAGGCAGGTTGCTGAAGCGCTCTGTGGGACTGGTTTGTGGCCTGTGTGGAGAGGTCACCAGTCGGGGGCTGTAAGTAGCCCCGGATTCGAGCAGTTCGCCCTGAGCGGACGCCCTCAGCTGTGCCCAGACACGGCCCGGTCCGTCACAGCAGCCCAGAATCATGTTTGCTTTTTCTGCAGCAGGGGAAAGCAGACACAAATATTCCTGGGCAACGTCGCAGCAGGTTCCTGGTCTAGACAGGCATCATGGTTTGCTGGCTGGATTCATCTCTGGTATTTTCCAAGGCCCGGTAAGAGAGGTCTGGGCACAGCACTTTCACCACTGACAGCCAGAGATAAGAACAAGGAAGCACTACAGGAGATGTGCAGAAGTAACTGGCTTTATGGCTTCAGCTGTAGAAGCACCTCCACTAAGTTATGGCGGTCCCAGGTTCAAATCTGCTCAGTGGTGGTTATACAAGCATCTGGATGGACGGCCCATTGTTGATATTGTTCTCTGGTCCTGTTTCCCCTGGAGAGGTAACCCACAATGCTGTGCATGCATTGGGTAAGATGGTTATTGCAGGAAACTGCCTTTCATGATCTGAGGGACCCTGGACCACTAGCAACCTCTCCTCCTGTGTTGCTCTGTCATCGCTCTTCTCTGGGCACGGACAGGGCCTAGCACCTCCCGGCTCTCCTTCTGGTTTGTGACCATTGGTTCAGGCCTGCTTTAGTTTTACATGGGTGTGGCGGGGCGACTGTCCCCTACTGGCCAGGAAAGGGTTAGAGCAGGAAGGAGGGAGCCTGCGCAGAGCCCTGGCCAATCGGAAAGGAGCTTTCAAGGAGCCAATCAGGGTGTAGCTTGCTGGGGCATCCCTGTATATAAGGAGCTGCCCAGCACAGTCCGGTCCTGGCCGGGGAAGGTGCAGGACCTGGTTCCCAGAGAAGCACCTTTGGGGGAGCAGGGCTCGGCGGGCTTGGGGGGCTAGAGAGGCTCCCTGCCAGGCTGCGGCCTCGCTGCAAGGCCAGGAGGGTGCAAAGGGGCCCAGGGACGAAGAGGCAGCAGAGGGGGCAGGACAAGGCTCCCTGGTTTGGGCCCCAGAGAAGGGGGCAGGCCTGGGCCCCCCGCTTGCACCGCACCTCGCTGCTGAGGCCTGGCAGGTGCAGGCTGTGGCTGGTAAGGGGCTGGACTTCAGGGCCGGAGTTGGCCGCAGTGGCTGGTGACACTGAGAACTGCCGATACCGTCCCGGGAGGAGGGCGTGGCCCATACAGACTGTGGCCCCTGAAGCAGAGGGGCTGGACTTGGAGGCCACCGCTGGCCACAGCAGCAGCAGAGACACCAGACTGCCGATACGGAGAGGCCATTGGAGTGGGACGGAGGGGATGCCGTGGTTGGGGGGCCACGTGGGGCCGGAGGAGGCGTGTGGAGTGAAGATGGGAGGGAGGCGCCCTGCTGAGGAAAGAACGAATTCCCCAGAGCTACCAGCAGGAGGCGCCAGAGCGGTGAGTCCTGCCCCACGACAGCGGGTCACGTGGGTGGAGGGTGCGCTGGGCAGGGGCGCTGGGTTCTCCCCCCGTGGACAGTGCATTTGCTGGGCCAGGCGTGCACGCTGACACGAGACAGAGTCAAGCTGGCGTGGTAACCACAGTTTCGTGGCCTCTGCTGGTGTTGTTTTAACCGCCCCTCTCCCCTGAAAAAACCTTCTGTGTGACACACACACTTGCATGGCAAATAGAGGTGGGAAAAGCCCAATTCCCTAGTGCATCCCCTCCCCCGGGGATATGTGTTGCCTACCGTGCCCAGAGGCTATGGGGATGGGCACCTTAGCAGCGAAGATAAGAGCCAGAAATAATAATGCTCTAATATACTCTCCCAGGCTTTACCAAAACCATGTGCACTTCCCGGACCTGTATCTTTAACTCCCAGGATCAGCCACTCCCACACTGGATTCAGATTGTGGTCTGGTCTCTTCTCTAATCTAAACAGCCCAAATCTTTGGATCCAGAGCCGTGCTTTGCAGCAGGTCCTTATCTCAACAATAAGATGCACCTACACCCAGGATGCAAACGTCCCTGGCCTTTGGGAAAACCCGGGAACGGGATCTTGATCTGGACTCGATGGCTCGGCATCCCTTCTAAATCCAGTGCAAACAGGGCGGGAGTCTGGGAAATCCCCCCTCTTTCAGTCCCAGACCACAGGAAGTAACTTACAACAGCCTGTGCAGCTCCAGGGCCGGGCGTCGGGTGTGAAATCCAACCCCTGAGTCAGCTGACTTGACGGGCCGGGACTGCTGAGCCAGCATGACAAGGAGACGCTGCTGGCTCCAGATTTCAGTGTGAAAATCCGGAGTTAGGCGATCCCGTTACGAAACGCGAGGAAGGAAAGCTGCGTCCCAGCGCTGCAAACGTCAGCAGCAAGGCCGTGTCTGGCTGGAACGTGGTACCTTGGCCTGGCCGCGGATGCACCCAAGTTCCGTGCCTGGCTCTAAAGTCTCCGAGGAGGCTGGGTTAGTCTGTAACTTTAAAACCAGAAAGGAGACCTGTGGCACCTTAGATTATGTCGACACTACGAGTTTTCTCAGCCAAAAGTATGCTAATGAGGGACTCATCTGCACGAGTCGGGATCTCATTTGCATATTCTCTGTGCTGCATGGGGAGCGTGGACCCCAAACGGCTGCTTGCTGCCGCTTGCTCTCCCGACCCCTGGCTGGGTACGTCACCACCCCGCCCCCCTTCCCTTCCTGCCATGGTGCTTGGCTGAGTGCTGCGTGCTCAGCCGGGCCGCCGCGGGGAGCCCAAATGGCTGCTTGCTCCCCGCAATGGCCCAGCAGAGCGGCACAGAACTCGGCCGAGCGCCAGGGCGGGAGGGGAATGGGGGCGGGGTGGTGAAGTAAACGGCCCCGCCCCCAGGCCGTGTAGGTCACTGGGGTAGGGTGTAAAAAAAAAAAAAAAGGACACCCTTGATCGGAGGTGAGGGGTGGAGGGACCGGCTGGGAGAGGAGCGGGGCTGGCTGGGGGGGGAAGGAGAACTGGGGGATGGAGGGGGGGTCAGAGGCAATGTAGCTGGCCAGGGGAGTGGCGGCCGTCGGGAAGCAAAGCTGGTCGGGGGTGGGGGTCGGAGGCCGTGGGGCTGGCTGTCGGGAAGCAAAGCTGGTCGGGGGTGGGGGTCGGAGGCAGTGGGGCTGGCCGGCAGGAAGCAAAGCTGGTTGGGGGTTGGGGTCAGAGGCCGTGGGGCTGGCCATCGGGAAGCAAAGCTGGTCAGGGGTGGGGGTCGGAGGCCGTGGGGCTGGCCATCGGGAAGCAAAGCTGGTCAGGGGTGGGGGTCGGAGGCCGTGGGGCTGGCCATCGGGAAGCAAAGCTGGTCGGGGGTGGGGTCGGAGGCCGTGGGGCTGGCCATCGGGAAGCAAAGCTGGTCGGGGGTGGGGGTCGGAGGCCGTGGGGCTGGCCGGCGGGAAGCAAAGCTGGTTGGGGGTGGGAGTCGGGGGCAGCGAGGCTGCCCGTGAGAAATCAGGAGGAGGACCTGGCTGGTGGGGAGAGGGAATCGGCTGGCGGGGAGCTGGACTCACCCGGGCGTGTGCAGATCCCAGGCTGCTGCCTGCCCCACTCATGCATCCCCAACAGAGACAGAGGAGAGCGGAGAGAGAGTGAGAGGCAGGAGGGGGAGAAGAGAAAGAGAGAGACGGGGAGGCAGTAGGAGGAGGAGGAGGAGAGAGAGAGACGGAGCGAGAGACTGGAGGCTCAGGAGAGCAGACTGACGTGGAGGAGAGACCTGAAAATCCCGTCTTATGACGGGCTAATTGGCTAGTGTATATATAAACAGCAAAAAAAGTACCTGCCACTTGTAGGGCTGGTGCTAATGAAGGGGGCAGGCCATGCCCCATACTTAGCTTTGGATGGACAGTGCAGTTGGTAAGGCAGGAGAGCCTGGCTTTGTAATGTGACAGCCGGTTAATGTCTTTGTTCGAGCCCAGTGTCACATTTGTGGATGAATGTCAATTGCGCGCTCTCGCTCTGTGATTGGCTGCTGGAAAGGCTTTGTAGAAGGACGACTGCTTGTAAATCCACAAGTGAGAGTCCCGGCCGGTGGAAATGTTCCCCGGCAGGTCTGTGCGTGTGACCGTTCCGGGTGCCTGACTTGTGTCCATTGATCCTCTGGTGCAGAGGCTGCCCGGTCTGGCCAGTGTCCGGGGCAGAGGGGCCGGGCTGGCGCTGGCTGGCGTAGGTCACATCAGTGGATGTGCGGGTGGCTGAGCCGCAGCCGTGGTGAGGGCCCGGGGTGCTGTCGTTTGTGTCGATGTGTGGGCGGAGCCGACAACGGGGTTTGTCTTGCACAAGTTCCAATGTGGCAGGCGGGGCGGGGGGACCGTCTCGGTGGGCAGCTGCCATGACTGGCTTGCAAGATTTCAGGGCGCTGGAGCGGCGCTTGATCCCTGCTCGTAATCTGCATTCTCCGAATCCCGAACCGCAGCCTACACCCAGTCTGCATCCAACGGCCCGGCCTTAGCTGGGTCACCCTGAGCACAGGCCTAGCCTGGGCCCAGCTGGCAAAGGAGCTAGAAGCCCTGGGGTCCCCAGGGATCCACCCGCGGAAGCAGAAGGGCTCCCTCAGGCTGCCTCCTGCCCTCGGGCCACAGCAGCGTGGTCCTAGCCCTGTGTGGACGTGAGAGCCCCGAGCGCGCAGACGCAATGCAGCGTAGATGTCACCCGCAGGACCAGGCTCCAGCCACAGCGCAGGGGCAATTTCCCACGGTGCGGGGTGTTCGCCGGCTCCCAGAGCTCTGCCTGCCGCCGGGCTCCGGGGGCGGGCAGGCCCCCTCCCAAAGCTGTGGGCCCGGGAGGCTGGCGGGCAGACCCTGGGAGGTGCAGGGACCTCCCCTGCCAATGCATGGCAGCCTGACTTCTCTCGGGCTGTTTCTCTGCAGTGAACTTCCCTTCGCCCGCCCAGCCCTTGGGTTTCCTGGGGCGCCACCTGCAAGCGCAGGGAGAGGGCTGGTGGCTTGGATCTGGGAGGCCTGTGGGCTGGGCCTTCCCCTGCCACTGACTTGCTAAGGAGCCCTGGGCTACTCCCTTTGCTGCCTCATGCATCTGTGAAATGAGGGTGGCACCGCTGCTCACCCCATGTGCCCCAAATCATAAGCCCGCTCCCCCTCCCCCCTCCTCCAGATGACAAGAGCGGCTTAAAGCCACGGGGCTTCTAACAGATCCCTCTGGGGGGCTCTGCATTTACCTTCAGGTTTCGGCGCCTTCGGGGCCCCTTGGATCACGTTTTCCACCTTGGCTCCCTACCCAGCGGAGCTAAGAAGTTACTTTTCCGGGGGAACCCCAGAATTCCTGATTCCAAGGAAAACCCCTCCACGTCCAGCGAGTCTTGCGATAAATTCAGGCCCCTGGAGCAGACCCACGGTCCGCCTGCACCAGTAGCCATCTCGGGCAGGACCTCGCACCCGCTGTGCCGAGGAAGGGATGGTGGGGCTAGGCGCTCCCGCGGGGCAAAGCCCTTTCAGAACGGTGGCTGCGGATCTCCCTTACTGGGCCTTGGAAAATACCAGAGATGAACCCAGCCAGCAAACCATGATGCCTGTCTAGGCCAGCCAGGAACCTGCTGCGACGTCGCTCGGGAATATTTGTGCCTGCTTTCCTCTGCCGGGCCAGGCCGACAGCTCTGCCGACTCCCTGTCATCCGGCGGGCCTCGGATTCGGGCTGAGCCCCGTCCAGCGGCAGGTCGTTAGTGATGGACACACTGAACCTCTCTACCCCGGGACTCTCTGGACCGTGGATGTTGCTGGCCCCGGGCGCCCCAGACGGAGAGGTCGCTAGCGACTGGGCGCAGCTGTTCTGGCAGGCCGGCAGCCCGGAGGGAGCTGACTGCTGCAGGTCTGTGGCATGGAGCAGAGCCCCGCCGAGAGCAGGGGGCCCCTTGCACAGGGCCAGCGACTGTGAACGGGGCTGGGCTGGGGGGCTGACAGTCAGAACAGAGCCCCACAAGGGTAGGCAGCCCATAGGGCTTGCAGGCGGGGTCAGCAGAGCCTGACAGGCCAAGAGCAGCGCCCTGAAGACCTGACCTCCCTTGGTCCAGCAAACTCCCTTGTTCCCTGAGGTTGCCGGACCAGGGAGATCCAACCTGGACCAGGGACATATGGGCAGTTCTGGGGGGTGGAGTGGCTGGAGCAGGGAGCTGGAAGACCTGAATTACGACCCCCAGTTCTACCACTGACTTGGCCTAGTCCCCCAGTGAGCCACTGAATCTTGAGGACTGGAGGAGAGAGGACGATGGCGGGCGGGCTGGGCTGCCGTCGCTCCGGGGGGCGGTGGTGTGCCTGCCTGCTGAAGGAGGCTAGCAGCGGGCTGCATAGGCTGGGGTCTGGAGCGCTGGGGTTTGGGGCAGCCAGAGAGAGCATGGCTCCGATGCCTGCAAGCAGCATGCTGCCGGTTGTACGGTGCCGGTTGTACAGGAAAAGTGCCGAGTGTAGCCTGCACACCTAGCGTGCGTCACTGTTCCACGAAGTGGCTCATAGACCACTTACAGCCAGAGGAAAGAACAAAGGAGCTCTACCGCCTAAGCTGAGAGCCGGCTGGTTTTATAGCTCAACCACTAATCTCGAGGTCCCAGGTTCAGCTCTGCCCGGTGACGGTTACATGAGCAGCTGAGAGATGCTGCAGCAGTTAATACCAGAAGATTCCTGCAGCCGTCCAGCCCTCTAGGAGACGGTGCCAGGGGGTTTCCCTCTGCCTCCTGCCAGTTTCCCTGGCTCTTGTTGCAATCAAAGCCGTGGGGAGCTGACTCAGGGCTTTCTGCTCCTTGGCGGTGGACTTTGGAATGCTTGGCATCCCCCGCAATAAGGGGCCGGGGCTGCGGAGGGGAGCGTCTCAGGAATGCAGGGGAGGGGATCCGTGCTGGAGAAGAGCACGAATCTCCCCGGGTTTCCAGCCTGCCTGGCAGAAATGCATCTGGTCCCCTCCCGGCTGGAGAGAGAATCTCTGTTTGCTTAGAAACCTGGTTCCTCTCGGGCAGGACACAAATCCAGCAGAGGAGAGTAACACTGAGTAACACTGATGTTCGGAGGCTGCTCGGATGGGTCCTTTGGGATCCACCTCCGGCCGCCCCGCCCTGGCAGGGGGAGAGGAGAAATAAAGGCGGTTGTGAGCTCGGCACGGAGTCCGTCATTACCCGCTGCTGCCTGGCGCCGGCCTGTACACGCACGCCCCCACCAAAACGCCTCCCCGCGCGCCCGGGCTGATCCGCAGAGACGGGCCCGGAGTGCTGCAGCTGGTCGGGAATTTGTTGGGAGAACGTCTTTTCCTTGGAGGCTTCGGCACTTATTGGGGAACACGGGGGCCTGGCGGAACCAGAGGGGCGAGCGTGCTACCTCAGAACAGCCCAGACCCTGGTGGCAAGGCCACGCCCAGGCACTGTGGAGTCCCGCGGTCCGATCCTTGCCTGGTCTGAGTCTCTCTCTTGCCCAGTGGGTAGGTGATGATTTATACAAGGCCCGACAGCCCCAGCAGGTGAGAATAACGAAGAACTCCGTGATCAGGGCACGAGGGGGGACGGTAGCCACAATATTCTTTCTTCTCCGCTGTGACGTAGTGTTGGTACCTTGCTGGTTGCTGGGCTGGGGCTGTGGGTGACCCCCGCTGGCTGCTGCCTGGACCACGGCCCAGCCGTGTAGCTGATGGGTCAGGGAGGTGCCTGTTCGACCGGTTACCTCCCAGGGAGAGGAACAAAGGAGGGTGGAATGCCGCCCCTGGCTGGGGGGCAGGGCGGGAAGGGACGGTTGGGACTTGGCTGTCTGGGAAGCAGGGGAGAAGGAGCTAGGGAGGGGCTGGGATTGTAGGGCCCAGCCACCCCCCATCTCAAGGGGGGGGCACTGAGACCTCCTAGCCCAGTTCCTGGAACCAGATGACATCTGTGCTGTGCTGTATCCTGGAGAAGCAATAAACTCCCCCTGTTCTACTGGCTGGGGGAGTCTGTCCGTGCCGCTATGGGGTGCAGGAGACGGGAAAACCCCGACGCGCCGTCACAGCCTGCCAGCCCCGCTGTTTGCCTCCGGCCTTGGCTTCATGGAGAAGAGACACTGCTTTCACCATCCTGCGCCAGTTAAATCAACCAGCCGGCCTCCCCAGAGAGACACCGCTACACTGCTATCCGTGTGCCGACGGGCAGAGAGAGAAATCCGGTTCAGCCGCATGATGGCAGCTCACCCGGTGCGCTGCGCTGCGGACATGAGAGCGGTTTTCAGGTGTCTAAAAGGGTGTTACAAGGAGGAGGGAGACAAATTGTTCTCCTTGGCCTCTGAAGACAAGACAAGAAGCAAGGGGCTTAAACGGCAGCAAGGGAGGTGTAGGTTGGACAGTAGGGAACACTTCTCTGTCAGGTGGTTAAGCACTGGAATAAATTGCCCAGGGGGTTGTGGATTCTCCTTCCCTGGAGATACTGAAGAGCAGGTTGGAGAAACCCCTGTCAGGGATGGGCTAGGCGGTGCTGGGTCCTGCCGTGAGGGCCGGGGACTGGACTGGATGCCTCGCGAGGTCCCTTCCAGGCTGTGAGTCTCTGCTCTGTCGCTGCACGTTTCGTGTGCCCTGGATCCCCGGGGAGGAGCCATGAGTTTCGCACAAACCCGCTGCAAGTTGGTGACTCTGAATCTCTTTGCTTTGAGCTTTTCTCGCAATGAAGCCGTAGGAATGTGACCTGCCCCCTCCCCCCGCCGCTCACTCCCCACCCCGGCAGGGGCTGTCGCTGACCCCTGGGAGCTCGGCCAGAGGGCGCTGACCCTGGGGGAATCTCTCGGCCGCCAGAGGGAGGGGAGCCCCCCCGGGCTGAGTGCACATGGCGCGGCGCGGGAGAGCGCGGGCGGGCGCGTTGGGCCGCGGCTCTCCGGGAGCAGGGGAGCGCTGAGCAATCGGGCCCATGCCCGGCACAAGCAGCCGCCTCCCCGGCCTGTCTCTGGGATGAGCCTGAACCTCCAACCCGCCAGCCCAGCGGAGGGGCTCTAGCCCTGCCCCCCGCGCGTTGGCCCCAGGAGTTTTAAGGGCCCGGGGCCCACCACGGCCTGGTCCTGCTGCCCCCTGGGGTGCCGAGGAGACAGGCAGAGGGCAGATCCCGCCACCAAGCTGACTCTTGAGGCCTGGGAGAGGGAGTTGTGGGGTGGGGTTGAAGGGCGTCGGCAGGGGGGAGCCCAGGACTGGGGGGGGGGAAGGCTATGGTTGCAGGGCTACAACAGGGCTCCCGCATTGCTGGGGCCTGCCCCCTCGGCTGCGAGGAACAGCTGGCGCGGTGCAGCTCTCGCCGGCAAATAAACTATCCCCTGCACAAGTCATGAGGGGGGCGTAGGGGTGTGAGGGCTCTGAGTGGGGCTGTGGGCCCTGGGGGGGGGGGCTGGGGTTGAGGGGCTCAGGGCTGGGATGGATGGGTGGGGTGCCAGGGTTCTGGGGTGTGAGGTACAGGAAGAGGCCCTGGGTTTGGGGGGCTGGGGGTCGGGGCGCAGGGCCTGTCAAAGAAGGCTAGCGGCTCGGATTGACCGGATTCATTCCTGACAGCTCATCCCCGTGTTCTCAGCTAGCTCCCTCGTCCCGGCTCTCGTGCGGCCCCTCGGGCCTCTCCCTGTGGTCCCAGGCCAGGGGGCATCATTCGGAGCACCCCCCCAGCTCCCTGGGCTGTCCCTCGCCAGGGTCTCCCTGCCCTGCACGGGGGGAGGCCTCTGCGGGGGGCTGGGCCGAGAGGGGCTGAGGAGCCCCAGGGAGAACGCTCCCAGCCATAAGAAAAGAGGGAGGCGCCCGGCCAGGCTGCGCCCCCCTCTCCTCCTACGCTGGGCGAGAGGCTCCGGCAGGCCGGGAGGGGAACAGGAGCCAGCGGAGGGGGAGGGGAGACGCTTTCCAGCTGGGGTGACCGGAGCGAGGGGGGTTGGGGCGCATGCCGGTGCCGAGTAGCAGCAAAGCCAGATTCCCTCCTGCTACCCGGTGGTCCTGACCCACCTCTAAAGGGGGGGGTCTGTGGCCGAAGAGGCCTGACAAGCCAGCCCGGGGGGCGGGTTTTGCCACTTTTTCCCGAGGAGACCCCCGACCTCCTTTGACGCGGAGCCCTGGGGCCATCGGCGACACTCCAGGGTCCAGCCCCGACACCGCCACGCCCAGCCCTTGCGAGACTGGCTCCCCCCAGGGACCCCCCAAACGGCCACGCAGCCTGCCAGCCACGCTGGGGGTGCAGCAGAGCACAGGCCCGTCTGGCCCAGGTGGAGGCGAGGCTCTAGCATATCCCCGGCGTGTCTCTTGTCCCAGCTGAGCAGCCCTGGCTTATTCATCTCTTCTGGTAGAGACTGCCTTCTGCCTCGGTTCTCCTGCAGGGAGCCCCCGACACCTCCCCCGCCTGTATTTCTCCTCCTCCCGCGGCAATGTATGTCGGCCCCGCGCTGCCCAGCCCTCTCCTGCGCAGCACGGAATATATTAAATGTGCCGTTCCGCCTGCCAGCGCGCTAGCTCAAAAAGGAACCCAGACACTGGGTCAGATTACAAAAAAAAGCAAGTTTCTTTGACTGCACTGGGGGAGATTTTAAGCCAGTAAGAACATGAGAACGGCCACTCTGGGTCAGACCAAGGGTCCATCCAGCCGAGGGTCCTGTCGCCGACAGTGGCCAGCGCCAGGTGCCCCGAGGGAGGGAACAGAACAGGGTGTGATGGATTTAGTTCTGGGCGCGAGCACGCAACCCCCATCTCGGGATCACGGCCCAGCGAGCCCACCGGCTTAAAGTTACAAATGCATGGGGGTGAGCTCCCGATGCCCCACCGTGGGGTGGATCGGGGCCCTGCGTCCCCAGTTCCCCACCTGGGGCGCCTCGGTCAGTCACCACGGTTCTCGGGCTCGAGGTCCCTCTTGTTTCGCACCCGTTCGCTTCTCTCCCACGTTGCGTGCAGCGCGGAGGGATAAAGGGGGGGCTAGGAGGACCCAGGTCCACCCTCTCCACCGGGTCCCAGCCCGGGGCCCTAAGGGTTTGTGTCTTGGTCCTTACCCGGCTGATGAGGCCCCACCCCGAAACGCATCAGCCCACGGGCGCCAGAACGGCCCTGCCCCAGGCTGCTTCCTCCCCTCCCTTGGGTCCGCGGTTTTTGGTCCCGAGCCGTCGGCCCTTCCCTCTTTGTCGGAGGTACGCAGAGTCCTCCCTGCGGCTCTCCTGGGGTCTGTCTAGACTATGTGGCTCTGTCGCCAGAGCCGTGTAGATGAGTTTACTAGACAGACCCAAATGAAGCGGCTATTTAAATAATCACTGCTTCGTTTAAGTTGAAATGGCTGGCGCGCCGAGCCGATCAGCTGTTTGGCGGCTCAGCGCTGTAGTCTGGACGCTCCGCGGTCGACATCAAAGGCCTCCCGGGTTTTCTGCTGGGGCTGGAGCCACTTCCCGTCCAGTTCCAGTGCGGGCCACCACTGTCCCGTCACTCGGGGAATCATCATGTGATCCCTCTTCTGTCACCCATTCCCAGCTTCTGACAAACAGAGGGTAGGGACACCCTTCCTATCATCCTGCCTAACTGATGGACCTGGCCTCCATGAATGTATCTAGTTCTTTTTTGAACCCTGTTGAAGTCTTCACTACATCCTGTGGCAGGGAGTTCCACAGGTTGTGCACTGTGTGAAGAATACAAGTAATGAGGCCTAAAAGTCAGGAATGGTTACAAGACCAAGACGAATACGGGAAGATGCAGACTCAGATTCAAGCAATGTCTGTTCCCACCTGCTTTCAGCAGCCGTCCTGACCCAACGCTCTAGGTCAGGGCTGTGTCGCCTTTGCCAGGCCAGGTGCCGTGAATGCACTAGGCTGGGGCGAGCTGGGGTGTTTGTCCCTCCTTTTTATCATTTCAGCCCCTCGTGGAAGATGGTTCCAGCTGAGTCCGAGGAGACGAAGGGGGAGGACGTGGGGAAGGATGTTCCCTGCTGACTTTTCTCATCTGTCCATTCAGTCCCTTCCCACCAGCCTACCCGCGTCTGCTACTTCAAAGCCACCACACGGGGACCCTTCCTTGATTTACAGCGGCTGCCCCACAGAATCACAGAACACCAGCACGGGACAGGACCCCTAGCGGCCATCGAGTCCAGCCCCCTGCCCTCGTGGCAGGACTGCGCCCGGTCTAGCTCATCCCTGAAGGAATGAACGAATGGAGGAAGCCGACCGGCACATCAGGAGGTTGCAAAGGCTCACCGGCGAGACCCGCCTCGGACAAACCCATCGGCTCGGCGTGTGGAGTGTAAACACGGGGGGCCATTCTGTACCACGGCCCTATTGCCGGAGCCCTGCACGTCTGTGGCTGTCGGCTTTGTACCCGTGGGCATCTGCCCCTCGGCTGACCACGTGGACCCTAGCCGCTCCTTTTTGCCGATTCACACGTGGGTGCGGACACCAAGTTTGCATCCACGCTGGGGTCTCCCCAGTGCGAGGTGCAGAAGCCGGAGCATGGCCTGTGATGGCTGGGGGGCTTGGGCGGGAGACACCCTGGGCTGGTATTATGAGAGTCGGACCGCAGCCCCTCCAGGGGCAAGGTGGGGCGAGGGGCGTGAGGGTGCTGCTCACCCCTCCCCGCCCACACGAGCGAGCTCTCGGACTCAGAAAAGACACAAGCAGCCAGTGTAGCGGGGGCAAGGCAGCCTGGAGCGCAGGCTGGGGGCATGGACTCGCGCGAGGCAGGGTCTGGCCCCAGCTCTGCTGTGGGGCCTTGGCCTGTGCGGCTTAGGCTGAGTGTGTCTAGCCACGGCCTGTCTGTGAAGGGGGATTGTGTGTCAGGCAGGCGGGGGGGGCCTGTGCCTGCACTCTCCCCCCGGACTGAGCCCTTCGGCGCTACCGACACTGGCTTGCCCCATGGCGATAGCCCGGCCGGCCTGTCTCTCCCTCCGGCTGTGGGAGCTGGCAGTGTGGCAGAGGCTGAGGGAAAGGTGATTTGTTACCAGAACTTCCCTGCGCAGGAAAACGCCCCCCCCCCCTTGTACAAAGCGCCTGAGACCTCCCCCCCCGCGTCCTGCCCAAGTGCTCGGGGGGGGGGGGGCTAATGCATTTTCCGAGTACCCAAGGCTCACGGCGGGGCGAGCACTCCGCTCCGGAGGCACGAAGGGCCCCACTGAAACCTCACCCGCCTCCGGGAGGCCACCAGCCCCGAGACTGTGTCTGCAGCGAGATTTCTAGGGGGAAGCTGTCATGTCCTTGGCCGACTGATTGCACCTGCCCCTTGGGAGGGCCCAGGCAGCCGCCTTCCCAAAGGGGCCCGAGAGAGACACGGGGGCGGGAGGGGGGAGACGCAGCGGGGAGACAGAAAGGAGGCTCCGCAACTTGGTTCCTCCAGGGCCTGCCCTGTCCAGGGGGCGTCACACTCTTCTCGAGGCTTTGTCGGCCCTTCCGACTCTGGGGGGCGCGGGAACGGTCTCTGGGCTCCGTCAGGGCAGCCGGCAGCGGTTTGACGCCAGCGTGCGCCCGGGGGCTGATCCCATGGGGGTAGGGTTGCCAGGTGGCTTCAACAACAATACTGGTCACACTTGACATGACCTCACAACCGACATTCCATCGGAGTTCGAAAATACCGGGCATTTCGATGTTCTCATTTCGATTTTCTCAATTTGTTTCCCGGACAGAAAACTCAAATACCGGACTGTCCAGTTCCAAACCGGACACCTGGCCACCCTACATGTGGGGTCCAAAGCCGCTCGTGTTGGGTGAGCATCAACCTGGTTCCGCTGGCCTGGGATGAAACCCAGATCTGCCTGGTGCACACGGAGCTCAGAGCAGGCACAGCAGGGCTCGCAGTGCGGCGTGCAGCTGCAGACGCAGGGGGCAGCTGGAGGGCGGGGATGCGTTAGGCAGGTGCGGTCCATCTGCCTGCGTATTTATATTGTTGCTCTTTTGACTTATACCGGTGCCCTGTTCTCACCCCCAGCTTGCCCCACTGGGGATGCCCAGGGCCACGTGACTCAGTTTCCCTGCAGTGGAGAAATCAGTGAGGTGGAGTCTAGGGATGTTCAGAAGGTCCCTGGCCTTATTTACACACACGCTTGTGTGCCTACAGGCCTGGCCCACAACATTTTGGCACCTGAGGCGGGGAGCTCAAATGACGCCCCCTCGCTTGGGCCAAAACTTTGAAAGGTCTCAATTCTGCCTCCTTCCTGTTCTACGCCTCTCGTGGCCCTGCACCATCTGTGCATCTAGAGCAGAGAGAATCCATCTGCACCGGCAGCAGACACAATTGTCTACACTCTGGGTCCTAGTGGCACCCCCACCCCCCCACAGTCTGGCACTTGAGGTGGCTGCCTCAGTTTGCCTCATGGGAAGGCATGTGTGCCTGCAACAGTGGGGGGCTGCGGATACCTCTGGCCAGGCCTGGATGGATGTGAGGCACAGGTAAGACTCTAGACCCGTGTTTCTCAACCAGTGGGGCGAGTACCCTCAGGGGTACTTGCGAGAAGTCTGCGGGGTACGTCACTGTGACGGCGCGTTGGGGGTCCCCCGTCTCCTGCACCCCGAAATGGCACAAACAGACTGCACCAGCCGGTGGAATAGAGGAAGTTTATTGCCTCTCCAGGATACAGCACAGCACAGATGGAATCTGGTCACAGAGCTGGGCTAGGATGCCTCAGGCCCCCTTGAGATGGGGGAGACTGGGCCCCTAAACTCCAGCCCCTTTCCCTAGGCTGTCTCCTCCATGCTTCCAGACAGCCACTCACTAACTCTCTTCCAGCCCTGCCCCCCAGCCAGGGCAGCATCCACCTTCCTTTGTTCCTCTCCATGGGGGGTGTCTGGCCATACTGGTTTGCATAGTGACTCATCCTGTTTTGCTGGGTCGTGGTACCCACGGCAGCCAGTGGGGGTTACCCCAGAGCCAGCAGCATAGAAACCAGCCAGGTACCCCCACTACGTCACAGTCACCACAACTGCAATTTGGAGAAAACGGAAAGTTTGTCGTAAGTTTCACAGCGCTTTATTATTTTTGTACTTTTTACACCCAGAAACGTCATCGCCCACCCAGCTACGATGAAGTTGTTTTAACAAATGTGTTGCAATGGTGTGTCTGAAAACGGTAGGTACTGGGGGTAGTTTGGGGAGGCTTTTTGGGAAAAGGGGGACTTCATAAAAAAAAGGGTGAGAAACGCTGCTCTAGTCCAGAGCAAGACCGGCCCCAGTTGCCCGTTGCTGGAAACCATCTTTCCTCTTTGGACAGGCGAGTTCTCGGGGCTCGCGTTGCCGGGCCGGCCGCTGGGCGATCGGGTTCCCCTCTTTGTCCCACGCTCTGGCGCCTGAGCTGGATGGCAGAGACGGGCCGGGTCAGAAAACCGCAGCTTGCGAACTTGCCAGACTCCCACCGCAGTTTGGAGTGTCTCTCCGAACTTCTCCCGCGGCCCCCGCTCCGTCAGCCAGTTGAGGACAGATGAAAAGTGACCCGCCACCCTCCCGTCTCTTCAGCTGCAGCTGATGGCTTGGAAGAACACGCCAGTAAGTGAGAGGCCGCGGCGTTCCCACGAGGCCCCCCCGGTAGCACTCAGCGGGCATGATATTGTAAAAGAGCCCTGGTACGACACGCGCTGCCTTAATAGCTACACCGCGTCCCGGCAGGCAGCCGGCAGAGCCTTGTACCTCCCCGGCTCACGAGCCCCGGAGCCTAAAGCTCTGTGACAGCGACACGAGGAGCAATAACGCACGGCTGCTCAGCCAGTCTCCCGGCATTTAGCCCTCTCCGTCTCCCCTCGCCCCGCAGCGCCGCGGCGCCTGCGGCAAGCGCAGCCGGGCATGTTCGGCCGAACAGGAGCACGGGGTCTGAAAGCGCCAACGGAGGGCAGCTGTCAAGGCGATGAGCCGGTGTCTCAGACACGAGTCTCGCCTTCGGGCCTTGCTAATGCGCCGGAGGCTGCTATGGAGCCCGAAGTATTTTAATAACGATCCAGTTAGCTTTGCTCCTGCTACGCCCGGTGCTTCGGGCCACTTTTCCTTATGCCTGCCCCCCACCTCTTTTTTTTCTTCAAAAAGTAAGTAAGTCTCTGGCTGTCCAGGGTGTGGAGAAAAGCTTAGAAACGGGAACCTCAAAGGCTCCATCACCAAGAGGTAAAGATTATCTTCCAAATAATTAGCTTCCAAATCTCATGATTTTTTTAAGCCAATCTCATGATTTCCAAGGGCCCGACTCAGAAAGGGCCTGGGAAAAAATTCAGTTTCCATTTCTTGGTCTTGTTAGTTTCACTTCTTGGTTAGCCCGCAAGGGCTAAACTTAGTCTTGGCGGTTTGTAGTTTTGTGCAGTGTTGACGGTTCATCTCGCTGTTTGTTTTTCAGCATTTTTCATCTATTTCAATGTGCGCAGTTGCAGGAAATGCTGGGGGCAGGGAAGGGAATAATCTAATGCCAGTAGAGGTTAGGAGTCCAAAGTAAAATCTTTATAAAGTGGGAAAACACTTGTCGGCAGCCTGTGTAAGAACAGGCGCATACTGACATATATCAACAAGGTGCCAGTCCACCTGTAACAAGCTGAGCTTAAAAGTCCTCAGTTGCGGCATTTGGAGTCTAGCGAGGTTTTTCAAGCAGCATTTTTCTTACTTTGCCCGTCTGCCCATTTTGGTTCATTATCGATGGAAAATCTTTTGTCATTTTGTGCGGGTCCCGTGAAATTGACGGTTCCCGATGCAATTTGATTCCTTCCTCCCCTGGTTACAGTATTGGATGCGATCCCAGGGGTAGCTGAGTGGGGCTTGTCTGGGCAGGTGACTTTATGCCCCCTCTGTTCTCTGGAGGTTCCGCATTGGCTGGGGGCAACGGACCAGCACAGGGTGGGTCAAGGGCTGTGCGCTCTGTCCTGTCTCTGCCGGCATCCTCCACACAACGCCGGAGGAGCAGGTGGCTGCCCAAAGCTGGTTGGATCCAAAGATCAAGACGATGTGTCTGAGATTCTGCTACCGCAGGGGAAGGTTTAAACAGGGGCCTGAAAACCAAACTCCCAGCTTAGGTCCTGGCTGTGGAAAGGGGTCGGGAAAGCTAGCCCGGAGCCTGCTCTCGGAGTTGGTGGCTCTGGAGGGATCTCTCTGATTGGCACCCCATGGCAGACCTCACTCCACATAGGGACCAGGTCCACCCAGGGCTCTGGGGGTTCGCTCGGGGCTTTCGGCTGTTCCGACTCCAGCTGGCCGCCGGGTGTGGCTGACCAGGGGTAAGATGATCCTTTTGCATTGGGGACAGCAGGCAAAAGGGAGCGTGGAACATCTCGGTGCCCTGCGTGAGGCCACGCTCAGTGACCAGGCCACCAGCAGGGCTTGGGGCCGGAGTACACGGCACGGGCTGCGGTGGGTCAAGCAATGGGCAGAGGTTTTCATAGACCCCCAGGGCTGGAAGAGACCTCAGGAGTCATCGAGTCCAGCCCCCTGCCCAGAGCAGGACCAACCCAACTCAATCCTCCCAGCCAGGGCTTTGTCAATCCAGGACTTAAACACCCCTAGGGATGGAGATTCCACCCCCTCCCTAGGGAACCCATTCCAGCGCTTCCCCACCCGCCTAGGGAAATCGTTTGTCCTAATATCCAACCTAGACCTCCCCCACTGCAACCTGAGCCCATTGCTCCTCGTTCTGCATCTGCCCCCACTGAGAACAGCCTCTCTCCAGCCTCTTGGAACCTTGAAGGCTGCTCCCAAATCCCCCCTCGCTCTTCTCCTCTGCAGACTAAACAACCCCAACTCCCTCAGCCTCTCCTCATAGGTCATGAGCTCCAGCCCCCTTTCATTGCCCTCCCCTGGACCCTCTCCAATGCGTCCACATCCTTTCTGTAGTGGGGGGCCCAGAACTGGACACAATACTCCAGATGTGGCCTCAGCAGCACCGAATAAAGGGGAATAATCACTTCTCTGGATCTGCTGGCCATGCCCCTCCTAATGCAGCCCAATATGCCGTTAGCCTTCTTGGCTACAAGGGCGCCTGTTGACTCATCTCCAGCTTCTCATCCCCTGCAATCCCCAGGCCCTGTTCTGCTGAACTGCTGCTTAGCCTGTCGGTCCCCAGCCTGTCGCACGGCTTGGGCTTTGAGTGCACACGGAGATGGTTAGGCACCTGACTCCCTTCAAGGATCTGGGGCCAAGGGACTTGCCCAAGGGGATAGCCAGGCTTTGTGGCAGAGCAGGGGATTGTGCCTCAGTTTCCAAGCCGGCACTGGAACCAGGAAGTTAAGGGACCCTGCTTCCTTAACAGATCTCCAGGGAAGGGTAGTTTGCAAACATGCTGGTACAAGTTCCCTGCAGGCGTTTGTTCCTGGGCAAGCAGGCTTACGGCCAGCCCTCAATGAGTTCAAATCCTGCAGGGAGCCTCCCCAGAGCCTCCTGGGCACCACTGCTCCTGCCGTTCCAGCAGGTGCAAAAAATGAACAAGTGGGGTTTCGCAGGGGTCTGTTCTGGGACCGGCTCTGTTCAATATCTTCATCAGTGATTTAGATGTTGGCGTCGAGAGGTCGCTTATTAAGTTTGCAGATGATCCCAAGCTGGGAGGGGTTGCGACTGATCTGGAGGATAGAGTCATAATTCAAAATGATCTGCACAAATTGGAGAAATGGTCAGAGGTAAACAGGATGATGTTTAATAAGGACAAATGCAAAGTGCTCCACTTAGGAAGGAACAATCCGTGTCACACACACAGAATGGGAAGCGACTGTCTGGGAAGGAGTACGGCAGAAAGGAATCTAGGGGTTATAGTGGACCACAAGCTGAATAGGAGTCATCAGTGTGATGCTGTTGCAAAAAAAGCAAACATGATTCTGGGAGGTATTAACAGGAGTGTTGTGAGCAAGACACGAGAAGTCATTCTTCTGCTCTGCTCTGCGCTGGTTAGGCCTCAGTTGGAGTATTGTGTCCAGTTCTGGGCACCGCATTTCAAAAAAGATGTGGAGAAATTGGAGAGGGTACAGAGAAGAGCAACGAGAATGATGAAAGGTCTAGAGAACATGAGCTAGGAGAGAAGACTGAAAGAACTGGGCGTGTTCAGTTTGGAAAAGAGAAGATTGAGGGGGACATGAGAGCAGTTTTCAGGTATCTAAAAGGGTGTCATAAGGAGGAGGGAGAAAAATGGTTCTTGGCCTCTGAGGATAGAACAAGAAGCAATGGGCTTAAACTGCAGCAAGGGAGGTTTAGGTTGGACATTAGGGAAAACTTCCTGCCTGTCCGGGTGGTTAAACACTGGAATGAATTGCCTGGGGGGTTGTGGAATCCCCATCTCTGGAGATATGTCAGAGCAGGTTGGACACACCAGGGCTGATGTGCTGGACAGACATCTCTCAGGGATGGTCCAGAGGGTGCTTGGCCCTGCCGTGAGGGTGGGGGGCTGGACTCAGTGACCTCTCAAGGTCCCTTCCAGCCCTAGTGTTCTAGGATTCAGTGAATAAAGACCCTGTTTTGTCCCTCCTGGGATGTGGCTGGTGCAGGCAGGCCCCTTCCTTCTCTCTGTGGGCCCGTCTCTCAGCTCTGCCCCACGGCTGCCTGGTGCAGCGAACGGAGTCCGGTGTGAGGGGCGGGTTGGGTCCGATGGGGACTGGTCCCTTCCACTGCGGATTGTCTTCGGGGCAGGGCCCAGCCTGGGGGCTGGGTTTGTACAGCGCCTAGCGTCAGGGCGCCCCGCCCCGCCAGCGGAGCTCTGAGCCGCTGCTGCAACATTAACACTAATGAACAGCAATAACGAAGGCGGCTCCCCACCAGCGGTGGGCAAAAGGGCCTCCGTGGGCTGGATCCGGCCCCCAGAGGCCCTGCCAGTCCCCCGCCCCCAGGCCAGTCAGATCCTAGGGACAGGAGAGCTCGCGGGGCGTAGAGTCTGCTCTGGCAGTTGACTCTACGCGCCGCACGCCGGGGGGCAGGAAGTGAGAGACTTTGTGCTCTCGCCCGCCCCTAGGCCCTGATTGGCCTGATGGAGAGGGGTGGGGGAAATATGCGAAGTCTCCTCCCACCGCCAGGGGCAAGAGCACCTAGAGGGAACTGCCAGCTGTTCTGAACAGCTGGCGGTTCTCTCTGCCAGGGTGCAGGGGGACAAAGACTTCACCCCCCAGCCCAATCAGGGTGTGTAGACGGGGAAGCACGGAAGCATCCTGGCCCCGCCCCTTCTGCCCGAGACCCCGCCCCTTCCACCCAAGATCCCGCCCCTTCCGGGCGGCCAATTAAAAAATTTCTGACGCAGCCTCCAGTCAAAAATGATTGCCCACCCTGGCTCCAGACGATAGCTAGAGAGAGGGTTTGGAGCACTGCATGGGCTCCCAGGCATGTTAGCCTCCTTCTCCTGGGGGAAACTGAGGCAGCACGTCGTTTAGATGACTGGCCCGAGGGAGCCTAGCTGGGAATGGAGCCCAGCCAGGGAAGGACATGCCAGCCCTTTGCCTCAGTCACTTTGTGGGGACACAACGCGGCGTCTCTGTCCTGGACACAGCAGTGGCCGGTGGCGCCGGGGGCTTCACTTCCCAGGGCAGGGTTACCGTCGGGATGTCTGTCAAAAGGGCGGTGGGTGTAACAGGCCGCCCTGCCCTTGACGGGCCCAGGGGCCAGGCCGCTCTGCCTGCTCCCCGTCCAGGCTGTGGGATTTAACAAGAGCCAAGCAGGCGAGTGGGGTGGGGGAGAGGACCCCGCCTGCCCTGTGTGAGGCGAGGGGCTGGCTGGCTGTCAGGCCTGGGCTCACCAGAGGCCGGGGGCCAGCTTGGAGGCCGGCAGTCGCTGCCTGGCATCTCTCTCTTTGCGGACGGGGGCTGCAGGCCGAGCCAGAGCGGCTACAGAAAGACCCTTGTTTTGGCGTTGCTGGGGCTAGGACAGAGGCTCTGTGTGACCGTGGAAGGGGCTGAATACCTCCAAGCGGTTTGGCTGGGGGGCCCCTGTCATGTCTGGCGGGAGCAGGCTGAAGCATGTTGTGGGGAAACTGAGGCAGACGGGCAGCCCTGCAGGGTCTCCCCACGAGCAGGCGCTGCAGCTGGAGGAGTCTGGTACAGTCGGTGATTATCCAGCGCTGGAGCAGCCAGGTGCCACCCCATCCAAGCGAGTGGGCGTGTGCCCGGTCCCCCAGGCCCAGGGGTCCGAATCGCCAGGCAGTGGCCCAGGCAGCCGGATGCTGTTTGAGTGGCTCCCGGCTCCTGGTTGTGGTGCTCCCCTGGCAGGGGCCGGAGCCGGGAGTCCTGTCAATCACCGCGGCTGCCAGGCAACGCGGGGACCCCAAGCCCTTTGCTGTATTTTTAATTCAAAGCCTCAGACAACTCTGGAGGGAAGGCTAGTCCCAGCCCCGCCCCTTTCGCCCCAGGCCCCACCCCTCCTGGGGGGCGGAGCCAGCCCCTGAGCATGCACCGTGGCTGGCTGGGAGCGCTCAATGGGTGCTCCTGGGGCACCCACAGAGTCAGCCCCCGTGCGTCCCAGCAAGGCTCAGAGCCACCCCCCTGTGTCCATTGAGCGCCGGCCCGTCCGGTGTGGGAGAGAGCAGCGCCGACCCACGGAACCGATGTCTGCTCGATGGAGCGCTCTGTCCCCCTCTAGTGGCGGCCCGGCCAGCGGGCGATCGGTGAGCCCGCGACAGCGCT
Organism: Pelodiscus sinensis; assembly: GCF_052426305.1. NCBI lineage: Eukaryota > Metazoa > Chordata > Testudines > Trionychidae > Pelodiscus > Pelodiscus sinensis. The sequence continues at coordinate 2,662,400 of NC_143055.1, read as the reverse complement.
GGCAAGCAGGGGCGTGTCTTTGCGCTCAGGCAGGAGAGGCGGGCGACGGCCGAGGTCTGTCGGCATGACGGAAAGCAGCGAAAACAACAGCTGCTGCTATGTGACGGGGTGTCTAATGGCAAACACGCGTGTGCAGCCGTGCTGGGCTCGCTGGAATCGCTCCCCCCTCCGGGAGTGGTCACAAGCAAAAATGAAGAATTCCGGCAGCTCAGAGACCAGGCATCTGCTCTGTGGTCGGTGAACCGCCTGAGATCACGGAAAAGCTTCCAGCAGCCTGAGATTCACCCTGGAGGAGTCGAGCTATTCCAAGGACCCAGACACGTGAGATTTCAGCCAAACACAAACCACGTTGGTTGCTCCAGCTCCTGGAGGAACTGCGCACCATGGGAGATCTTGATGGGGCCATACCATGGTTCCAGCACCGGGAAAACATGATTGTGCGGAAGGATACAAGACAAAAACCCATTAATCAAAAACTGAGTCACAGCACCGTCCAGTGACAGCCGCCACATCTGTGCGATAAACCTGTGGAACTCACCACTGCAGGATTTTATTAGAATTCAGAAGAAGGGGTCACCAAATGAAATGAATAAGTAGCAGGGTTTTTTCTTCACATTGCACACAGTCAACCTGTGGAACTCCTTGCCAGAGGATGGTGTGAAGGCCAGGACATTAACAGGGTTCAAAAAAGTACTAGGCAGACAGGACACCGGGCGGCAAGGGCCTTTGGGCTGACCCAGGCTGGCCACTCTGATGTTCTTAAGAGAATTTGACAGGTGAATCAGAGCAGCAGCTGCAGTAACCGGTTCAGGGAAGACAAGACTAGGACCATGGAGGGGCCTTTCAGGGCATGAGGGTGGCGACACTAGTTTGAACTAGGGTGGCTAATGTTGTCATTCGAACTCGCAGATGAAGCCCAGGATTTAAATATCCCGGCCTTTATTTGCATGTTCCCAGGCGCCGCCATTTTTAAATGCCCGGCAGTTCGGACTCCCTGCCCGCGGCGACACGCGGCCCGGGCTAGGTCGTTCGGACGAAAGCCCCTAATTGGGACTCGCGTCCCCCCCCTGCAGTGAGTGTAGACACCCCTGCGCTCCGAACAGCCAGGGCCAGGCAGGAAACGTCCTTCTCTGCGGGGGGCGGTGCCCGGCGATCCAGGGCTGGGGAGAGGCCTCGCACTTCGCCCTGGGGGGGGGGGGGCTGGCTAAAGTCCGAGGCAGGACCCAAGGACGCGGCATTTCTGAGCAGCTTCCTTCTGCCAGCTGGGAGGCAGGGCGTGCGGTTCCCTCCATGTGCCCCTCTCCCGCACGGCCCCTCCCCACCCCGCCCGGCTTCTCCCCCCGCACGGCCCCTCCCCATCCCGCACAGCCCCTCTCCCGCACGGCCCCTCCCCACCCCACACAGCCCCTCTCCCGCACGGCCCCTCCCCACCCCGCACAGCCCCTCCCCACCCCGCACAGCCCCTCTCCCGCACGGCCCCTCCCCACCCCGCACAGCCCCTCTCCCGCACGGCCCCTCTCCCCACAAAGCCTCTCCCCCCCCTGCACAGCCCCTCTCCCGCACGGCCCCTCCCCACCCCGCCCGGCTTCCCCTCCCCCACAGCCCTCCCCCCCCTGCACAGCCCCTCTCCCGCACGGCCCCTCCCCACCCCGCCCGGCTTCTCCCCCCGCACGGCCCCTCCCCATCCCGCACAGCCCCTCTCCCGCACGGCCCCTCCCCACCCCACACAGCCCCTCTCCCGCACGGCCCCTCCCCACCCCGCACAGCCCCTCCCCACCCCGCACAGCCCCTCTCCCGCACGGCCCCTCCCCACCCCGCACAGCCCCTCTCCCGCACGGCCCCTCTCCCCACAAAGCCTCTCCCCCCCCCTGCACAGCCCCTCTCCCGCACGGCCCCTCCCCACCCCGCCCGGCTTCTCCCCCCGCACGGCCCCTCTCCCCACAAAGCCTCTCCCCCCCCTGCACAGCCCCTCTCCCGCACGGCCCCTCCCCACCCCGCCCGGCTTCTCCCCCCGCACGGCCCCTCTCCCGCACGGCCCCTCCCCACTGCACGGCCCCTCTCCCCACAAAGCCTCTCCCCCCCCCCGCACAGCCCCTCTCCCGCACGGCCCCTCCCCACCCCGCACGGCCCCTCTCCCGCACAAAGCCTCTCCCCCCCCCTCCCAACCCCGCACAGCCACTCCCCCCCCCCGGCCCCTCCCCACCCCGCCCGGCCCCCCCCCGCACGGCCCCTCCCCACCCCGCACAGCCCCTCTCCCGCACGGCCCCTCCCCACCCCGCACAGCCCCTCTCCCGCACGGCCCCTCCCCACCCCGCACAGCCCCTCTCCCACACGGCCCCTCCCCACTTCGCACGGCCCCTCTCCCCACAAAGCTCTCCCCCCTCCCCCCCCCCCCCCCTCCCCTCTCCCCGCACCCCCTCCCCAGCCAGCCCCTCCCCGCCCCCCCCCGCCAGCCCCTCTCCCCGGCCCCTCCCCACCCCCCCGCTTCTCCCCCCCGCCCCTTCTCCCCCTGCACGGCTCCTCCCTCCCCCCCCCCCGGCCCCTTCTCCCCCTGCACGGCCCCTCTCCCCACAAAGCCTCTCCCCCCCCCCCACGCACAGCCCCTCTCCCGCACGGCCCCTCCCCACCCTGCCCGCCCCTCTCCCCACAGCCCCTCTCCCCACAAAGACCCCTCTTCCCCCCCCCTCTCCCCATGGCCCCCCTCCCCACATCCCCCCCCCCCCCCCGGCCCCTCTCCCCACAAAGCCTCTCCCCCCCCCCCCTCCCCACAAAGCCTCTCCCCACCCCGCACGGCCCCTCCCCCTGCATGGCCTCTCCCCCCCGCACATCCCTCTCCCCCAAAAAGGCTCCTCTCCTCGCACAGCCCCTCCCCACCCTGCATGACCCCTCCCCCCTCCCCCCCCCCCCCCCCGTGTCCTCTCCCTGCCTCCGCACGGCCCTTCTCCCCCAAAATGGCCCCTCTCCCCGCACGGCTCCTCTCTCCACACAGCCTCCCCCTCGCCCCCACACAGCCCCTTTCTCCCAAAACAGCCGCTCTCCCCAGAATGGCCCCTCTCCCCACTGCACAGCTCCTCCCCTCAGCATGACCCCCTCCCCCACATGGCCCCTCTCTGAGTTCATTTGCCTTCCCAGACAGAACTCCGGATGGGCCGGTTCAGCAAATATTTAGCGGCCTGTCACTCCTGCCGCGGCGCTTGAGGAGGGAACCGGGGGGGGGGGGATTCATGCACACCCGGCTCTGGTTTTGAAGTCTCCGCCTGGGGAGCGGCGCTCGAGGAGGGAACCGGGGGGGGGGGGTTCATGCACACCCGGCTCTGGTTTTGAGGTCTCTGCCTGGGGAGCTGCGCTCGAGGAGGGAACCGGGGGGGGGGGGGGTTCATGGACACCCGGCTCTGGTTTTGAGGTCTCTGCCTGGGGAGCTGCGCTCGAGGAGGGAACCGGGGGGGGGGGGGTTCATGCACACCCGGCTCTGGTTTTGAGGTCTCTGCCTGGGGAGCTGCGCTCGAGGAGGGAACCGGGGGGGGGGGGTTCATGGACACCCGGCTCTGGTTTTGAGGTCTCCGCCTGGGGAGCGGCGCTCGAGGAGGGAACCGGGGGGGGGGGTTCATGCACACCCGGCTCTGGTTTTGAAGTCTCTGCCTGGGGAGTGGCGCTCGAGGAGGGAACCGGGGGGGGGGGGGTTCATGCACACCCGGCTCTGGTTTTGAGGTCTCCGCCTGGGGAGCGGCGCTCGAGGAGGGAACCGGGGGGGGGGGTTCATGCACACCCGGCTCTGGTTTTGAGGTCTCCGCCTGGGGAGCGGCGCTCGAGGAGGGAACCGGGGGGGGGGGGGGGGGGTTCATGCACACCCGGCTCTGGTTTTGAGGTCTCCGCCTGGGGAACGGCGCTCCATGTTCTCTTCGTTAGTGTGTCATGCCGCATGCCGGCCGGGTAATGCTTTCCAGACGCACAGCCCGCTCTGGCTTGGACCTGGGACAGGCGGCGGGGCAGGGGGGCGGGTTAACGTACCACCGCACCGAAACACGAGAGTGCTAATGTGAACCTTCTGCAGCAAGCCGACGTCAGCTGCTCCCGGCCGAGGCGGCTGCAACGCTGCCTTCGGCCTCGCCACGCAAGGCCCCATCGCCGGCCCGGGGAAGAGCTGCTGTTTGGTTCATGGGACCGGATCTGAGTGTGGAAGCAGCTTCCATCTCCCCCGGGTTTGGTGGGACGGGAGTTGCCCTGAAAATCTTTCCATTGGCATCTTCCAGGCCAGCAGGACACTTGGCCAGGCTACATCTAGGCGGCCGGCTCCTTTCGGAAGAAGCTTTTCCGGATGAGATCTTCCAAAAAAAAGTCTTCCAAAAGACAGTGTCCATGCTGCCCACACGCATCGAAAAAGCCATCTGCGTTCTCGACAGCGTCCACACTGAACGGACGCTCGCGTGTCGGCTGTGGTTGCTCTGTGCGGAGAGGCCAGCACAGCACCTCGGCTTTTTCCTCTTTCCTCTTCTTCCGAAAGAACTCCCTCTTCCCGTCCACACAGGCCGGGTTGCGACAGAGCTCTTTCGGAAAAAGGCTTCTTGCTCGTGGAATGAGGATTGCCCCCGCCGGAAATACCCCGCTGTCCTTCCGATGTCCTTGCGGAAGAACGCGACTGCGGCGTGGACGTAACTCCAGTTTTGTCGGAAACACGGCGGCTTTTCCGACACGGCTCTATCGTGTAGACATGCCCCGGCTGCAGACCGGAGAGACCAGGCGGGCAAGGGGGTGTCTGTCACCGGACCGCCTGCTGGAGGCAAGCCGCCGGCTTCCGCCCGCGCGGCGCAAGGGACTCGGGTGCCCAGCGAAGCACAAGGTGAACGTGGCCAATTAGCTAAGGGGTGAGCGCCGACTCGGGGGCCGTTCGGGCTGCAGTGGCCTGTGAGCGCCCCTGTGGTCATCGCGCAAAAGGGAGCCAGTTAGGGGGTGACAGAGCTGTGCTGGGCATACCCCCAGGGCCTCCTCCTGGCCGTGGATTGCCCAGCCGCGCTGGGAGTGCAAGGCCCGGGGGCACGCCTTTCCAAAGGCGCAGGGGGCCGTGAGGGCGAGGTGCCCAGCCATGAGGGGGAGGGTTCCCATTGTCCTGTGCGGGCTCACTCGAGAGCGCAGGGCACGTCTGGTTTCCCCTGGGGCATTTTGCACGAGGGGCCCCGTGTGCTGCGAGGGGCATGTGTAAGACGGGCCCTAGGACCTTGGCCAGGGTGTTGGAGGGGGTGTCGATCACTGTTGCGGCGCTGCTGTGGCTGCAGGGTCCGGGTGTGTGGGGCGCTCGTTCTCATAACGAGCTTCGTGAGGCCGAGGGGGTGTTTGGAGGCCAGACGAGGGGCTCACGACATTGCACAGAACCGTAGATCACTAGGCCTGGAAGGGACCTCGCGAGGTCATCCAGTCCGGTCCCCCGCCCTCACGGCAGGACCAGGCACCCTCTAGGTTAGGGCTACTCGACTTTGGAAGCCCCCGGGGCCGTAATGATACCCACAGCACATGCCGGGGGCTGCAACTTAAGTGTGGTTGCATATATGCAAATACATGCACCTAGCTTATTGCACACGGACGGGCATGAATACAAAGATTAGGACAAGGCTACACAACACACAGGCCCCATTTCAGTCAGTTCTGCTGCTATTAATAAAATGCAACAGCTACCCGTATGACAGCCCTTTGAATGAGCGATGGCAGTCCAGGAATTGAACGACTAAGGGTACGTCTAAACTACATGGCTCCGTCGATGGAGCCATGTAGATTTGTTGTTTTGGCAAAGGTAAATGAAGCCGCGATTTAAATAATCGCGGCTTCATTTACATTTAAATGGCTGCCGCGCTGAGCCGACCAACAGCTGATCAGCTGTTTGTCGGCTCGCGCGCTAGTCTGGACGCTCTCCTGTCGACATCAAAGCCCTTTGTCGGAAGCCCCGGTAAACCTCATCCCACGAGGAATAACGGGGCTGCCGACAAAGGGCTTTGATGTCGGCAGGGGAGCTGTGACGGCGCGTTGGGGGTGCCCCGTCTCCTGCTCCCCGAAATGGCACAAACAGACTCCACCAGCCAGTAGAATTGAGGGTGGTTTATTGCTCCTCCAGGATACAGCATAGCACAGATGTGATCTGGTTACAGGAACTGGGGCTAAGAGGCCTCAGTGCCCCCTTTGAGATGGGGGGATCCCAGCCCCCTCCCCAGTTCCTTCTCCCCTGCTTTCCAGCCAGGAACTCACTCACTCCCCTCCAGCCCTGCCCCCCAGCCAGGGCAGCATCCACCTTCCTTTGTTCCTCTCCATGGGGGGTCAGCTGGCCAAACCAGTTGGGATACCCTCTTTGCATAGTGACTCACCGCTTGTCTGCTCGGTGGTGCTACAGACAGCAGCCAGAGAGTTAGCAGGTTCCCCCCCACTACATCACAGGAGCGTCCAGACTAGCGCGCTGAGCGGACAAACAGCTGATCAGCTGTTAATCGGCTCAGCACGGCAGCCATGTAAATGTAAATGAAGCCGCGATCATTTAAATCGCGGCTTCATTTGCCTTTGCCTATGTGTCTAATCTACATGCCTCTGCCGACAGAGGCTTGTAGTCTAGACACAGCCTGAGAGAAGACACATCTCAAGAGAAGAGCATTACACTGACTCGCCGCTGTGGAGCGTGGCCCCAGTGGAGGCCACGTTCAAAGGATCCCGCCCGTGGGCCACATGTTGAGCCCCACGTAAACCCAAACTGCCCCGCGGGGCCGCAAACAAACGGGCTACAGGCTGCATGTGGCCTACGGGCCGCGTAAGGAATACCCCGGTCTAGCCCATCCCTGGCAGGTGTGTCCAACCTGCTCTTCAATATCCCCAGGTGTGACAGCGCGTTGGGGGTCCCCCGTGTCCTGCACCCCGAAATGGCACAAACAGACCGCACCAGCCGGTGGAGTAGAGGAAGTTTATTGCCTCTCCAGGATATAGCACAGCACAGATGTAGTCTGGTCACAGAGCTGGGCTAGGATGCCTCAGGCCCCCTTGAGTTGGGGGGAGACTGGGCCCCTAAACTCCAGCTCCTCTCCCTAGGCTGTCTCCTCCATGCTCCCCGACAGCCACCAACCAACTAACTAACTTCCAGCCCTGCCCCCCAGCCAGGGCAGCATCCACCTTCCTTTGTTCCTCTCCATGGGGGGTGTCTGGCCACTGGTTCAACAAGTTTGGCCTTACCTCTGCCTAGTGAGGTTTTCCCTGCTGGGTCTTGCTCCAGACAGCAGGAGTCACCACAGCCCAGCAAGTACCCCCACTACGTCACACCAGGGATGGAGATTCCACAACCCCCCTGGGCAATTTATTCCAGTGTTTCACCACCCTGACAGGCAGGAAGTTTTTCCTAATGTCCAACCTAAACCTCCCTTGCTGCAGTTTAAGCCCCTTGCTCCTTGTCCTATCATCAGAGGCCAAGGGGAACAATTCTTCTCCCACCCCCTTGTAACGCCCTTTTAGTGCGGGTCTCCCTTTTAGGTATTGCAGGATGGGGGCCCCATGGAGTATGGGCTGTAGCTGACGATACCCCATTGAGTTCCAGTGGGGGATGGGAGGTGATGACGGGAGCTGGGTGGTCCGAAGGGGGGTTATTTCTGCAACAAAGCAGGTTCTCTCAGGGTCTTTACGCCTGTTCCATGATGTGATTTGCTTCTCTAACCCACACACCTAATGTGGTTCCTGAGCATTGCAAGTGGTACCTAGACCACAGCAACAGTTAAGACCAAGAGCCCTCGACAGCAGGGGCTGGGAGCCAGCTGGCTTTTAGCTCAGAGGATAGAGGCTCCTATACTCCACTTCAGGGGTCCCAGGTTCAAATCCACCTGCTGGTGGTTACACTTATCTGGTGGAGCACCCTTGCCGGGTATTGAATTCGGTGACCTCCTAGGTCTCTTCCAACCCTCTGATTCTATAAGGGCAGTTGGATTGCTCCTCAGTTTCTTACGCCAAGGACCAGTTGTTGGTGAGCGTGGCATGGACTGAGTGGGTGGGGTCTCAGAGCACAGCTCAATAGGCGTTCGGCCGTGCCATGAGACCAACCACTGCTGGCCACCCTCTTGGCAGGCTCGGCCAAGGACAGGATGGGTCTAAGTGGCTCAGCCTCAATCCAGAAAGGGGTCCCTTGGGAACAGGGTTCAGAATCTCCCAACCCAGCGTCCCTGCCACTGGTCAGGCTGTTCCGGCTCCTTTGTTCCAGAGCTCCCCAGGGCTGTCCGGGAAATGATTCCTTTTTTTCTTTTTCCTGATAACAGTTTGGAGGTTTCCTTGAAAATCTGGAAACCACAAACCCTTTCCGTGTTTGGCAACGGCCACCTTTCCCTTTCAGAGCCCAGAACTTCATCGGGTTCGTTTTTCTTGCTTTGGCCCAAGCCCCAAATTCTTGTGAAAAAATTGATTTTTTTTCTGGTTACAAAAATTTCTGTGGAAGACACACAAAGACCGTTTTCAATTGTGCAGTGTGTCGGGGAAAAGTTTCCCAGCCAGCTCCGGAGCCATCCGTGGACACGCACATTGCAAACACACCCATCACACCACAAGGTTAGTGTCTAGAAACCGCATCTGAGTGGCCAGGGTGCAAGTCATCCCTCTCGCGGTCCCTGATCCACAGAGGAATCTGCTAAAACTAGTAGCCAATGGCTTGATCCTTCTGTTAGTTCCACGGACTTACGAGGTTAGGACTATATCAGGGTTTAAAAGAGAACTAGATACATTCAGGGAGGTTAAGTCCATTAATGGCTATTAGCCAGGATGGGTAAGGAATAGTGTCCCCAGCTTCTGTTTGTCAGAGGGTGGAGATGGATGGCAGGAGAGAGATGGCTTGATCATTACCTGTTTGATTCACTCCCACTGGGACACCTGGCACTGGCCACTGTTGGCAGACAGGATACTGAGCTGGATGGACCATTGGAGTCCGCGGGGTCGGCCGAGGGACCTGTCAGTTGTGACGTTTTGGTTGCGGTGTTCTTGTCGCTGTATTGATCCCTGGATATGAGCGAGAGGGGAGGGGAGGCGATATATTTATTGTACCCACTTCTGCTGGTGAAACAGACAAGCTTTCGGGCTACACGGGGTTCTGTGGGCGTGTCTACACAGCACGGTTATTTTGGAATAACAGGCGGCTTATTCCGACTTCTGGAAAGCTCATTCTACGAAATAAGGCGTGTGTCGACGCTCCGCAGCTGCTATTTCGAAATAGCCCCTCCCGGGGCCATCCTAAGTTATTCTTCCTGGGACTCTAAATCGAGCTAATACATCTGTGTTAG